>NC_140915.1:36104095-36563238 GCF_045865225.1 Trachurus japonicus | reverse complement strand
AATGTTTTTCGTCCTAGTCTCAAAATGTGTCCACAAAAGCAAACTTAATGACTCACTGCCGAAAGCTTGCCAGGTCTATAGTTACGGCTGCTAAAGTAGGATTGGACAATAGCCGTTTGTGGGAGGGGTTGGCGAAGGGTCAATTCTAAGGGTCAAACAGCAAAGCTCAGGTTCTTATACTAGAAAGGTGGACCGAGACAGCAAATGGGGAGATGTTTTAACATCCAATTGGCTGCATAAACATGAAGATAAGGATTCACACCAGCTAGGAAATGAGAGAGAAACAATAGTTATCTTCTAACTCTACAGCTGTGTCTGCAACCTGCCAGAGAGTGAGACTGAAGACGCCAAAGAGCGACCATGGCCTGGACATGTTCCTCAGAGAGAAAGTAGGGCAGATAACTGACCCCAGCAGTAACAGAAAGTCTTCTAATTCATAGCTCTCCACTGTAACACAGAGGGATTGACCATTAACTACACAAACTATCTATAGGGAAGTGAAATTATTCTCTAGTCATGTGATTGAATTAATAGTTAATCATAATCAGCTCCATCGACCTGCTTCTCCAGCAGCAGCATGCTACCATGCTCCCTGGTCCAAACAGTGTTTTGGAAAGTCTACTGCCCAGAAGGTGTTTTTGGAAATATCTGTTTTTAAGGACCAAAAATTATGTTTAGGTACGGATGATAGGCCCAAAAAGTATCCAGTTTTGGCCGTTTGCGTTTACATGTGGACACTGTCCGAGACTTGTTTAAAATCTCCCCAAGAAATCTGGACACTTCCACTGGTAAACATTACTGTAGCCTGTGTAATTTTGAGTGTAGTTCACTGCATGTACTGACTTTTGATCAATCACAGCATGTCTCTGTTTACACGGAATAAATTCAATAGGTAAATATTTATTAGGTGTCTCAGAATAACTCCCTGGAATTTCAATGAATGTGTAAAAAGACTCAGAACTGCAAACTGCACTGACTTTCATGGAGAAGGATTAGCTGCTCCTAAGGCTGAGACACCAGTCTAAAACACTCAAAGCAGCAAAGTAGAAATTATAATGACATGTTGTGATTTTCTGAGTGTTGCATTTTGGCAGCGCAAAATAGTACTACTCCCTATTTAAGTCAACATAAATCAAAATGATGCGTCCACCCACATCCTGCACATGTTGCTTAATCATACACATGCATCACAACAATATGAACATTATCGTTTTATAGCCCTCTATAAGGGTATTTATGAAGTTGAAGTTTGAAGAATTAAGATATTATATTAAGACCTTGTACTAATTGAGTAAGTGATGAGGTTGAGTGATCCTTGTAAAATCCAGATAACCATGAGTCATAAAATAAGTTTCAGTCTGCTCTCTCTGAGAATCCTCATCACGCACATAATCTTCATGAGGATCTGTGAGTGAGATCAGAGTTTGATTTATGACAGACACCAGTGTCAGCTCTGACACTAACATCACTGTTGGAGGACTTGAGGACATGGAGGAACGTGACATTGTGAGGACACTGATCTCTGCAGGGACAGTGTGTGTTCACCTCTATGACAAGGTCACTGTCAAAAATGATGTGTTTTATTTTCATCTCTCCTTTCATTGGTTATTTCCTGACAGAAACGGTGAGGACGGGTCACATGATTTTACTCATGTAACAGATCTAAAAGCACAAGCACATAGTGTTAGTCTGACAGTCCATAAGCTGGTATAGGACTGGATGTAGGGCTGTCACAATCAAGAAGTTTAAGTGACAATTAACTGCCATACAAATAATTGCAATTAATGATTTAACTGCCTTTTTCTGATCATTTTATACCACGTTTTATAGTATACCGAAACATAGTTAAATAACACACACCTTGAGGAGGAAGAGCTATTTATTAGCTTTGCAACTAAATTCATGATGCTAATGTCAATAGATGCTCATTAAAATGCGGTCGTCAAGTAGTAGAAATGAAGCGCCTTGAGATACACAGTTTGTGGATCCACTAATGTGTCACTGAACCATAGAAGAAGAAGGAGGCACAATGTGATGATGATTGTGACAGGCCGGGATAGCTCAACATTTTGTCAAATTGGCCCATTGCCATAATCCCTATAGTTTTAGGAGTAGGTTTGTTACCTTTAATTGTCTGTGCAAGCTATTTTTTAGAACAGTGGAGCAGAGCCGCGAGCTGCTAAGAGTTATGCAGTTATGCTATAACTATACCTGTTGTGAAGCACATTGAGTCTGCCTTGTGCATGAAATGCGCTTTATAAATAAAGTTGAATTGAATTGAATATGGAGGGTAATGGGATTTCTTGGTTTCCCTCATCAAACTCATCAAATACACAATTCAACAACTCCAAAACGCTCTGGTGGACAAGTTGTGACCTGCACATTCACCACGCTATGAGATAATAACAGAACGTTACCAGACAGAGTTGTTTTTGAGGCAAATGAAGGGACTGTCCCCAACAGGAACGTGCATCAGTGGTTTTGCATGACTTTACCTCAAAAACAACTCCATCTCTTAACGTTCTGTTATTATCTCATAGCGTGGTGAATGTGCAACTCTGAGCAGCTTGTGGCTCTGTTCCGCCGTTCTAAAAATATCTTGCACCCACAATTAAAGGTAACAAACCTACTCCTAAAACTATAGGGATTATGGCAATGGGCCAATTTGCCAAAATGTTGAACTATCCATTTAACAAAAATACCCCAAAACACATATTTGTCTAATTTCATTGATATTATCCACAGATATGAAGCTTGTAGATGCATATTAAGCCACAAACAATGTGAGAAATATTTGAAGAAGAACATAAATTGAGAAAACCTCATTGTTAAATGGAGTCATTGATGTGTTTCACCAGCGGGGGGGTGCAGTCTAAGACTTCAGTCTTTACTGAAATGCTATTTGTAGTGAGCTGTAATCTAGTGAAGATCACCAGTGTGTGTGTGTGTGTGGATGAGGAAAAGACAGAGACACAGCTCTTCCTCCCACAGTGTGTGATAACAGAGGAACACTGCTGCACACTGAGTCATTCTGACACATACACACACACGCCCCTCCTTCTGCCCTTGGCCTTGTCCTTCACTAACTCTTACCACACACAACATACAAATGTGCACACACACACGCACACCTCTTTCAGCTCCTAGGGTAACAGCAGCAGCAGCAGCAGCAGCAGAGCGACTGCTCCATTTTATTTGCAGGATTTCATAGCCATAATGAGCAAATATATATTCAGGAAGAGACCAAAATACACCATCCTCCAAATAGGAAGGATCCATAATTTCATGGTTAATTAAAACTGGATAAACGAGGAGCTAATTGCTGGGAAATGTAATTAATGAAGCGGCAGATAGGTGTATGTTGCCACCAGATTGACAATCAAAGTGTAAACGTACGGACTTCACTGGCAAACAGGAGTTTTATCATTGTTGTGTGGACTGTTGGGAGACACAACAAGCTGGATGTGGAAGGATCGTCCAGATTCAGGGTCTGCGCAGGAATTTTCTGATATAAGCTCAGCAACATAGTAGTTTTTAGAATGTTTTTTTCTTTTCATTTTGGCAGGGTGGGGTGGGGTGTGTGGGATCCAGAATGCCCATGAGTCATCTGAAGTACAACACATCCAACCTCTGCCATACTGCAGCAGTCATGTATGGTGGGCTTCATTTTATGTGTGTGTATGTGTGTGTGTAATCTCAATCCAACAGAAATAATTGGAGTTCTGCATTGGCGGAATAATACTGCCATGCTGCACTTCTCCGAATATGTAACCGACGGAGGCAAGGAGACAGAGGGGGAGAGACAGAGAGACATTGCATTTTTAGAAGAGGGGGAGAAGAGGAAGAGGAGGAGGAGGAGGAGGAGGGGGAGGAGGGGTGGGGGGGTCTGCCTCATTCCCATTCATGTGAGGCATAATAAAATAATCTTTTTGATTTGCAAGCAGTAAATTCTCTTTGCTGTCAGCGCTGCGCTGCACATTTTCATCTTGGTTTTTTAAGCGAAGCAGCGTGTCCTCGCCTGCCTGTGTTTGTGCTGTAATGTAGACAGGCTGTGTGATGTCTTACTGCACTGGACCGTTGTTTTGTCTTTTTGTCGCCACGTGACACACGGTGCCAACGCGCTCGGAGTTTGCATGAGGCTCCGTCTCAGCTGCAGCGTTCTCTCCCTGCAGTCAACAAGCTGCACAGCTCCTTAAGGTAATAGCTTTGGGGGGGGGGGTTGTTTGTGGCTGTACTGGATTGGCCTGATCCTGGCCCTGCGCTTAGCGCCGTATAATGCCTGGGCTAAATCTGGAGGTCAGGGAACACTCACTACTCATGTGCATCTCCCCCAAGGCACACGCAGAAGAAATAGGACAGCCAAGTGCAAGGGTATCCCTGCAAAAAAAAAAAAAAAAAAACAGGGATAAAAAAGGACTAGCTCCAAACATAGCTGTGGACAATGTAGTCTATTGCTGCCAAGCAGAGCATACAGAGGAGTGCTAAACTGGGCTGACACAGTGGATCCTGCTGCAGCCCCATACACACCACAGAGTGACCTTCACATTAAACAGCAGGAGGCAGCCACACAGACACAGAATGATCCATGACAGGATTCTACAGGAAAGTGTGTCACAATGTAACAGGGAGACAATACAAACACAGTATAAGTGGCTTTGCTCATTTTCACACCACACACAAACACATGTAACAACTCTTCCAGGGATGAGTAGTGATTCAACAGAACCTGTTGCAGAGGTTTCCCCACAGACCTGTACCAACTCATGTCCTCTGTCCCTATCCCTGTCACACCTTATAGGGACATTTTTCTCGTTTTGTTAATTGACACTAATATTATCAAAATATTGATGATTGATTACATGAATGATTTGATTGACAAGTTTTTATGTTGATTATTATTTTTCCTCCTCCCAGGAGGACAGGAGCTCTCTCTTGTCAATTTTTATGATAAAATTCAAAACTTTAAAGGAGACATATTATCCCCACTTTCCACAAATTAAAATAGTTCCCAGGTGTCTTAAAGACATGTTTGTGACATGCTTTGGTCAAAATACCCCAAGGATCAAACATCACAGCTCTTTTCATCCTCTCAAAACAGCCCTGTTCAGAACGGCTGGTTTCAGTGCCTGTCCCATTAAATGCAAATGAACCACTGCTTGCCCCGCCCCACCCCTTCTACTGGTACCAGGTAGGGGTGGGGTTATGCAAATTTGAGTCCTAGTTACATCACTGGAAGACAACTGAGGGAACAGCTCGTACGATTTCAACCTAGGGAGCCTGAACATTAGAGCTTTTTTGGTCAATTCTCACATTTTGGGGGCCAGAAGGCAAGACAAACACCCAAATTTATGTTAAAGAGCCTTCAAAAAGTGATATTTCCATAATATGTCCCCTTTAAATTATGGATGCTGTGCCTGAGGCAGAAATAAAGTTTGTGTTTGATTTAAAAGAGATCACCACGGGGCGCCGCATGGATTGAGCAGGCGCCCCAGAGGTTGCAGTCCTCTCTGCAGTGGCCCTGGCGGACCTTTGCTGCATGTTGTTCCCCCCTCTCCACCTCCACAGTGCCTGTCCCTCTCTCCGACTGTCTTGTCAATAAAAGGTGTAAACTACACACCTCTTCCTTGGCCTCGGCCCATTTTAATCACACACCATTACAGAAAGATGCTTTTTAGCATCTAACTTTATGTCAAAACACAGTACAAGAAAAACTATTATCTATTCCAACTCATATTCTCTGACATGGCTCATTCAGAGATGTCAGCCCTCACTGTGCCTACCTGAAGCCAGGAAGAGAAACCCAAGCTGTATTAAACCTGTAATGACACTGTGTTTACAAGCTTGTCTTCATAATCTCAGGTCATGCAACATCCCAGGTTACCTGTTGTATGAATTTTAACTGGAGTGACACTTTGTGAATGAGGCTTGGCTGCACATGGAATGGAGCAGATGGCTTAATAGAGCATTTAATCTGGGGGCATCAGTTATGCTAATGATTATCTTCACAAACGCACACTTAAAGCTGCGTTCACTTGCACTTGGCAGCAGCAGAGACGTTGCACCCCAAACATTTGCTAATTCACACATCCAGCAGTCTCACATTAAATTATATATTTATATATTAAGCTTCTGATCTATGGAGAAGTAAATGAAATCAAAAGTGGATGAAGCAGCACAGCCAATAGGCTACAACTGCTTCCTCTGCTTTGGAATCTCAAAGGTCATCACTGTCAAGAGCATTCAGTCTGAGATTGCTGAACCCCACAAAAAAAATATTTGCACACATATTTGACCATGCCCTTGTGAAATGAATTAATTAAAATAATCTGACTTCACAGCATTTTTTTTTCTCTCTCTTTAACTCACGTACAGATCAGATCGGTCAAGGTGGCACACAACAGTTTTGTGCAGTTCAAAGGGCTCAGGGTCTGTCTCGATGAAACAAGCATCGTGGAGAAGAAGAGGGGAGGAAGGAGAGATTTAAGATAAGAATATAAAGGTATTGAGGAATGTGACTGACACATTTGGGTTAATCTGTCGACTCGTTTTTGTCTCTTCACAAGGTTGAACAGTTCCCCTCATGTCCTTATCTCAGCATTCGCAGTCTAACATAATTATGAACAGCAGGTTCAGACCGTGGACGACCCTTTTCATGGACTCGGAGGGTATTCTGATCAGTTATATCAACTCAGCAGAACGCACAGCTGTGATGATTGCAAACTCTGCATTTTTTTTTTTTTTATGAACCGCAAAAAGCTGACATATCACATCAGTACCAATTGGTTTTCCATTGTTAAAGTAATTCTTCACCTTGGTGACGAAGTCCAGGCGGTGTCTAAAATAATACCCGACTAAAGATTATCTGGGATTGATAGGCAAAACATTTAATGAAAGAAATCAAAATTCCATGCATTTCATCAGAGGAAATGCAGCAGGAAAAAACACTGACCTGGAAATTCATCCAGGACCTTTTTATTGAGAAACACAGTCAAAGCTGAAGGCAAACATTAAACCTTTTTTCCTACCTCCTCCCTTTGGATTCCTTCAGCTGAAAACATCACAGACCACCCAGGCTGCCAGACATGTACAGTGCAAGACAAACACTTTTCAGGCAGTTACCTCTCACTGTGATTGGAGCGAACCGTTTGTACAAGACAACATGTTTGTTGGACTTTCTGATCTGATGTGAGATTTAGACTAATTAACCGTTCTGTGCCTAACATTCTCTTCAGCTCCTCATCCTCTACCCTTCTATTGAAAAGATCTACTGTCAACAGTTAGCGAATGTGGAATATTGAAACTAGTCTGGCTCCGCCCACCTACGCACTTCCGTCAATTTTCATTTCCCTCCACTCTGCTTTTCTCCTGCGATCTACCGGCCAATCAGCGAACGGAAGGAGTGACTGAGAACAATGACGTTGAGGCTACGCAGTAAGGCCTAGTTGTAGTTCAGTAACTAACACCAAAAGTGTCCAGAGCGTCATATGCAGCTGGAAACCATGGGCTGGCGTCAATGGGCGTCCAACGCGTTGAAAGAAGCTCAACTTCATGCAAATGTGCAGTGTCGCCGCCGAAGCAGCAGCCAATTGCAGACTGGGATTCCCAAGGCAGGAGGAATTTAAAGAGAGCTCATAATTGTGGTCTCTGGTTTCCCAGAGCTGTATCCGCTGCTCTTTATTCAGCAGAGTATAATGAATAATACACAGTGAAACATGAATGACAGTATATGGTCATCCTTATAAAGTGCATGGCTGGTCAGCCTAGATGGCAGACGGCGCGATGCCGGTGACCAGAGCTTCCGCTCAAGACACTTTTGGTGTGAACGTACAGTAATGGCGGCGTAGATGGATGTTTGCGAAGCCTTTTTTTGCTTTGGTCAAAATACCCCGAGGATCAAACATCACAGCTCTTTTCATCCTCTCAAAACAGCCCTGTTCAGAACGGCTGGTTTCAGTGCCTGTCCCTTTAAATGCAAATGAACCACTGCTCTCCTCACCCCACCCCTTCTACTGCTACCAGGTAGGGGTGGTATTATGCAAATTCGAAAACTAGTTACATCACTCATCACAACAAATGAGATGATTCATCTCAAGGGGCTATCCTGAATGAATAAATTCAAATTCAAATTCACTGGAAGACAACTGAGGGAACAGCTCATAAATTCACATGGATTTCAACCTAGGGAGCCTGAAAATTACAGATTTTTCTGTCAATTCTCACATTTTGGGGGCTGGAAGGCAAGACAAACACTGAGCCTTCAAAAAGTCATATTTCCATAATATGTCCCCTTTAAACTACAACAGAGTATACACCTACCAGAAAGTAAATGGAGAGCAGCCAGTCTTTTTGCAGAAATAGAATGACGTCCAAGAGACTGGTTAGGACCAGGCTATATTGAAACTACTGATTATTCAAACTTTACACAAGGGACACCAGAAATACAGCATCACGTGGCGCCTGGATCGCATGCACCGAGGAAGAAATGCTCATTGTCGTCACTCACACCTTCCCCAGGCTGGAAATGGATTTTCTCTCTACACTCATTGTTTGGCTGCTTCCTGGAGGTTCTTCTTTCAAATGGTTCATTACCCTCGCATACGTACCGCACCCCTGGGCTCCTGCCTTCATTCTGCTGGGCTCCGCTTTCTGAGAGGCGACGCTTTCTGCTAAGTCATGGCCCTTTGCGGGGGAATAATGGCCCACCTAGCTCACAATTCACATTCATCCCTATGCAGCTCCCTATGCAAAGGGAGCTCCGAGGATATATAAAATGTAGAAGCACTTTTAGAAGAGAAATGGAGTGAAGTCCAGGTTGCAGACAGAGGGGAGCTTCGAAATGCAGTCTGGGAGATGAGGAGGCATCGTCCTCTCCTCAGGTCGTTTTTCACACAGCGGAGGATTGACACTTCAGTTCTGGAAACCTTTGATATAATATCAAACACTCTCTGAGGTGCCTTTATTGTTATACAGGTCTGTGTGATTTACTGTGTGTGCATTTATCTAAGTGATGTGTAACGGTTGTTTTTGAAGTGTCACTGTACAGATGAGATGAGCGTTTGGATTATATCCAAGGAGAAGTTGCTAAAAATGTTACATCAAGTGTGAACAAAATACAACAAATAGAAGTCAGAGCTTACAGGAAACATTTAACTCAAGGTTGAAACTGCAGAACAGAATTGGGTTTGAACCAAAAATAAAGACTCTGTGTTGGACCTCATTATCTTTCAGCATGATTTAGAGAATGGAGACCTGATCTACTAAGTCCAAAATCTTCGAGATGACTGAACCCAACAAGATCAGACGCCAATAACAGCTGCTTCCAACCACATAGGCTACTGGGATTCTGTCGTCTTAGAAGCCAGAACGCACTGAAGGACAACACTGTGTCGCTAGGCAACAGCTAAAATCCCACAAGAACACAAATTCTCGAATCTCCCTTTAATAAAAACGGACCTCATCAGGACAATGGGCCTTCTTATCTATATGCAATATGTGGATAAGATGATGGTGAATAAAGAGATGTGGGTAACACAAGCTGTGACCTCCAGAGAGAGAGATGAAGGGCGGTGAACCTCATCAGACTGTTGGTGAACTTCACTGACCCCTGTTTTCTTCTCCTGCCACCAGCAGCTTGTCATTTTTTACTTCAAAGTGAAATATCTGCTCCGTGATAACAATATTCAATGGATCTCCATGACATTAAAATACAGAGAGGTCTGTTCTCCTCAAAATGAACTGCAACAACCTTTTCTTGCAGAAAACGTCCTGTAAGCCCAACACTTACCCCGTTTACACCCATTTAACCATGCGTTTTTACTGATCGGATTTCAGCCAGATAACACATGAAAGTACAGGTGTAAATGCCCGACCCAAACCCAAGACACATTGAGGATGGATTGTGATCTGATTGGCCAAACCACTTCCGAAGCTGGTCAGGGACGAATTGTGACCACATTGAACACAAGTGTAAACTACGCAGGCAGAAATACATAATTGTGGCGTGCTATGGTTTCCAAAACAAACTAGCTAGCCTGGTGGATAGCAGCGGTCAGCGCCAGAAGCTATGGAAAACATTGTGGATATTCAGGGATGGAGTGAGGATGAGAATGAGATTTTCTTTTTTAATTTGCCCATGCAAATATGCGATCGGATCTCAATTCACTTTATGCACAGCTACACTACTTCCTGAAATAAGCCAGCTCGTTTAATTCCTGTCTTACATTATTGGACCAACTGATTAATCCAGGTGTGTCTGAGTAGTCACAGTGGTCAGACACACCTGGATTAATCAGTTGGTCCAATAATGTAAGACAGGAATTAAACGAGCTGGCTTATTTCAGGAAGTAGTGGAGCTGTGCATAAAGTGAATTGGATCTCAATGTGGACACTGGAGACACATATTAATGCCAGGTGTAAATACTATCCAGTCAAATTGTACCATCTGGTATGAGAAGCATGTTAATGCCAAGTGTAAATGGGGTGACTGATATCTGACCTAATATTTGATTCTGATTCCCAATCAGCCTTAGTTGCACATGAAGTTTTGAGCTAATTTGAGTATGCTAACATGCTACCAAAGTAGCTAAACATTACACCTGCTAGCAAGAATCTGCATCTGTACAATATACTGTATGTCAATGGCCCTGATTTAAATAATAAAATAAATCACCATTTATTACAGTAACTGTAATGGAATTGAAGACTGCATCTACATGATTAGAAAGAAAGAGAACAAGATGAAATATTGGAGTCTCTTTTGTTCCTAACAGCTGCACACAGATTTGTTCGTACTGTACATAATTTGTACAAACTGGAAATTCTTAAGTCACATCTGACAGACAGCACAGTACAGTATGTTCTGTACAAGAGGGATCTCCATCTGCTGTTAAAAGGATGTGCACAAGTGATAATGAAAACATGCAAACACACACACTCTGGACATAGATTGCGTGCACGTGTGAGTAATAGATTTTACATGCATGACTGCACGCTTCCTGCACAGTGTGGACATCTGCAGACCAGACTATTGAATCTACTGTATTATTCCTTTTTTTAATGTTTAGTTGTTGTTTTCTCAGTATGGGTTTTAACGCGTTTGTAAAACAGTACAGCAACAGCACACATATCTCCTCAGAATGATAAATCAACTTCATCATATTTTATTTTCTTATAGTTCGTGCATGTCATCTGTGATAAACCAATGATAACACAATGAAGTCAAACCACCAAAGGACTCTTTCCTGTCTTGTTTCTCTCCCTGGCCTGCTACAGATTTAGTGTGTGTACTTGCTTCAAGAAATGTGTGCACTTGCTGTAAGTGTGTGTGTGTGTGCAAATGCAAGTGTGCAATCTGTTGGATATTGCTCAAGGAGAGGTCGAGGCAGCCAAGCATAAGACTGCAGTCACTTCTTGTTTAGTCAAGGCAGTGCGGGACACCTGTGCCATCTCCAGTACGACTGCTCCGTATCTCCACCATGATCCGGTGGCAGCGCTGCAGGCCTGACTTAATGGAAACTGGCAGTTAAATAAACTGACAGGCAAACACCAGAACCAGCCAACCAACTGCACATATGGACGTGTACAGTGTACTGGATATTACGTTTGCTCGACAACGTGCTAAATTGTGCATTGATTAGAAAGCAACACATATAAATGCAAAGATATAAAGGGATTTAATGTTTGTTTGGTGAGAAACAGCTGGAGAAATTATCCTTCATGGGTTATGGGCAGGAATCAGTGGGTTTGCTTTGCCAAACACTCAGGGTCAGGTATGAGAAATGGTTGTTTTTAGGTCATATCAAGACCTAAAAAGCAAGGATGAAAGAACTGTTCAAATTTAGATCATGCTCCAGTTAAAGGGGAATTGCCGTTTTTTTACAACCTGGACCTTATTTCTAGCTAAAATACGATCATTTACTCACTTAGATAACTTTGGTGTCATTACGAGCCAAGAGCCGTGTATATCCATATAATGCGAGTATACGGGGCAGTGGAATGCAGTCTCTAAATAACACATTATCTGCCGTGAAACTCGTTCATTTCACCAATATGTTGTTATGATATGCTAGTGCTATTCCCCTCTGAGTCCAGGGTTAGTTGTTATCAACATCCGGGGTCTGTAGGTTGACCTACTGACCACTGACCTGGATGATGTCATCTCTGAGCGCTGCTCAACCTACAGACCCCGGATGTTGATAACAGCTAACCCCGGACTCAGAGGGGAATAGCACTAGTGTATCATGACAAATATTGGTAAAATGAACGAGTTTTGTGGCAGATAATGTGTTATTTAGAGGCTGCATTCCGCTGCCCTGTAGACTTGTATTATACGGATATACGCGGCTCTCGGCTGGATCGTATTTCGTCGGAACGACTCGTAATGACACCAAAGTTATCTGGGTGAGTAAATTATCGTATTTTATGCTAGAAATAAAGTCCAGATTGTAATAAACGGCAATTCCCCTTTAATGTCTTCTATCAGCTGCTGTGGCAGTGTGGCACTTTGGATGGCAATGCAGAAAATATTCAGAATTGACTCTACCATCTTCAAACACCTTGATGAACAAAAAAAAACAGCAGTCGATGCAGGACGGAGAGATAAAAAAGATCCTTTGTACCTACAGCCATCAGGCTTTTTAATTCTTCTGCAAACGGTAGATGAGCTGACAGACAAATGAATTTACCCATGGGGTTTAATAAAGTAATTCTTATTTTATTTTTTTTAGCCAACTGCAGCCTTTGCAGTTCCATGGCTGCAGCCTCCAAGTCTTTCTTTAAAGAAATAAAAATAAACATTCTTTCACAACAGATCATTACCACAGCACAGTCCTTGGCTATAGCAACAGAGCAGCTGCACAGAGGCCGTTAGGAGGTTCAGTGCTTTGTCCCAATGCTGCTTGACAACTATTCTAGAGGTGTGAGCCCAGTTCATTTCTCACTTTTCCACCTTTCAGCCAATGTGTGCATTCCAACCAGAAGCACTTCTGAGAAGAGTTACTGTATATAGCTCTTGTCTGCTTAATTTATCTATGGTTCGTGCTGTGGTTGAAATTAGATTGTTGTGGAAGTTGACTTGGAAAAACCTCAAAATAAAGAGCTGAATGAAGAAAATCTATTTGAACTGAACACATTTGCTTTCAGTATGTAAGATTATGCTCTACCCAATGACCCTGAGACATTCAACACCAGTCGATATCTGCAGCTGTTACGGTGCCTCTGCTTATGCTATAAAAAAAAAGGAATGGAGTCTCCTCCTGTGCTGCTCTGATGTGTTGACTATCATCTCCATATTGGTGTGGGCTGAACCTCTGGGATAAGGCAGCACAAAGCATCAAAGGTACCATCTAAACAAACTGTCTGCAGCTTTAATGGATGTCTACAGCAAAGCTCACATGCAACATGCTGAGACAACTAAAACCATATTCCCAGTGTTCCACACAACAGAGCTCTGGTGGTTCCTGCACAGGAGAGAATGTTTTCTGTTTCCTTCATTAACGGCTTTGCCTCTTGTTGCGTCTCTGCGACGGGGATTTCATGAGAGATCCAACTCCTTCTGGTTGATATTCGACTGACAGCTGAAGGTTAAAGGGATAGTTCAACATGTTGGCAAATTGGCCCATTGCCATAATCCCCATAGTTTTAGGAGTAGGTTTGTTACCTTTAATTGCCGGTGCAAGCTATTTTTAGAACGGCGGAGCAGAGCAGTGAGCTGTTCAGCGCTACACTACGCAGGCTAATGGAATTTCTTGGGTTCCCTCATCAAACTCAACAAATACACAATCCAACAACTCTCTGCTGGTGAACGGACATGAATTTATTCCTTTTTGAGTTTGAGTTTAGGTGTAGGCTGAAGTGATAGCTTATTGTGCCTACCCTTTGTACATAAAGATTTGTATTTGCATGATGAAAATAAAGAGCATAAAAAAACAAAACCGGAGAAAATTAATATTATGACTTATATTTGCAAAACAAAAGAGAATACTAAGTAGAACAGACCTTTTTACCTCCGTCCATTGCCTCTGTGTGTGTGTTGTTGTTGTTGCCTGTAGTTTTCCATACAGTGATGCAATTTTGCATAAATTTGCTGTAAAGTGGAATGTGCATTAATCACAACTTCTATACCAATGCCATGGTCAGATAACAACAAAGTCGTACGTGAAAAGTTGCGAACCAACACTCATGTACTGAATGTACAAACAACTTGTAGAGTCCAGTCTCCAACAGTGTAGGTAATTTAAATATTACCTGCTGCTCATTTGAGTCTTTTCTTTCTAAGTATATTTTTGAGACCGGAAATAGGGAGGCAGAGAGAGAGGGGGAATGACATGCAGTATAGGGTCGCCCGAGTCGGGATTCGACACGGCTGCAGCGAGGACTACAGCCTCTGCACATGAGGCGCCCGCTCCACCAACCGAGCCAAACGATGCCCCAGGTCATTTGAGTCTAGTCCAGTCTGCCTATACAGTATAAATCAATACATTTAATTCAAATGTTCACCCCCAGCTCAGTTCATTACAGCTAACAAGGTAACCTCTGTAGGACAGTTTAGTGTCTACTGAAAGCAGTGTGTGTATATTATATATCCATATATTATGCACTAATTTGACTGATTCTGTCTCTCTCACACACATCTGTATGTCTTTGTGAGGACAGTTTTTAATATAATACATTCACAACTCTTGACTGTCCAAAGACAATGACTAATCCCAACTTAAACTGATCCTAACCTAAACTTAAACCTGATTCTAACTCGAAACTCTTGATTTTCAAACAGCCTTTTGCGGTTGGGACAAAATGTCCTCATAAAGTCAGAAGTACTGTACACACACACACACACACACACACACACACACACACACACACACACACACACACACACACACACACACACACACACACACACACACACACACACACACACACACCTGTACACATACAGCAAGGCCCAGAACAGGAAAGACAAACTGTTCAACAGAGACTCATCAGCTTGAAATCAAATTAAAATCTCACTGTTTTGTTGAATGAGCTCAACAGTGCTGAGCTATAAAAAACAAGCTTCACAGTCACAACACAGGCAGGGGTGTGTGCACTACAATGTGTGAGATCTGTATTCTAATTATTATTATAAATTATTCTAATGAATAAATTAATGGATGTGTTAAGTATAAGTACGACCAATCATTCTTGTTCCCATACAAAATAGCTACTTATAAAAAATGTCAGATAAATGTTCAAAGAATGCAAAGGAACACATTAAAGGTAACAGCAGTGTATCATGTATACTCTCATAAGCTATAATCAGCAAAATGTTCAATACTTTCAATTCTACACTTGTCAGATCACAAATGCATTTCCAGCCCCGTTATCGGCAGGAACCTTTGTGCCCCGAGCTGACGTCCAAATGGTTTTCTGTTGTTGTTGTTTTGTTTCTTTTGCACTGCTGACAACATTGTAGCTGAAATGTGCAATTCTCACAGAGCTCTCCTGATCTGATATTTCACAAATTTGCATAAAATTGCTTAAACGGAACCCCGGCTGCTTGTCTAAACATTGGAGCAGAGGACTGAACGGAAGGCGATAACGAATTAGAGACGAGCACCGAGTCAGGAGCTGCGCACGCGCTGAAAGGCGTCTCCGACCGCTTTATGTTTATTCATCATTTATGACTTGATCCATCAAAATGAGTCACAGTGACCCAAATTTCAAAGTTGAGATTTTGGTATCAATGGAAAGATTAGAAAATAAGCTTTAAAATGATACCCTAGTCAAAACCATACATTTGATGGTTTTCAAGATGTGGCCATTTGAATTTTGATCTTTCACTCTTCACTCTTATTCTGTTCTAAAATCTGAGAAAATTGCAGTTAAAGTTTTTGCCAGTGACTCTGGCGTCTGTTCCTCGTGATGACACGCACCCTATCCGGTCACTTGTTGTCATAGAGGCACCATTCAATGACCCCCGGAAAGCGGAGAATCCCGCGATTCAGATGCAGTTTACAGCTCGTCTCTATCATGAACGGTTCAGGAGATATTTCATGTTTTGCACCGACGCAACGCTCATTTTCAGAGGGTTTAAGTTGCAAGTCAACTTTAATCATCATTTACGTGCCTTTTCTCAATTATCTGGACTGTGAAACTTTGGGAGATTGTTTTTGAATGTCATTGCTTTGAAATTAGGGTAAAAATTTTTCACGTTATCAGCTGATTATTTAAAAATAGAACGTTGCCACATCCGACTCATTTTGATAGAACGGGTCACATTTGTCTCCCAGGTTGGATTTCAAGACAAATGACGTTCGGCACGCAGAATGTAATTTAGAAAGCGATCATCATCTCCGACAAAAGCCAAATTCCTCACCTGATTCCTTTAAAGCACACAGCACTAAGAACATGTATGCCTGAGTGACACCCCCCCCCCCCCCCCCCCTGCATGAGAGCAGGTTAGCACAGTGACTAGCATGACCAGCAGCGTGTACAGTTGTCAGATGCCATCAGCTCAACCAGGTCCAGACGCCGGGCCATGCCAGGCCGTACGCACTCCCACAGCCTCTGGAGGCGGTGCTGCTGCCGAGTGTATTTTTAGACGGTGCCACCTTATAAGCGCAGCTTGGTCGCATCACATCTGTGTAGTTTAAGCGGAGTCCCCCCTCACCCCCCCGCTCCCCTTCCCATCAAGGCAATGTGCCCTTTTACCAAGGGCCTAAGGTCAGACTGCAGCCCCAACATAGATTTATTGTGACACTTGGAAAAAGAAAGAGGAAACAATGTGTGAGGCTGCTCCTGGTTCGGTCACACATTTTCTCTCTCTGCTGTTTCACACAGACAAAGCGGTGTCACCGTGCATCTGGGTGGTTTTAAAGCTTTAAGATGATTTTCGAAGCCTCTTTGTTTTAACCTTCGTCTTGTGTTAGCTACCATCTATGGTGTTCGGGTCAGTTATGACCCGTGTTTTAAATCAGCTGTAAAATACACTAAAAACATTTCTTTTCATGCAATCTGTTTTTCTTCTCTTGGTTACATTGTTAGGCTTCCTTATCCATGAAAATTTTGGTTTTAATATTTTTTGGTGTGGGCCCCTGGGCCTTTTTTGTTAGTATACCCCCTGTATTCAATTTAACCTTCCACTTATCGGCTTTCTGCTACCATCTATGGTGTTCGGGTCAGTTTTGACCCGAGTCCTAAATCAGCTGTAAAACACACTAAAACAATTATTTATCATTCCATTTGTTTCTGATCTCTTGGCTACATTGTTAGGCTTCCTTATCCATGAAAAGGTTGGTTTTGCACTTATGATTTCACTTTTAACTCTCATTATTGTTCTTATCGTGATAACAGGGTCAATATTGACCACAAATGTCATAATTTTAACCAGAGCATATTAGAAATTTGTGAAATAAAAAAGGTTTATTTTGTGTAAATAGATGTTCCTGACAAAGTCAAAAAGTTTTGATGCTATAAACAAATTTATGTGGTACTTATATGCATTTAAAACCTGAAAACGGGTTACTGGTGACCCGAACACAAGAGGAAGGTTAAGAGATTTACTCATGCGATTACGGTAATCTGGAAACAATAACGTGTTAAAAACAATTATTAATTGCATCAGGTGACAGTGTGACAGGTGTCTCTGTCACACTAGTTTGACATTTCTTTATTTCCAACACCACACATAATGTTAGTATTTTAATCGTGTTTAATCATAGAGTATACGATCAATGGAGTAATTTTCTTTAAATCATTTGACGGCCCTACTCATATATTGTGTTAATTTTTAATAATGGAAAAGTATATTTTCTTAACACAGAAATCTGAGATATCAACCACTGTTTTTATCTTTTGTTTCAAGTGACAGCAACACTCACTTTCCAAATTCAGGAGTGTTACTCCTCTGGGGTTGTACCTTAAGATGTTGATTGTTATTGTGTGGAAGTTTCATCCTTATATGATGGCACTTACAGAAAATCACAAGTCACAAATTGGCTTTGGTCCCCAGAGGACAGGGATTAATCCCTTCTGTGACCTTTACTATCCACAGTAAACATTATTGTTGTGGTAGTTTCTGAGCTTTAGATGACTGCCTGCAGAAAGTTCCTTGATGCTGGAACAAGTTTGACCAAGTTTGACCCTCACACAGTCACCATGTGCCATACTATCTAATTTTAAAGGAGACATATTATGCCCCCTTTCCACAAATTAGAATAGTTCCCAGGTGTCTAAAGACACATCTGTGACATGTTTTGGTCAAATTACCCCAAGGATCAAACATCACAGCTCTTTTCATCCTCTCAAAACAGCCCTGCTTAACTACAACTTTTAACTATTAACTATTTTCTGAAGCAGTCGCTCGTGTTTGTTCTGATGATTCAGCTGGGACAGATCCGTGGCCATCTGAGCCTCGGAAGAAACTGCTCTCTGTGAAAAAGACGTTTAAAACGTGCTGTTAAACCTGAGTTCACCCCCTTCTTGTAAGTGTTCAGTGTCCTTCTCTTAGACCCTGCTGTGTTGTCAAAAGTTAATGCCTGCACTGTAAAATATTTGGTGTAAAACTCAACTCATCTGCATGATCTAAATACATAATAGATGACACACAACGGATCAAGAGGCTGCAGACACCAAACTCTCAGAGGGATTGCTGAGCAGCTGCAGCAAAACCCACAGTATGATAGTAAACTTCTCTGCCTGGCTCTCCGTCCACCCCTCCACCCCTCCATCCCTCCTGTCTCCCAGTGAAACAGCAGCCGTCTGTCTGTCCTGGAACAGATATTAACCCCAAGGTTGATTTAATTTGCACGGCAGAGAGGCTCAGAGGAGTTGTTATATCAGCTCTAAACTCCTCCCTTGGTTCTCACTCCCTCGTCTCCTGACAGGATTCTGCATCCAGCTCCGCGACCAAGAGATTTTTCTGTCTCCATCCGACAGAGGTCCCTGCGCCTATTAGCCGACTGATGCTGCGAAACTCATACGGGGAGCCAGACACGTCTCTATAGGCGGTTTTGACTGTCGCCATCCAGGCAATAGGCTGCATTCACTGTCACCTGGATCTGAATTCTGGTTTGCGGAATACCTACGTTTTTTTTTTTTACTGGGTACCACTGCAGACACAAGTAAACTCTGAAGTTAGTTTTTAGGCTAGAGCTGAACAACATGTAAAACAGCCTAGAGAAAAATTCAAAAGTTGCATCATTTGCATTGAACTGAAGTCAGGCCCAAGGTTTAAAATATAAATGAGCCTCGTTTTATTGTTGTTTTTCTACGTGCGGTTCCCTGGATACATAAAGCAGACCCTGGTTTCATGGCATTATTAAACAGCCTTGTCTCTGTTGTTTCTCGCCATAACAAACTTTATCCTGACTTAACCTGATGTGTAGGTTTAGATACCACTGACATCCTCTGCAGCCCAACACATCCTGAGGCGCACGCTGCGCAAGGTGACTTATTGAATAGGCTTACACAGTTAATGCCCACGGACCAAATCCTATTAGCAGGGTTTTTCTTTATGCTTTAATTTATCTGTCGGGAACAATTTGTGAAACATTTTTCACACACAGCTGCTGCAGGTCCACGTCCTAAACAGTGAGTCTGGAAGCTCGGGTAAAATGCACAGCCAAGCGGTCATGAGGCATGTAGCCTGATGACACACAAGTCAGTTCAAATCAACAGTCTGTCAGTGTAGAGCTTTTTTCCTCAACGTACCTGCATGTACTACAGTCAGATTAGATACTGAGCCTATGAGCAGTGCTTTACTTTCAGTAACTACTGTTACTAATGTACAACAGCAAATGGGGGAAACAAAGATTTGATCCCCTGCTGATTTTGTAAGTTTGCTCCCCCACAAAGCAATAGATGGTCTAATAGTTTTTATGATAAGTTTATTTTAACAGATAGAGACAGAATATCAACAAAATGCCCAGAAATAATATCAGCATATAAAGGTTGAATTAATTAATTTACATTTGATCAAGTGGAATAAGGGCAGAAATCAGCAGGGGATCACATACTAATTTCCCTTGCTGTATTTCCCATAATGAGGAATTATTATTAATTTATACTTACATTGTTAATACAACTGTCGCTGTGAATAATATATACATTATGTATGTATATACATGTAAACCATACAATGTACATGTGATTCATATTACATACACATATTTATCCAGTATTTATTTTTCATTTAATGGCACTATACCTTACATGCCTTGACCACTTTTATTTAACTATTTTTGTATTATTCCTTAACTTATGTACAACTGTTGTTGTAGGTCATTTTATATGCAAGTCCTTAGACAGCAATGCAAAACTGGAGTCTAATTCCTTGTATGTGTGCACTGCACATACAGTACTCAACCACTAAAGCTGATTCTGATTCTAACGTTGCACCACAAGTTAAAGTTACATGCTCACACCCTGCAGCCAGCTCCTCTGTGCAGCATCTATGTAACAAACACACACACAGATGGCAGCACAAGCCACTGATGCACTATGGGCTTCAGTGTTTGGTCAGAGGACATTTGGACATGTGGACAACAGGAGTTGGGGATCAAAACGACAGCCCTGTGATCACCTGCAGACAGGGTTGTGCAATGAGCCGCTTCACTGACTCGAAAAAAAAATTGTGCAGGCTGAGCATCCCAGCACACATCCCATTTGTCGCCATCGTCCACTGATAGCAGGGTTTGAGGGTCAATGTCCTCCTGTCCCGTGTCCTCGGGCAAAACACTGCACCTGATAGTGTGTCTGCCAGAAGACAGAATGTAAATGTGCTGCGTAAACTTCATTTCCTGCAGACTGTGTTGTCGCAGCAAATTATGGAGGCTCCCCACCTCATCTGATATAAAAAGCAGCTCTACTAATGTCTTTGGAAATTAGAATATTTCACTTGAGAGGAACCTAACAGAGCTGCTACATCGCACAGCCATACAGACATATTTAATGACTGTCACCTAGAAATTACACACATATACGACGCAGAGGCAACAAAATGACTGCATGGCTCCATGATGTTTAGAGACAATCTATCCCTTTTCTTAATGAATAAAGTGTTACATTTGTTATCTTGATGAGAATTGCCTGGAGCTGGGAGAACTCCCACACCCGTGACTGGGTTTACATCCACTAAATCACTTAGAGTAGGGGGTTAGTTAAAGGGATGTTCAACATTTTTGGCAAATTGGCCCATTGCCATAATCCCTATAGGAGTAGGTTCATTATACCTTTAATTGTCGGTGCAAGCTATTTTTAGAATGGTGGAGCAGAGCCACGAGCTGCTTATATGCTACAGAGGCTAATGGAATGTCTTTGTTTCCCTCATCAAACTCATCAAACACACAATCCAACAACTCCAAAACGCTCTGGTGGACAAGTTGTGACCTGCACATTCACCACGCTATGAGATAATAACTGACGAAAAACTCCTTTATTATCGCATAGTGTGGTGAATGTGCAGGTCACAACTTGTCCACCAGAGCGTTTTGGAGTTGTTGGATTGTGTATTTGATGAGTTTCATGAGGGAAACCAAGAAATCCCATTAGCCTCCATAGCGTAGCTCTGAACAGCTCACGGCTCTGCTCCGCCATTCTAAAAATAGCTTGCACCGACAATTAAAAGTAAGGTACCTACTACTATGACTATAGGGATTATGGCAATGGGCCAATCTGCCAAAAATGTTGAACTATCCCTTTAAAGATGAAGGTTTTGGTTAAACAATGAGTTTAACGTCACTGCATCTGTTCTATTTCATAATGTTACAAAATACTATGAGAGTCTTTGCAGAACCATTGAAAGTTTTGATTATGTCACAAAAGTGGATATTGAATCGCAAGAGCAGATATTATTCTGAAAAACAAATATGTTTTCTATGAATATTTCAATATTATATTCACTATCGGTGTATTCAAATATGTAAATTCCCAATAAATGTTAATAGAACATGACACTTTGTTTCAATTGTACCTCTACTGTTGCATAGAGACATACATTCAGCACCTTGTAGGAAGTCTGCCATCCTGGACATCAAGCTGGGTGACTAGTAAAAACATGTACAGCATTATCTTCCTTTGTACTCTAGTGTAACAGGGGAACACAAACCTTTGAAAAGATATCGAAATCTGCCTTCATACTTGTTTCAGAGTTTACTAAAGCTCTCGTGAGATCAAAGCAGTCCCCTGACCTTTACATCACAGGACTTGCATCATAGAAAGCCAGAGCTGGAGCTTCCCTCACCAGGCCTTCAGATGACACAAGCCAGCGGGGGTCACCTCACATGAACCCACACAGGGAGCTTGTGCTGAGCGCCTTTCCTGCCGACTCGAGCGTTATAGACAGACAGTGTGTGTGGAGGAAATAACCAAACCCATGTAGAAGTGATTTCCCCACCGTCCCTGTTAACACAGCCGATACAAAGCAGACACAGATTCTACCTGACAGCCATACACAAAATACTAACAGCTTTGACACTGGGAGCAGCTGGAATAATGGTTAAAAAATACAATATACTGTGCAACTGCTCCACCTTGGGCCCTCTGCCAAGTCCTGAATCACACATTATGAATACATTTTACTATCACCATTCACTGCAGATGAAGGGTTTAAACACTGCCATGTTTGAAAGTAACTAAGAACCTTTTTAATTTGGAAGGAATACTAGGTACATTGTTTGAGTCTTTCTATTTGATGTCATTTTCACTGTATTTCAGAGGGAAGAACTGCACTTTAAACTCCACTATATTTACCTGACATTCAATTCGACTCCACCTCAGCCAGCTGCAACATTAATGCTGCTGCATATTAAAGATCCACATATTGTATAAAATATGATTCCTACATATTTTACTTATAAAGCAGCTCTAGGTTCCCCTCAAAGTCCAGGAAAAACACAGTTTTTATTTGGACCTAACCAACTGCTGATCGGCAGGCGCTAACCCTGGGCGGAGGGATACGTGAGTTGGTTAGCTCCAAATAAAAACTGCATTTTTCCTGCACTTTGAAGGGCTGGAAAAAATTATATTATAGCGAACAATGGAACTGTGTATTTTCTTTCAGGTAAAACCTCTTTAAGGCCGTGAAAATAGGCTGTTTCTTTGGGTCTGTATGTTGTAAATCTCTGGGCAGGGTATGGACTGGCGTTGCTAACGGGAGGAGTGCAGAGAGTCTTCTACTGCAATTAAAGTACTTAAGGGCTATTTGTAGATCATACAACCCCACTTAAAAAAAATGCTACTATCCCTTTAATACTGTAAAAAATATCAAAGTCCACAGAGAAATACACACAGTCTGTATTCGGAGCCACAGCCTTAAAAACAAGCCGTCAGGACTTCTGTAACTTTGTGATGTCACAAGTCACAACAAAGCACCACCTATACCCACCATCCAACCTTACAGGACTTGGTTTCTCAGAGTGATGACCTGAGATATGGTGTGTTCTTTTGACCAATTGGAGGCGAGACACAAAGCTTCCTCACTTCTGATTGGCTCACTAAGAGAGGAGATGTTAAACTACACTGAGAATGTTACTGGTTCTTAAAAACGCAAATAGATCTTTATGTGAATATAAACACTACAGATAGCACACATAACATGTAACATAAGAAATGGACCATTTCATGTTATTATATGTTAGTGCTTGATACTTAATTACATTTTTATAGTGAGGCATAACTGCTACCACTTTTAAGGGACTGTTATAGTTATATTTATAGTTGTGCTGCTGCTGCTGCTGCTGCTGCTGGTCACTGGTCATAAACTCCACAGGGCTCCTTTACATTCATATTCCTCTCTCACAGGCAAACAAACTGTAAGCACAGCACTAACATTGTACTGCAACTGTGTTCACAAACAGTTGCTTATTTACACATCCAACAGAAACAGAACTTTCTTTCTCACGTTGGGATTCTGGCCTGACTGTGGCCCGTGGATGTAAATCCAATTAACTTTGTTTGTTAGCTCTGCCTGGATCTCCATCAGCTCCTGAGGGAAATATGTGGCGACTTACGTGATAAATATTCCACTCCATTCACCAGATATTTTCCGTGTACACCAGGTGCCGGGCAGGTAGCACACAGTGGAGTCTTTTTACTGACATAAAACTTTCTTCTGCTTCATGGAATGGAAGAGAGTGCACCAGAACAGCCAAGTAACAAAGTAAGACAGGAAGCTGAATGTAGTTAAAACTCTGTACACAGCTGAGATGGTGATGCATGATGGCTGCCATTAGTATTATTGTTTTGTGCAGCTAGGTAAAGAATCTGCAAAATTCGACCAATAAATCACAGGTACTGAGACTTCTCCAACCTGAGACAGAAAACAATATAAAACTCCAACTGTATGGCAACTATACAAAATAAATAAACAAACACTAACTCAAACATTGTGGTATAATCTCCAGATATGTTCAGGATATTTTGTATTAAGTAAAATACAGTGAAATCTTTAGGGGTGTGCCAAAAAATCGATTCACATAATAATCGCAATTCTCATTTAATACGATTCAGAATCGATATAAAATGTCCCAAAATCGATTTTAAAAAATAAAAAAAATGAAACAAATCTGCTGGCTGTCAGTCTCCATTTCCTTAGAACTTAAAAGGCGGCACTATTTTTTTAATAAAGAGGCACTTTTAATTTTGTTACTTAAGCAATATGTGATATTACTTGTATGCAACAGTTTCAACAATTCCATCTAAGCATGGATACATGTTTAAAACTCAAGACACTTTAGTCATTCTGTCTTGCAAAGCAGACTGGAATAGATCATGAGGATTTTGAATCAAAAATCGATTTTGAATCGAATCATAGCCCCGAAAATCTGAATCAAATCTAATCATGAGATAGTAAAAGATTCCCACACCTAAAAATCATTCATATAAACCCCAAACTATCTTACAGTAAGGCAGTATGTTTTACATGTATAGCCTGACAAGACGGTTATGAAATGAACAGATGAGAGTGGAAGAGTGATGAGCTGTGACGTCCCACTTCCTACACCCAGGGCTCATCACTCATCACTCAGGTCCCACATGGTTCCTGTGGGAGTGATGGAAGCATCAGCAGAACGCTGAGGGGAGACAGAGCACCAGTCTCCAGAGTCTCAAAGATCGCAAAGATCACATCAAAGAAACACACAGAGAAAGAGCTCAGGTAGGGGAGAAGGGAGGAAGGAAACAAGGAGAGGAGACAAGGAAGAGGGGAAATGAAGAGGAACAGTGGAAGTAGAATACAATTACTGTAAAAAGGACGTGAAGACTAGGGTAATGAAGATGAGGAGAATAGATAAAAGAAAAGGATGTGATGCAAAGTAGCGGAAAACTTAGTGGAAATGAGACAGTTGGAAAGAAAAGGAAAACTAGTGGTGAGGAAATTGATACACAAGTACAGGATGAGAATAACCCAACGAGAAAAGGAAAAGCAAAATGGTAAAATGGCAGAGTGGGAAGAAGATGAAAGATGAAAGAAAAGAGGAGCGAAAGCGAGAGAAAATGGGATCAGGCGAAAACAGATAAGCAGAGGCAACAGAACAAACAGAGGGATGACAGCAGACAGAGAGAGAGAGAGATGGATTAGATAGGAAAGTGGAGGACAGAAAATTATGCGGAAGTAGCTGATTTGAAATGAAAGGATAGTAAAGTAGAAAGCACGAGAAGGAAAGAAATGAAATGATATGATGGGAAGGAAAGAAAAAAAAAGAGATGTGAGCAAAGGGAATGGGGGGGAGGCAGATCCACAGAGGTGTGTGATGGGAAGAGGGGAAGTGATGAGAACAAAGAGAGACAGAGCGGCGGAGAGAGTGACAGTTGGAGGGAAATATAGAGTCGTAGAGAAAGAGAGGAGCGCGAAGGAGGATGAGCTGAGGCGACGCTGTCCCTGATGTGTTCTTATCTGGTTCAGAAACCCAGATTTCCAGACTGATATGTAGCGAACCCCCCCCACAGGTAATCACAGAGAAGACCTCAGCCTCCCTCAGTCCAATCTCCCCACCGCGGCCGCTCCTCCATCACCCCGGACTCCCACTGAAAGGAGCTGAGATTGAAAATGCCCGTCGCACAACGTCTCTACATGCTCCATGAAATCTCAACACGGTGATGCTTATCTGACTGGGGGGGGGTACTGTTTTTGTCTTTTTCCCTGATGGATGGAAACTGAGAGCAACAGAAGTAGCTTGGAGCTGTTAATGGGATAGTTCACCCAAAATTGACATTTCCATATAACGGTTGCAAATGGATACCAACTGTCTTCATAACAAAAAGACACACCAAAAAACATCCAAATACCTCCATGCTGCTCGTATGTAATGTCCGTCTTGTATTGAAGCCCCGAAATGCAAAATTGTCCCGAAAAAAATTTAATAAGTCTATATTTCAAGCTTGTTTGTAGCGGAAGCTCCTCTTCCCGGTTCGTCAAATTTGGACGAACCAGGGTCTGTCGTCTTCCCAGTTCGTCCAAATTTTACAAGAGGAGCTTCCATTTTTTTCGGGACAATTTCACATTTCGGGGCTTCAATACAAGAGGGACATTACATACGAGCAGCATGGAGGTATTTGGATGTTTTTTGGTGTGTCTTTTTGTTACAAAGACAATTGGTATCCATTTGCAACCGCTATATGGACATGCACTGCTACGCCGAGACCCCCTGTAACTCAGAGAAGCCACGGATAACTCTGAAACTTCTCCCAGCCCTTAGTCGATATGAGGGTGAGTAGAAAATATATAATATCCCTTTAAAGGGCTTCAATAACCTGAAAAAACACACACCACCACCACCCAAACACTTATCGAACAGGGAAATGACGGGCTGCGTAATTGTGTCTGTCAAAGATGTCATGTATTTTCAATTTACATGACAAGGGGATGCCGGCAGCGCTGGATACCTCGCAGTCTATCTTTGTGTCTGATGAAAGGTTGGCCTCCCCTGGCATCCAACCATAGCGCCACTGTCACTGTTGCATTGTTCACTGGTGTAGAAACACTGCTGTTTATCTGTCAGCTGCTCTGACACTGAGCGGGAGAGTGTGTGTGTTTGTGTGTGAGTGTGTATGTTGGGAAAAGCAGGAAAATCCATTAACAGTAAGGGTTTCTTAGTGAGGCTGGCAGCTGTGGATGTGGACTGACGTGTGCATGTTCCTCTGTGATTACTCAGACAAACGGCGGGGCGGTGAGAGTACAGTGCGGGACTCACATTGTCTGTTCTGAGCTTCTTGGCGGGGCATCCTCCATCCACAGGATGTAGCATGTAATACAGTCGCACTTTGTTGGCGTGTTTCCGACTCTGGAGGAGAGAAGAAGAGGGAGAAGGGTGTCAGTAAAGCAGAGTGAAAGCAGCTGTTTGCTGTTGTGATGCGGTCGCCTCGGCTGCTGCAGGAGACCAGGACGTCTAACACTGGAGCTCCTTTATCTAAAGGCCCCATGAAAAAAAAAAAAAAAGTATTTTAAAGGAGACATATGTGTGGTGGCCTGGTCAAACCCTTCACATGGTGGGATTTTGACATTTTCATTTTTTGATATTTCCATAAACTAGATGTTTTCAGCCATTCAAAACTGTTTGAATAACTGACATAGCCCTTTCAGATCAAAAGTTATGGTCATTTTAATCTATTATGACCAAATAACTGAAAAGTGAGAAAAATGGCTTTAAATAGAACGTTGCTGTTTTAACCCTCTAAAGACGAGTGTTTTACAAAACATTAAACAGCTTCTGAACCGTTTATGATAGAGATGAGCTGTAAACTGTATCTGAATCGTGTGATTTTCTGTTTTCCGAGGGTCCTTGAAGGTGCCTCTATGACAAAAGGGACCGTATACGTAGAACGTAGCATCAGCGCTAAACCGAACTCATCATCGGCACTTGCACATGTTTTACAAAACATCAACAACATATTATAACTTCCGAACCGTTTATGATCAAGATCAGCTGTAAAAAAGCATCTGAATCGCGGGATTTTCTGCTTTCCGAGGGTCCTTGAATGTTACCTCTACAATAACAACGGACATCCTCTCCTCTAGCGCTGCTGCTGCAGATCAGCTGTGCTGTGGCTCAGCTGAAAATGAAAGCTTTACTCGCCACAAAAACATAAAAATAAGTACTTTCCGTTTTGTTTTCTTAAAATATTTATTCATCATGATGTAGTAGGGAGTTCAAAGTACCAGAATCACACAAAATATCAAAATCGTTGAAATAGTACTTTTCCACCTATTTTGGCTATTTGCCACAATCGAATGTCAGCGACTTCCGACGGGTTTTCCCAGGCCGCCACACATATTATGCCCCCTTTCCACAAATTAAAATAGTTCCCAGGTGTCTTAAAGACATGTCTGTGACATGCTCTGGTCAAAATACCCCAAAGATCAAACATCACAGCTCTTTTCATCCTCTCAAAACAGCCCTGTTCAGAGTGCCTGTCCCTTTAAATGCAAATGAGCCACTGCTTGCCCCGCCCTAAACCTTCTACCAGTCCCAGGTAGGGGTGGGATTATGCAAATTTTAATCTTAGTTACATCACTGGAAGACAACTGATTTTTTAAAGATCCTTCAAAAAGTGATATTTCCATAATATGTCCCCATTAATACAGTACATGCGGTTGTTCATTTAAAGTTATTATCTGAATATTTTTACATCATCATCTATGTAAAATGATTTCAGACGTTTGATGACTCATCCTGCACTCAAGGGTGTTCCTAATTTTGCATTCAATTAAACATTGTTCCTGGAATATAAATCCTGCCAGTCACCGTCACAGCCTCCGAGCTGTAACCAGCTGTTTCTGCAAACACTGTGTGTGTGTGTGTGTGTGTGTGTGTGTGTGTGTGTGTGTGTGTGTGTGTGTGTGTGTATGTGTCCTAACTCTGTGGAGCATCATGAACGTTCATCTCTCCCCTGCTAACACCACTGCTCCCTTCAGATCTAGACTCAAACAGTCTGCATGATGGTCTCAATCAAAAACTGAGGTCCACATACTTGTGTGAAGGTGATGAGTCCCACAGGCGGTGCTTACTATCAATTCAACATAATTGGCTACTGTACAGCAATGACAGCAATCAATATCCATGCCATGTCCCTCCTCTAGCTTCCAGTTTTAACCTGAAACACGTAACCATATGGAACTGCACAGATGTTTCAGGATGTCTTTAAAAGGATAGTTCAACATTTTGACAAATGCCATAATCCTTATAGTCTTAGGTTTATTACCTTTAATTGTCGATGCAAGCTGTTTTTAGATCAGCGGGGCAGAGACACGAGCTGCTCAAGAAATGGTACTTTCGCCTTTCCCTCAAAACTCATCAAATACACAATCCAACAAAATGCTCTGGTGAAGAAAGTATGACCTGCACATTCGCCAACGCTATAAAATAATAATGTATAATTTCTGTATGAAACATTAAGACACATGAAGCAAATACTTGGAACTACTTGCGTTTTTGAAATCACTCCACCCAGCAGCCGTGTCTGGAATGTAGTTTTGGCTACGCATTTGCCTCGAAAACAACTCTGTCTCATAATGTTACATTAATATTTCATAGCGTGGTGAATGTGTAATCCATCGATCCAGTGATTGATTATCAAAGGCTTCAAATGCACGACCGGGAGGCTCAACAAAACAGCGGACGTGACCAGTCTTGCAGATTCGCTAAATGATGCAATTTTAAATCGATGAAAGTCGTATTTTGATCAATTATGTTTCAAATTAATTATTTAACTCGTAAACCATGTAATAAGCGGGATAATGTATAGTTGGTCGATTGTTATGGAGAAATAAACCCACCACCTGTCGGGGTTTATTTCTCCATAACAACCGACCAACTATACAATATCCCTTACATAGCATGGTGAATGTGCAGGTCATAACTTGCACGCCACCGCTGCGTTAGCTGAGCAGCTCATGTTTCTGCCCTGCCGATCTAAAAATAGCTTGCACCAACAATTAAAGGTAATGAACCTACCGCTAAGACTATAGGGATTGTGGCAGTATGTGAATTTGCCAAAATGTTGAACTATCCCTTTGAAGGTGCTATACTGTATACATGTGGTATGTCCTCCTTTCACTTCCCCTGATAACACACACATGTCTACTTGGTGAACTTGCCTTCAACCGAACAGTCCACAGAGAGTGGATTTAGTATGAGTTCCACCTTCCCTTCACACACTTTGCAAGGATGAATTGTCAAACGGCTACTTTCACTTCCCCTTTCTCCACATCGATGTCTTTTTAATGAACGATTCACTCATCGACCTACACTCGGCTACCTGTAGCTGCCCCGATCAAATCAAAGCCTTCAGAGAGACGGCGTGGGTCAACACCCATCTGCTTGAATTCAATCAGAGCGAATCCCTCTCTACCACTCTGTTCCTCTGAGGAGCGTCATCAGCTGATCCCTGCCCACGAGGCAATCTGAGTCCAGACTGCTCTCATCTGTGGTTCCCTGGTGGTGGAATGAACTATCAGAGCAGGAGCATCCATCTCTAGCATCAAGACTCTCTGGGAAACTCATCCCCTCGGAGATCAGGTCCTTTTCTGAAACCTCTTGTTGTGTAATTATGTCCTGGAACTCTTTACCTCCTCACAAAACAAATGAAGGCCAATCTAATGCAGCAGACCATATGACTGGGAACTTATTATTGATATTGAAATAAGTAGAGTTATTATTATGATAATAGTGAGTGAAAATATATTACTAATGGATGGCACTGTTCATGCTATTATTCAATTCAATTCAATATCTTTATTGTCCACAATGTGGAAATTTGTCTTTGGCTTCACCACTTACAATACACATAAAACCACAATAACACACAATAAATAGCATAGCAAAAGAATAAAAGAGTATAGTGTATTTATATAATTATAGTGTTATTAATATATTGTGATATTATGCATATTGATGAGTGCACCCGGACCCTCCGTTACATGTCTACATGTGTGTGTTTTATTGTTGTTATCATTATAAGTGTAGTTATGCTAGGAATGACTGTATGAATTTATTTTATGTCCTGGATGTTATCATTTATGTTATGTTTTATGTACTTTATGGACCCCAGGAAGATTGGTGGTTGCCAAGGCGGCAGCTAATGGGGATCCATCCAATAAACAATAAACAATGTAACTTTAGCGCACTTCCTCGATATAATCTCCTTGCACTTAAATAACAGATGTAGCAATTAGTATTTACACCGAGCTTCCTTTGCACAGAAGCTACTGGTGTCCTTCACTTGTAAGTCACTCTGCTAAAAGACTAAATGTAAATGTAAACGACTGCACATAAAAAAAATGTAAATGTAAAAAATAAATGTATCACACTCCTCTGGACAGTGTGATGCATCATTATTATACAAGGCCGTAACAAGTTGCTACTGGCTTCATCGGCACAATGTTGTTGTGTACCAGACACTGGGATACAGCAAACACTGTTGCTTGTTGAACAGGTGGTTTGATAAAGTTCTAATTGGCCTCCTATGTTTTATTGCACTTACAATAAAGTCCAATAACTCCACTAATATTCTAGTTACCTTCATTTCAGCTGCTTGTGTCCAGCCTCCCTCTTCCCTGTGTGTGTAGCCCCACCTCACCCACAATGCAGCAGTGTGATCGTAAAAGAAAATGGCATTTAATGCATGGCAGACCCAAATTGCCTATTATTAGGGCAATTGCTGTATTTTAAAAAACTCAAACAAAACCTCCCTCTTCATGTGCCGGCATCAAATACTGCTGCAGCCCTGTTATCGATCTATGTGTTGGTGGTCGGGCCACCGAGCCATGGCCTTGTAGTGATGAACTTTCAGAGAATTTATGAGCTGGATCTGCAGCTGCTGCACGGAGCCTCACTGTCAGCTTCTGCTCCTTGTTTAGCTGCTTCGCCCACAACTTGACTGTTCTGGTTCACTCTCACAGATTTGTTTTGAAGAGGAGGAACAGGAAGCTTTTCACAGAGGAAAAGCTCACTAACCACTGCCTACTATGGCAAGCGGATTTAACATTTAAAAGCTAAGTTTGATTATTACATTTTGAATAGTTGGATTTTTTTATTCAAGATATCTGTAATTCAGTTTTGCCTAGTCAAAAAGAACATTTCAGATATCTGCAACTACATTCTTCCTATCCACAATTGTCATTTCAGATATACACAACTACGTTCTTCCTAGGACAAATAACGTCACTTTTGCCATTCATGTGTATGGGTTTTGTCATTACAGATATCTACAATTCAGTTGCAGATATCGGCTATGTGAATCACGGATATCTGTAACTGAATTACGACTAGTACGAATTCCAGTTTGGGATATCTACAACGTCATTTTGACTAGTCATAATTCCAGTTACAGATATCTACAACGTCATTTCGCCTAGTCAAAACTTAATTTAAGATATCCAAAAAGGGACATGTAGATATCTTTAATTGAGGTGAATTAAATATATCTTGAACTGGAATTATGACTAGTCAGAATCAAATTGTAGATATCTCAAACTGGAATTAGTATTAGTCGTAATTCAGTTACAGACATCTGTAATTCACATTGCGGATATCTGCAACTGAATTGTAGATATCTGTAATGACAAACCCCATACACATGAATGGCAAAAGTGACGTCATTTGTCCTAGGAAGAACGTAGTTGTGGATATCTGAAATGACACTTGTGGATAGGAAGAATGTAGTTGCAGATATCTGAAATGTTCTTTTTGACTAGGCAAAACTGAATTACAGATATCTACAACACATATCCAGTCTGGCTTTTAAATGATAAAATGGCTTGCCATAAATTGCACCAGACAGTATTTCGATACCTAGAGAACATAGTGAGAGTTTAGGTTGAAGAACCAGATGTTTCACATAAACACAAGTTCAACTGCTGGATGTATGATCAACTGTTTTCTACAAGGAGTATTGCCATGGATTGACTTTGCTTTTGATCAATTTTCATTCATAAGGTTCTTGAATTGGTTCATAAAACTTATTTCAAGTTTCAAGGAAGAAAAAATAAATAATTATTGTAGGAAAATATCAACAGATTCGAGTTCTTGCATCTGCAAAATCCAGACAAATTGTCTAATCATCCTGTCCACCCTGGGAGCTGCCCACTGCATCTCTGAATTATTTCCCCCACAATATATTCCACCATGAAGGAGGATGTGTTTTTTTTTTCTTTTTCTTTTAATATTCTCTGCCTTTGTTAGATAGCAGACAGTGAAAAATGACAGGAAATGAAGGGAGAGACAGATGAGGACGGGCATGCTACAAAGCTCCCAAATTGGACATTAGCTGAGGATTTTCTTCGTCGGTGCCTTAAACCCTAAGCCCACAGAGCGCCACTGAACAGAAAATGTAAACTACAATTTTTAGTCCATAATCATCTTAGAATAATAAGATTTGAAAGTACTGTCGGTGTTTGTTTTAAATGTCCAAAAAAATGTGTCTGTAAGGATAACACATCTCTGCCTCAATAATGAAGTTGGCATGTGTAACCAATAAGCGATCATATTATCATTACATACAGTACATACCTCCACTAAGGAGATAAAGCCATATATATCAAACATATGTCCACAATATAACTACATATCCATAGAATACTTATAAATATTACATGTTTGAATGTACATATACTGTATTGTATGCAGGTTGAATCTGTGTAGGAAACCAAACCACTAACTGGTGTTATTGATTGAGTGATTTGAGGAAAAGTGATAACAGAGCAGCACTAGAAAAATCAAGACTGTGGATTAGTCTTACTGTTCTTTTGGTAATATATAATAAAGTCACAATATCCACTCATCCATCCATCCATCCATCCATCCATCCAGCCATCATCAGATCTCCTGATAAAGAGACAAGCTTCCAAGTTTCCATCCACATGTTTGACTGTACTGTGCATTAAGTTATATTGAATTAAAAATGCCTCATGGAAACAGTACATTTTGAATGTCATATCGCCAAAAGGTTTGTTTTGTCAATTTCATCGGATTTTCTCTTGATCGATAAAAGGCTTTATGTAATGAAAGCTGATTGAAACAGTTCCTTGCCGCATAAATGTGAATTGTGATCACGTTTTACATCTATTCTGCGACGTATTTCTGGCTTTTCAAAGACATGGTGAGAGTGAACAGACAGACAGCAAACAGACAGACAGGCTTTCCCTGAAGTATCGTCAACCACGATCTCCCAGAACTGTTTGAAGCGCTGCATTCCCAAACCACGGGTCGCCTCCGGTGCCATGCAGCATTTTGCTAACCCTAACCCTAACCCACAACTGTATTTACATGCAACCGTCTTGGTATGCTGCAATTACTTGGCACTATTATAACTTGTGCAGTATTTACCAACTTAACTCGGCTGACATTTGTATCGCTCAGTGGTTTCCAGGCAACAACTCCAGCGGCTTGTCACACTTGGTTTTACGATTCAGTTCAAAAATGACTGCAAAATCCTTAAAATGCAGGAAATCTATTCAATACACCAATTTGATTGTAAAACAGCGTGTGACGTCATAACCCACAGGTTTTTATTTGATTTAAATCTCTTAGATGGAAACAAAATCTCACCGGATTTATTCATGTTCATATTTTTAGCGAAGCTCAGATAATTCGATTGACAAGTGGAGGGATACAAAGACAAACTCACGCTCTCTTCTATCAAACGGCTCTGTTTCAAAACGCCCAAACTGGAACACAAACAATCAGCACAGTCAAAGAATCCAACAACAGTGACCTCACGTTACCGTGCAGTCAGTACTGTGCTGCACACAATAAACACTTTAGGTAATCACTGTCATGTATTAATAATATTGTGATGAAAAATTGCCACTATAAGTGCTTCGCTTTCACAATTCAACTAAGTCCTTGTTACAATGTGCTTTCAGAGCTTAAGGCAGAAAGATATTGAACCAGGCTGAGTTATTGTGGCAGGTGGCATCAATCTGAGTCACACTTTTTGCCTTTTCCTTTTCCTTTCCCTTTCCCAAACACCGGCCAGTGTCAGGGATCTGTCTCAGATTTGTGTCGCGTAGAGATCCCATCAAAAACCCAGAGAGGACTGAAATGAAGTGTACACTGCCGTTCCCTGACAACTGGATCGAATTGATAATTACTGTAGTTCAGTATGAGTCTTCTTACTAGCGGCCCATCCACCCCTTGGATTTGATAGCAGGGGGGAGGGGGCAGATTTTGGAAGTAGAGATTACGTTATCTCAAACTGCTGGTGCTTCATGAGGAGAAGCTGCAGATGTCACAGACGTCTGTATCAGATGTGGAGGAAAAACGGTAACACTTTACTTGAATAGGTATTCATAAGACTGACATAAAACTGTCATAACCATGACATAACAGCTGTCATAAACATCAATGAATACTTATGACAGCTGTCGTTAAGTGTCATTCGGTAAGTTATGTCACTTTTAATGCAAAGTTGACATTATTTGAGATGTTTTTGTTCTGACAACTTGACATATTTTTTAAAGTTTGAAAATTAGGTCTGCTATGACAGTTTAAATTGTCTTTATGTCAAGTTGTCAGAACAAAAACATCTCAAACAATGTCAACTTTGCATTAAAAGTGACATAACTTACCGAATGACACTTAACGACAGCTGTCAGAAGTATTCATTGATGTTTATGACAGCTATTATGTCATGGTTATGACAGTGTTATGTCAATCTTATGAATACCTATTCAAGTAAAGTGTTACCGGAAAAACCTTGTGCGATGCTGTCGTTGCATCGTCAGGGAGAAGAGTTATAGATACACAATAGTGTGTAGTGAGGCATGGTGATGGGGGAAGGAGTGGGAGATTACTCCATCAGGTAGATGGACAACCACCGGCCTCTCCTCTCCTCTCCTCTCCTCTCCTCTCCTCTCCTCTCCTCTCCTCTCCTCTCCTCTCCTCTCCTCTCCTCTCCTCTCCTCTCCTCTCCCTCCACAAGGGCATGACAGACAAACTCATCGTGTCCGGTCAGCGGGGTGAGGGCGAAGCTGCAGGGATCTATTTGTCTTGCCTGTCTGGGTTTTTCCTGGCAGAGATAAAGCGACCTGAGCTCCGTCGCCTGTTTGAGGAAAGATTGATCAAGCCTGGAAAGCATGAAGGACACACGGCGGCGGCTCACTTAAAAAACCTGCTGTTTTCATCATCTCCTTTGAAAAACGAACGCGGTATTTACATGAAAATGATGACACTTGTAACTCACATGAAAAAGCACAAAGCGGGTCATTATGTAAAATAAAAAATAAAAAAACTCCAGTCTTGCTACTTATGCATTTTGGAGAATGTGAATTGTGAAGTGGTTCTATTCATGTTGTATTATAGCATCCACTGCAGCAGCAGAGATAAGAGAAAGAAATGGGAACATTCTGAGCATTTAAAATTCAAATATACTCCCCAATTTAGCACTAAATAATCAGTGTGAAATAATTAACTGCTTTTTATAAGATGGTAGAATCAGCTTTGTACTGCTACAACTGTGCATCTCAAAATGTGATTTTTTTTATTTTCATTTTGTCGTGTAATAAAGGGTAATGAATGTGGGGGAAATTCTATTGCACATTTGTCTTTCATGGAGCGCAGGAACAAGACAATCAAGCAAAGTTTGACATCAATTTCCTGTGAGGTCACTGCCGTTAGCTACCACATCAAAAAGTCATCATTTAGCAGCAGCAGTGGGCTGGGCGTCCATTCACCCACAGAAACACATTGTTTCTTTTCCCCCTTTCTCTGTTTTTTGGTGAGCTGCAATCAATTGCTCCTCTGGTGCACATTATTTGTTATGTACCCCCAAAGTGCTATTTGTTTCTTTCTCTTTACACACTGAGGTAACATCTCTTTTTTGCAGCAGAGAGATGTTTCTGCAGCGCAAACACTTCCAGCTGCAAACTGGATACAAAGGCTCCGCTTCAGCAGCTCACAGAGGTCATTCCAGCTAATGGACTACCGTGCACATTAGCCTTGATAGTTGCCCAGTGTACTTGCTGATTACTTTAATTGTAAATGTAGGGTATTTCTCCATTTATTTACATAACTTCCAATAGGGCTCAGCTGCAAATACTGTACAAATACAACTGCTTTTGCATTCAGCCGCAGTGTATAACAGAGTCTAGTACTGTAAAGTGTACCTACTAATGGTTGGGCTTTAAGGGAAATAAGGTTGGTTCTAATACATTCACTTAATTTCCCTCCAAGGACTGGGCTAACATCTGCTATGGTTGTTTTCAAAGTTAAGATAACCAACCAAAAGATACAGCTACAGCTGTATGCTGGATTATTTCTTGGACAGAAACAGTGTCCTCCTTGTTTGTAATACGTTGGCTGGTCTGGGCATAGAACACTGGCGCTATTTTTACAAAGGCCCAGTCCAGGCAGTTTTTTTTTTTCTCTCAGGAAACTTCGGTCATTTGATGTCAGTAGGTCACTCTGCAATATTCAGTATCTTAGCAAGTGCACTTTTTTACGCCATTGTCTGCCGGGGAAGAGGGTTTAAAGGGGACATATTATGGAAATATCACTTTTTGAAGGCTCTTTATTTGAGTGTTGTCTTGCCTTCTGGCCCCCAAAATGTGAGAACTGACAAAAAAATCTGTAATGAGCAGGTTGAAATTCATGTGGTTACCTCAGTTGTCTCCCAGTGATGTAACTAAGACTGAAATTTGCATAACCCCACCCCTACCTGGTACCAGTAGAAGGGGTGGGGCGGGGCAAGCAGTGGTTCATTTGCATCTAAAGGGACAGGCACTGAAACCAGCTGTTCTGAACAGGGCTGTTTTGAGAGGATGAAAAGAGCTGTGATGTTTGATCTTTGGGGTATTTTGACCAAAGCATGTCACAGACATGTCTTTAAGACACCTGGGAACTATTTTAATTTGTTGAAAGGGGGCAGAATGTGTCTCCTTTAAGTCAAGAGGACAGACATAGGATCAGCAAGTTAAAAAAGTAAAAAAAAGTCAGGATCCATCATTGGTTTGCCTCCTGTATGACTCACAGAGAAGAGAATATGAAGGAAACTCAGCAGCATCCTGCACAATAAGGACCACCCACTTTATGGTGTCTTTAGGGAACTGAAGAGCTCCTTTAGTGCCAGACTTGTGATGCCAAGGTGCTCTTCAGAAAGATTTAGACGATCCTTTATACCTGGTGCAGTGAGGTTTTTTAATGAACATTGTTGTTTACTGCTGAGTGCTGTGGATTGTTTGTGTGATGTTGATGTGGCGCTGCCTTAGTCTGTATGTTTCCTTGCTGTATGTTGGCTGTCTTTGTGTGAAGGTGACATTCAATTTCCTCTCTAAGGGATAACTAAAGTACTTACATTATAACATTTAACGGGGAACTCTGGTTGCTTTTTCCTTCTACGGAGCTCTCTATACAGTTTCAGAGTGATTAGATTAAATTAGATTAGATTAGAAAAACTTGATTAACAATTAAGTGGAGAGATCATATCTCCAACCTGCCCTGGGAACACCTCAGGATCCCCCAGTCAGACGTGGCCAATGTAGCCGGGGAAAGGGAAGTCTGAGGCTCATTGGTGGATCTGCTGCCCCCACGACCCAACCTGGAATAGGCAGCTGAAGATGGATGGATGGATATTTCTGTAGTCTCATATGTCATAGACAAGAGATTACAGAATATAGGGCATGTTTTGGTGTCATGGTGCGGTAAAGCAGTCCATGTTTCTTGCACGAAGAGATCTGGAACACCAGGTCGGAGATGCTGCTGTTGTCAGCAGCTGAGATGCTTACTCCAAAGCTGTTTAATTAACATAGTTCCCCTTTAAGGTAACAGGAAATAACATGGTTCCTGGTGGTTGTAGAACTGTCGCTAGGCAGATTTTGTCATCTTTAGACCAAGCCTTTTTCCACATGTTTTGCACTTTATGCTACGTTAACTGACTGGGAAACCTTTTTACTCAAAATATACACAATTCCCATCACTCATATATTTTACATCTCTGCCTTGTTAACCATTTTTAAAATAATCCCATTGATTTTTGTTATACTGTCTTCAATCCCACTTTGTAACTCCCAGAGGAGTCTTGAAGAAGATACTGTAGATGTAGTCCACACAGAACAGCCATGTCACCTGTGTTCAAGCTAATGTCAAAGCTACTTGGGAGACACTTTCTGAAACTATTTTGGAAAACAAGGTTTGACGAGTTTGTTCCATAACTGGCTCATTTGAAAATTTGATGAAAGTGTGCATGTAGAACGCTGATGTCATTCAAGTGGGAGTTTTTTTCTTTCTTGGCTCTACTTACTGCCAGCAGGTCCCCTGTCACCTCCTCCCACTGTACTCTACCAAAAGACGCATGCATCTTTCAAAGCTGCAAAACAAGCTGAGAGCTACTGAGATGTAACTGAGTTGTGTGCATACTTAAAGTACCTTACATGTGTGACATTAGCTTCAGTTAGTTGTGCACAAAGTTTGCCAACTGCTAGTCATAAAAAAGCCAACAAACTGTTAGCTTGGACTAACATGAGAATGTGCAGCAAATTTATATCATAAAAAATAGATAGCTTTCTGTATTAACCTTTGTCTTATGTTAGCTACGATCTCCTGTGTTAGTGTCGGTTTTGACCCGTGTTTTAAATCAGCTGTAGATTACACTAAAAACATTTTGTTTTTCATCCAATTAGTTTTTCTTCTCTTGGTTACATTGTTAGGCTTCCTTATCCATGAAAATGTTGGTTTTAATATTTTTTGGTGTGGGCCCCTGGGCCTTTTATGTCAGTATACCCCTTGTCTTCAATTGAACCTTCCTCTTGTCAGGTCTCTGCTACCATCTCTTGTGTTAGGGTCGGTTTTGACCCAAGTCTTAAATCAGCTGTAAAACACAAATGCAATTATTTATCATTCCATGTGTTTCTCATCTCTTGGTTACGTAACGTTGTTAGGCTTCCTTATCCATGAAAAGGTTGGTTTTGCACTTATGATTTCAGTTTGAACTCTCATAATTGTCTGTATCGTTATAACCGGGTCATAACTGACCCTAACACCAGTCATAATTCTAACCAAAGCATTTTAGAATTTTGTGGAGAGAAAACAAGTTTTATTTTGTTTAAATAAAGGTTCCTGACGAGGTCAAAAAGCCTTGATGCAATAAACAAATTCATGTAGTACTTTGTAGTGCTGCATAGCAAATGATGATGAAGAAATTTGGGAAACACAAGCTGGGCCCTAGTTCAGGGGCCACATCTTAGGTCGCTTTCACACCACCAGAGTTTGTTTCCTTGGATAGTCCACTTCGTTTTGGCCGGTGTGAAAGCTCATCCAACGTTGGTGTGGACCAAACAATCGAACTCTGGTCCACCTGAAAACATGGGTCTTGGTTCATTTGCAAGTGAACCGCGGTGCAGTTCATATGTAGTGTGAATGCCCACCGGACCATACTCTCTACAATGTACAAACATGTAATTGATTGTCTCCCACACACATACACACCACAGAGAAGCGCGCATGCATAACAGCAGCGCGTGTTGAAAGCGAAACACGGCGTGGTGCCCCCCCCCCGTCGACAGGTCAGACACCAACTTAACTAACAAATTTTCTGGGGGAAACACTGCTTTTCCATTTATTTCCTTCATAATCATTTCCTTCATGTTTTCTCATTGTAAGAGTGAAATGCTCTCCGCCTCGCTGCCTAACCTGGTGGTCATATTCAACAACTTGCTGAGCCATGTGCATCTGATAAATAAAAAAAAGAACAAACACAATCCCCAACACGGCTGACATTGTTCAGAAAGTTTGGTGCGCTTCAGATTCACAGTGCGAAAGCAGAAGAGAAACAAGTGATAAATACAACAATGTTACACAACTTCCAGCCCCCCAGTCGAATCGAGTCCTCCTGGTCGGGTGTGGAAACGACCTTAGGAGTCCACAAAAATGTGGCCCTTTCAAGCTGTTGTAAACAACAACGGGTCAAACCGAAGGTCTGGCTCTGCATCACCAGCTGTGCCCTCTCTTTCCACTGTGTAAAGTGCGGTTCCTGTTGCCAAGCAACTTAGGCAACACTTTACTTTTTCTTCTCACAATAACTTGAAGCTTTAAGGTCTGTGGTTTTAAAAGTTGTAGCGTTAGCCGCCGAACGACACTTACATTTCAAAGTGTAATCCTCAAGCTTCCAGACAGTGTTGTTTGCTTTCATTACCGACGTGCAGTGAATCTTAAGAGCAGACGGGGACATAAAAGATCCACCCATTGGATCTTTCATTGCCCGGATTTGAGGGAGCCCTCACAATGACACAGCCTTGTTGTGGTGCAGTCCCTCTTCAGATGTGGCCTCTGAAGTGCGTGGCCCCTGCACTCAGACCGAGTGTGCCTCTAAGGATGGCAGTGTGTTAGTCTGTCCACCACTCTCACATCAACAAATTGGATGAGATGGCATTAAAGTGTGTGCATCCATGCATGGTCCTCAGAGGACTAATCTCATTGGTGATCCCTTGATGTTTCCTGTGGTGCCTGACACTGGAAAGAACGAGAAAAGTGTCTGAGACTTTCATTTTGTTTGTTTATCTGCTCCGATATTTGGACTTGCAACAAGTTTAAAGTGTCTGCAAAACAAATTTCATGCCAAGTGTAATCTAATGAACCAGAGGGAAGGAGGAATTTATTCATACACATTGCAATGTTTTGCAAATGACCTGGACTTTTGTAACGGAATATGATTTGGAGTAAATGGACCAAAACAAGAAAAAACATTACAAAGCACACAGAAAACATCAATGAGAAAAGCAGCAGGAGACTTCACAGGTAGTTCAGCAAGAAGATCCACACACTGATAATTTGCTGCAGTGCAATATATTTCTGCATACAGTACCACAGATTTCCATCTTAGCCGATCAGAGAGTGGAGAATCTCGATAAGAGACAGAGAATCCTCACTGAGAGTAGAACTCCACCACACTGGAGGCGCTCCTCTGCAGGACATGTTTGTGCGAGAGGGTAGCTAAGTGCACGCTTGACATGATCAGGGCCGAAGAAAAATCCATAATGCATTACCACTACATCAGTGAGCTGGTCAGCACATGACTGGCTCTGGCTCAGGAGAGTACATGGGACACACACTCAGAGACCAAATGAGACAGTAACACTGCTGCCAATTATCAACTAGCCTTGTTTCTAGTTGGATATAGTAAAAACTGACCCTGCTCATATATAAAAATGTAGTAGAAAAGTGGCACACTCCTCCATCTGCAGCCAGCAAGTCCTCCCACCTGAACATACAGGGTCACTGATACAATAGGAGGACGCCATAAAATAGATCCTCTATACATTTGTTGCCATGGTCACAATAATAAACACACAATTAAAGGTACATTGTGTAACTTGTCCTGGTATCTATTCACGAAAATGTATTATTTCATTCAAAAGTATGTTTTTCATTAATCAGTAACCCCCCCCCATCAACAAACTGAAGTGTTCCTTTCAGCTCTGAATGAGCCGTTCATATCATTCATATCTCCATGGAGCGGGTAAGCTCGGTGCTGGCTGCCATGTGGTGTCTCCATGTTTTTACGTTCAGTGGCAGCGTGACAGTAGGAAACCACGGAAACTCAGCGGAGACACCGGAGCTGTCGGCTCAGGTCGAGGTGGCGTCTGTGAAAAGTCACCGCGGTAACGCAGTGAGGAGGACTGGATGCTGCATTCACCTGCAGTCGGGCAGATGGCCGTCGCTAACAAACCAGATGTAATTTTAGTTACAGAAGTCGAGAGAAAGCCGGTAAAACGTGGGTCAGGTAAACAATACGACATCGCCATGACAACATATTGTCACGTGTATTGTTTTGCCTCGTGCTGATGGACCACTTGTTTATGCCGTTACGTGCAGCGGCTGTCGTCCGTCTGCAGTCTGCCCAATTTCATGTGAATGCAGCATGAAAAATACGATTAAGTTGCTTGCGATATACAACCGCAACGCTAGATGGGAGTAATTGCTATACAATGTACCTTTAAGCTTATTTATCGATCAATCAGAATCTATTTTAGATAAGCAGCAGCAGGTTGTGACTGTACTGGACAGTTCCCTGCTGTGAACTTTTGTGCTCGATTGTGAAGCAAGGCAAAAGAACTAATAAATAATAATGAAATGAAAGAAAAAAAAAACACTGGACACGATTGTTTTGAAATTCCAAACACTATCTCCATTTGTTCTGTGAAGCACCATACGATGTTTTAAATCTGCCATTTAAAAATTCCTTTTTTATGCAAAGCAGCACTGCTGGAGCCCGAGCTTTTCAGGCGTATGTTCTGGGAAGGATTAACTTTCTGTGATGCTACATAAATGGATTACTGAGTGTTATATAGTCACGTGAAAATTCAAGGCTGTTAATCAGGATTGTTCAAAGAGGAACTCAACACTAATTTATGATATTCGTTTTTCAGCAAAAAAACATTTAATACAAAAATACAATGCAGTAAACCTTGCAGTTGCTCTCAGTGTGAACTCATTTGTATTTGAAAGCTGAGTTCTACCTGACACAACTCTTGGGTCCATCACAGGTTAATGAGTGTGATAAAACAGAAAAAGCAGAAAGCCAAACATCAAACACTGGCTACATTTCTGTTTGACCAGGTGAGATTCCTCTTCACCTCCTGTAAACACAACACATACCCCCCTGTGCTCTATTGAGGGTTTAATAAGACATAAAAAAAACACTAGAGCTGTGTTGACAGATGCTGTGATTATAAAATGAGTCACTGTACGTTTTTCTTTTCATTTTTACTTAAAAAAAAAAAAAAGTTGCATCTTCTATCAAACAAGTGTGTATGAGTTGTAGGCTGGAGCATGTCTGTATCACCACAAAACTTCACCATCATGTGTTGATCTTCACCATCTTGGCCACATTGCAACTTGATCATGATTCATTAGGGGCAATATAGGCTTAATATCTTGCACAAGGACTGTTCAACATGTGAACAGGAGGAGCTGGGAATCAAACCAACAACCTTCTGATTGATAGACAAGCCTCTTTATTTTGCCCCAGAACTAGCCTTGGAGTGAAATCTCATAGTTCTTACTGGTCAGTTACTCCTCCCTGTGCCTCCAAACGTCTTAACAGAATAGGTAACAGATTCATGAAGGGAGAAGTAGAATTTAGAAGGTTTTATTCCTAAAGGCCTTGAATCAGATCAATGTTAAAAGTTGACTGGAAATTAGAAAATATGATCATAATCATGTGTTTTCATGAGACATTTATTCTACATATTTAAACACCAACTATAGCAGAGTCTTACAAAAAGACACACACTTGAAATGCTGTTTCAACCAACCACAAAAAAATAAAAGATTATAATTATAATGTCAAGTGTTTGCATTAAAAACTTAAAATAACTATCCCAGTGTCTTGTGAAAGTTTAGTGTTACTTATCAGAGATTTTTACAATGGAGTCAGGTAAACATGACGCATCGCTTGCCTTTTTCTGGTCAGTCGTCATGGAAACATGACACTTATCTGCTGTTTGGACCAAAGTGAATTACCAGAGCGATTACGTCGATTAATCTAGTCGATCTAATGGAGCGTAATCAGACATTTTAGTGTGTTGCAAACTCTACATAAATAGATGCACCTGTTGTGAACACACACTGGTGCTACTCTGCAGCAGTTCTGCTGACATCAGCTGCCAGGACACACATAACATCCTCACTGTGGGCTAGCTGTCACCCCGACGTCTTCCCTCTGACACACAACACTGAAAACAAGTTGATTTGTGTTGAAAACAGAGGGAAATAGATTTTCCAGTTGTTCAGCTGTTTTAAGAAACTCAGATTTCCAGACAGGAAAACACCTGATAATTGGCCTTGTTTTGTCAACAAGTTGTCTTGTCCTGTGCCTGGAGGGACCAGGCCAGCACCATTATTAGTCCCATCTCCACTCCACTCAACTCCAGCGCCTCAGGTTGACGCCTCTAACAATGGATGCTCCTCGCTGCCTCCCCAGTATAATTTGTGGAGCCTTCTGCCCAAACGCAGCCCTGAGTGCTTAGTGACATGGACCATTCCAGTGGCCGACTGCCGCAGCCTTCGCTGAGCGCTCTAATTAAAGAAAGTCAGACAAAAGCAGTTGTGACAGAGGTCAGGTAGGAGTCTGAGACACCCAGGACCCGGGCTGAGCTGTCTTTCTTAGCTGTCCCTGGGTGATTTGAGCAGAGGGTTTCTGTGCTTACCAGTTAGCCCAGGGCACGGCAAAATGTTACTGACTGTTGCTGTAACCCCCCCTCAAGCCTATAGCAAGGCTCTCCGCCGCATGGAACCCTGGGAAGAGCGCCGCAGTCCACACTAAAACAGGCATTATCGCATGAATCATCAGCGGTTCACATCAGAACGGCAGGCTCATGTGGGGTTTTGTAGGGGGATTACAGTGTGTTTACTCAGAAAGACCTCCAAGGATTTGATACTTCCTGCGGAGAAACGCGGCAAAGTTTCTCTAAGCCTTTCAACAAGAGTGTACAGGGCTCCAGCTGTTGCTTAACATCATCAGCCTGGAGCACGCTCACCTGGCAAAGGCATCAGAAGCCCGTGATTGATTTCCATTAATTGGCTGCTTTGGATACAGCTGTGAAGATAAACAGTCTTTACAGTGCAGGTCTCCAGTGAGCACTTAGAATAAAGGTTAATGAGAGGACGCTCCAATTACCACATGCGCTCCGTTCGCCCATGCTTTCCTCTCCTCAATCTATAAAATCAATACACTTGGTTTTACAGACATAGGATATTGATATTTCATAGCACTGTATCATCTTTTGTCCATCAAAATTGTTCAGACTGACAGTGATCTATAACTATCGATAGATTACTATAAAACTGGGACATTCATGGTGCTCAGAGGATGAATCCTACAGATTTTGGTCAATTTCCTCCTGTGTTATCATGAGGTGGACGTTATAAGATGTTTCAACAACTATTAGATATTTTTGTGATAATGGGCTCTATGCACAGCTCCACCACTTCCTGAATTTAAGGCAGGTCCTTCATTTCCTGTCTTACATTATTGGACACACTGATTAATCCAGGTGTGTCTGAGTAGTCACAATGGTCAAACACACCTGGATTAATCAGTTTGTCCAATTTAATTGTGACAATAAGCATGCTGGTAACATTTAGCTCAGGTACAGTCCTGCTTCACACAGCTGGTAGCAGGGCTGTGGACATGTTGGGTTCCATAATTATCCACGGCAAAGACAAACAGGCGTGTCCAGCAGCTTCTTTACAATTTTGGTAACAACAGGCAGCGGGATCAATCAGGCACATTGGAGGCTGAATACATTGTTAGTGATAGGAGGAGGTTAGCTTCAGTAATGACCAATTGCATGAGCTTCTTTCAAAGCAGCAATGGGGTTAGAACTGGGGCCTCTCTTCATGAACAAACTAAAGTTAAAAAAAAAAAAACAGACACTTAACTCTTTGACTGCCAGCCATTCTCACAGCAGCTTCCTCCAGCTTGCCAGGCATTTTCCAGCTTTTTGACTGATTTCCGTAGACCCACCATATATTATGTACTGTTACTACATACACATTCAACCCATCAAAGGAAAGATGAGGGTCTCTAGTTTCCAGCAAAAAAACCTGTTTGTTTCTATCTTGTTCCAGTCTTGTGAAATTGGCGGTTGAATATAGGTTAGTTTAGCCCAAAATGCCATTTTGGCACCAAAATCTTGAGAAAAAGAGGTTTTTGTGTCGGCTGTCATTTTCAGGTGAACCAGTACAATTGGCTCCTTTATATTTTGCTTTAGTGATGCCTCAACATCTGTACAGTTGTTCTCTTGTAAACAACAACTAAATCAACACTGACAAATGACTTTTGATGACAAAAGACAAAATATTTAGCTACTGACACACACTACTGCAGCCTTTTTTCCTTCTTTTCTTTGAGTTACAACTTTTTCTTTTCTTTTTTTTAGTGTGTGTGCGTACGTGACGTGTGCGTGTGCATACGTGTGCGTGTGTGTGCGTGTCTGTGTGTGTGTGTGTGTGTGTGGGTGTGTTCGGTTCAGCTTCCTCTGGTCAGCAGGCAGCGGTCTCACTCACTCTCTCTGTCTCACACACACATCTACACACAGCCTACAGCTCTGGCTGACGTGCCCCCTGAACTCACAGCCACAGACATGTACGCTCACAACAGACAGACACCATCTTTAGCTCTCCGCTCTCGTCACGTTCGCCGGCACCGTCCATTCCTCATCCACACTAGATCGGGGATTTTCAAGCTGCTATCTGAGTGATTTCTCGCAAAATCTGGCGACATTCCAAACGCTCGTGATGACTAACGACGAGCGATCAACGGGGTTGTTGTTACTAACGTTTGTGCTTTGTATCACGGAGCTGCACGGAGCTTCGACGAGCTGCCGAGCCGCCATGAGCCCCGCCGCCGCCCCCTAAGCTCTCACCGGCGGCCAGAGTGTCACGGAGCGGCGCCGCTGCAGTCAGACACCCGCTCCGCTCCGTGAGGGGGGGAAAACACGCTATATTTTTTATATCTCTCAATCCAAATGTGTTTTTCTGCACTTTATTTTGATGATACAAGTCTGATCTTCACAGAGGAGTAGGGCAAGACATTCAACATGGCGTTGCCATTAAAAAAACGCTAAGACGAGTTATCTCGTCTTTGGCAGACTACGCTTGGATTCGCTAAGACGAGATAACTCGTCTTTGGCAGTGAAAGAGTTAAAATCAATTGTGAAACAACTAGCTGAATTATAACTAGGTTGTAGGAGTTTAATAAATTGCTTCAATTTTAACTTCAACTTCAGTGCATTCGAAATGTGAATCAGCACTAAACTACACAGGCAGAATCCCAACATATGAGTAAGAATGTTTAGTTATATAATGTTTGTGTGTGTGTTTTTGGTGCATTACCATTAGGGAAATGATCATCAGAGTGTCTTTTTATACTTTCTTATTCCCTTTTTCCACAAATTAAAATAGTTCTCAGGTGTCTTAAAGACATGTCTGTGACATGATTTGCTCAAAATCCCCCAAGGATCAAACATCACAGTTCTTTTCACCCTCTCAAAACAGCCCTGTTTAGAACGACTGGTTTCAGTGCCTGTCCCTTTAAATGCAAATGAACCACTGCTTGCCCCGCCCCACCCCTTCTACTGGCACCAGGTAGGGGTGGTATAATGCAAATTCAAAAACTAGTTTTCATTGGAAGACAATTGATGGAACAGCTCATAAAACCACATGGATTTCAACTTAGCTACCTACTAATTACAGATGTTCAATTCTGTAAATTCTCACATTTTGACTCACGTGAGAATCATGCGTGAACTCGACCACATCGAAGTAGTACCTACTGTACATGCAGTGTCTGTTGTCTGTCTGACGTCTGCCCGATTTCACGTGAATGCAACATCAAGAATATGTTCCGATATGCAACCGCACTGCTAGATGGGGGTAATTCCTACATATTATAGGTCTAGTGTGTAATATTTGGCAAGGTTTATTGGCAAAATCTGAATATACTACCCATGAATATATTTGTATAATTGCTATACAATACAATTTGTTTGGTTTTCGTAGCCTCCTTCGTATAATTATCCGTTTATATACAAGGGTCTTGCTTTGAGTGAGCACTGCAATCTAGAATTTGAATGCTACTGTACATATCACGGTTTCCCCCCCATTTTACACACTGGACCTTTAAACCAATTACATTTACATTTGCGGTCAGAATGTGAATGTGACAGAAAGTATCATGGTAAAGGACACACTTCATGCTGATGTGTAGTTCAATACCTACACTACAGAATAAGATGAAAAACGATAAGACACTCCTTTATGTGTCCCACAGTGGGGACATTCTCAGCACTGCAGCAGCAGCAAACACCAAGTTTTTGTTAGTGGTTCAGGTTGAGATTCTCCCATGGAGGAACATTATCTGAACCTTATGGAAATTCTGCAAGTTATCTTTCATTCCTACAGCATGAATACACCTACTGTAATGTAGTTATTATGGTCCCCGGTGTTGGATATTATAACCTCAAAACTTAATATCACCCTAACTTTTTGGAAATGCAAGACTTTAAAAGTAATTCTGGAGATTTAAAGGAAAATATACATGGAAAAGATCAACCAACATTAGCCTGGATGATGATGATGATGATGATGATGATGATGATGATGATGATGATGATGATGATGATGATGATGATGATGATGATGATGATGATGATGATGATGATGATGATGATGATGATGATGATGATGATGATGACTCAGTCAGGGCTCTGTTGCATTTCCTTACACGTCAGAACTTGCCAATATCACAGCTCTGATGCTATTTCTGTCCCCAGCCTCCATAAGCACCTTTAAAATTCATCCTGCTCTCATTATGTCTGTTCTGTTCCATCACTTTGTTTCCTCGCCGTTTTATGAGATTTATTCATATTTGTTAACTACACATGCAGGCTAAATGGGAAGAATTAAGGTCATTAAAAATAGAATCACACAAGACAATTGATTTCACTTGTGACTTGAAGGCCGAGCGCTAATACAAAATTTAGGTTTTTTTTAAGCTTCAGAAAACACAAAGATGTGGACCGGAGCTGAGTTTTTGTACTCCCACTGTGCTTCCTCTAAATCATCCCTGTGTGATTATCGGTGGGGCCCTCTGATGGGCTCTGAGAAGTGCTTTAGAAGGACTTAATCTGGTAGCAAGCAGCCTCACAGTGACAGCAGTGAACATATCATTATGCATTAGTCAAGCAACGCCATCACTAAGGACTGTGCCAACATAGTGCAAATATAAAACCCTGCAGACAGTATACTCAAGTGCCTAAGACCAACAGTAGAAACACTAATAAGGAAAAGTTCTGTATTCAAAGGGAAAGTATTAACATTAAAATATTCTCTACTCAGACAGATATTGAATTATAATTGATTAACATACATATTTGAATGAAGGAAGTTTTGTGTTTGCATACTGTTAGCTCAGTCAATCTGATTAAATCTATTCATTAGTGTACAAAGGATTTTCTTTGATGTTTTGGTGCATGATAATAGAATTAGTACGAAGATAAAACATAAATATGAGCAAAGTTGGGGGGAGGGGCATCTGCAGTCTAGAGGAAGCTCTTCTGAATCTGTACCTCGAGGGTTTTGGCCCTGATGGACCAACCACCACGGATCAAACTGTGTGTGTGTGGGTTGTGAGGGGTTGGCTACAATCTTCTGTGCTCGCCTCAGGGTCTTGGAGGTGTTCAGGTCCTGGAGGGATGGCAGACTGTGGCCAATTACCTTCTCTGCAGAGTGGGTGATACGCAGCCGTGTGCTCCTGTGCTTGGCAGAGGCAGCAGTGTGCCAGGTGGTGATGGAGGAGGTGGGGATGGATGGATTGGTCGATTGTCGGTGAAAAAAAGTGCACCAGGTTGAAAATCTTCTACTTCCTGTGCTCAGCTGTGGTGTTGGTGGTGGTGCTGATGTTGAGTTCCCACCGGTGGTCCTGTGTGGTGATGGTCTCCAGGAAACAGAGGTACTCCACTGTGTCAATGGAGGTTGTTACCTCCAGGGGGCCTATCTTACACTCAGCACAGAGCTTAACTCAGAGTGTGTTTGCTAGTTTCAGACCAAAAAAAGCTTCACATCCAGCACACACTCTTCCAGCACCTATGGGGACACTGGTCTTACAGTTTTTCTTACTTTCGGTAAAACACAATTTTAAAAAACTATGTCCCTTTTGTCAAAACTTAACACACAAAAACCAAAAACATACACACAAAGTACAACATTTCAGACATCTCTTGCACAGGCAACACTTCATTCAAAACTATATTAAAAATGTAATTTTTCCATCACAATTTTACACACAAATAGCAAATCAGTAGCCTTTGCCACCTGCCATTTGCTCACCAATGTGCCTAATATACTATTATCTGGAGTCTTGCATTTCACTTGCACTTAGTTATTTTTTATTTTTTTTACTTTATTTTTCCCATTTGTAAGCTCAGATATCACAAGTTGACAATTAATATGATATCTGGCCGTTTGTGGATTAGCTGGGGTTAGGAGAGCCTTGTCTGTGTTTGTGTGTGTGTTTGTGTGTATGTAAGTCCTGTAATGTGTCTCAATGTATTTCTTTCTTTTTTTCTTTACTTGACATTGTGTCATTTTATCATTTTGAGGAAGGACCCCCTCGAAAATGAGATGATTCATCTCAAGGGGCTATCCTGAATAAATAAATTCAAATTACAGTAGGTCGCAATTACTGTCTATCCCGTATTGTGCGTGCATCTGGCCACAGCACCTCATCAACATCACAAAGGACGTCCTCTCTGGCCAGAGAGCGTAGCAGCTCAAATGAGGTTGGACCCTCTGACCAGCCTCCTGCAGACTCAGCCCATGGTTCATAACATGGTCAGTTAGAGTCTTTTCAATCACTTGTGACATTTATCCTATTTGTCCTCTTACACAAACACCTCTGCCTCTGATTCTTTCTCCAACATGGGCCTTCATTGTTATGCCAACCAAAGAGCGAACTGAATCCTACTTATAGGGTTGAAGTTCTGATTTTCAAGTGATCTCATTGGTGTTTTCACAGTTGCATTCTGTTTGCAGGGGATTGATAACTTTGTCATTTGCAAAACGTGTGTTTTAGAATTGCAAACTCAGTGTAAGGCAGACAATGTGGTTATGGTTCAGCATATCTGGTCAACAGATCGGCTACATGAGTTAGGGGTTTCAATAACTGCACCACAAACACCAGTTTCTGTGTCTTAGCAATGGCAAAAAACTGTAAAATGAGGAGTGATCAGGCACACCGTTGCTACCTAGAGGCAGCCGAAAGTGGTGGTGCAATCGACCAGCAAAAACCCTGCTCTCAAGGCAGCAGTGAAGTCTTTCTCTGTTATTTTAAGGGCATATTGTCAAGAAAGTAATATGTGCCAACATAGGTGAGTGCACACACTGTAACGCACAAGCACAGTGTGTAAAAAAAAATGCTCTTAGATGTTGAGATCAGTCAGGAGGAACATTTCCATAAGGCCTCAGTAGGTCGGAGCTGCTTTGTGACATGTTGTGTGTTGTATAACTTTGCCATGTGTTGCATAGATGCATCTGTAGAGGAGTGTTCTTCCAGCTGGAGGCAGAGTGAGGCTGTCCTACAAGTGCAGGTGAGAGAGGATGCAGCCTTAAAGGGGACATATTTTGGAAATATCACTTTTTGAAGGCTCTTTAAGATATCTTTGGGTGTTTGTCTTGCCTTTCGGCCCCCAAAATGTAATAATTGACAAAAAAATCTGTAATTTTCAGGCTCCCTAAGGTTGAAATCCATGTGGTTTTACAAGCTGTTCCCTCAGTTGTCATCCAATAATGTCATTAGTTTTCGAATTTGCATAATACCACCCCTACCTGTGAGTGCTGGTACTAGGGATGTCCCGATCCGATCACGTGATCGGAAATCGGGGTCGATCACATGGTTTCAGACTCGATCGGAATCGGACGTTACATCCCGATCAGGAATCGGATATATTACATATCTACATGTCAGGGTTTTCCTATCTGTCTAGAGCGAAGACGGGCCGCATGGGGGGCGTTCAGATGTATTACTTTTACTGTAGACGTTCGTCATGTGCGCTCATTACCCAAAGCGACGCGCATTCGGTGCAGCGTGCTTGTGTTTTGTGCATGGTCTGTGGCGCACAGCTCCACGGTGTGTGTGTGTGGCTGCGGACAAGTAACGATATGAAATGACGGCGCTTGCGAGAGTGTGAGAGACGATCATGTCACTGTGTCAGCTCACTATTTGTTTGTGTGTGTGTGGCTGCGTTGTTTCACTGCTGACTTCCAAGCAGCTTATGTTGATGTTTGAGCGCTACACACACCTGCAGCAACAACAGTCACTGCAGCTTCTACTGAGAGCGAGTCCGACGTAACGCACGTGAGACTGACACACAGACCGACCGCGCAGATGTCGCGGACATTGTTAAACTTCTCATACTGTTGAAAAAAAAACTACCATTGTGTTGCGTGATGGCAGATACAGAACCAGGTATTTATTTAAAGTTAGAGAGGGAGAAGGAACAAGGTGAGCAGGGTGAGGGAGGGAGGGAGGGAGGGAGGGAGAAGGAGCGGAGTGAGTGAGGGAGGGAGAAGGAGCGGAGTGAGTGAGGGAGGGAGAAGGAGCGAGGTGAGGGGGGGGGGGGGGGGGGCAGGGGAGAGAGGCTGGTGATTGAGAAAGACATGATAAGCTATTTTATTTTTGACCAAATGTTCTTGTTGTTGACTTATGGATAACGGCATTAATATTATACTGTGGAGCTACTGTGCTAATATACATTGAGAGTTTGATATCATGGCATGTCTTACAATACTGCAATAAATGTCATGGGCTTGTTATTGAGGTAGAGTATTATTGTGATATTGTTACATCCCTAGTAGAGCACAAAGAACAGAAAAATAGTGGGATGATACAGTTGATCTACATTAAAAACTTTACTGCATTGCCAAAGTATCGGATCGGGACTCGGTATCGGCAGATACTCAAAATCAAATGACTCGGACTCGGACTCGGGGGCAAAAAAATGTGATCGGGACATCCCTAGCTGGTACCAGAAGGGATGGGGCGGGGCAAGCAGTGGCTCATTTGCATTTAAAGGGACAGGCTCTGAAACCAGCCGTTCTGAACAGAGCTGTTTTGAGAGGATGAAAAGAGCTGTGATGTTTGATCCTTGGGGGATTTTGACCAAAGCATGTCACAGACATGTTCTTAAGACACCTGAGAACTATTAATTAATTAATTAAATTTGTGGAAAAGGGGCAGAATATGTCTCCTTTAAGGGGATCTGGGGCAGGATGGTCCAGGAGTCAGGGTATAGCCACTAACAGCTGCTAAATACCTGCACACCTCAGACCATGACTAAGGTAAAGGGGGGGGGGGGGGGGGGGTAAATATTGGACTTCCATTTCTTGTTTCAAGCCTCAAAATGACTGTGACCACTGCTCTCTGTGTGGTGTTGATAGGGAACTGTCTGCAAACACAGCTCAGTCATGACTGATAAAATAAAGTGTTTCCAGACTGTTGTGCCGTCATCGTCGTGGCCAAAATAAATCATGTTGTTTGAAGTTTTATTTAAAAATACACCAGTTTCATGGGACTTTATTCACCATATTAATGAATCAGCACTGACAGTCACAAACAGTCATACAGCACTCACAACTCATATTTATGTGGACACCCACCAAAATAGCTCCAAAATAGACATTCTTGTTACTGTTAAAATTCCCTTCTTAAAAAGTATTGTAGCTACACTGGTCCTTGGTTTCTTTAATTCTCTTCCTCTTGTGCTGATGACATCAGACAACACAAGACGCCGGGAAAACTACTAAATAAAACATAAAAGTTCACACAATGTCTCTGCATCAGTTTCTAAGTCACATTAATGTCCACAAAAGCAGAATCAAACAAAAGCAACAAGCCAACAAGGCTTACCCATGTTAGCATAACATCACATGGAAACACATATTGTTTATCTTGCATATATTATATAGCCCAGTCCCTGCTTCTGACCCACAATGCCACAGTCCAGCACCCCACAAACCCCAGTCATGTGACCAGACGCCTTTCAAAATAAAATAAACCTCACATTAAGGTATTTATTGTTAACCTTTTAAATACTTATTGCTTTATATTTATTCTGATTTATTATTAAATACTTCATGAACTCTAAAGCTACAGTTGGTAAGTTGACCAAAGTGAAAGTAAACTCCGCGACTAGGACATTTCAAGACAACACACCTTCAGGCCCTTTATGAACCTCTGCCAAGCGATTCCAGGCTGTAGGTGGAGCCAGAGGAGTTGGATTTGGTCCTAAATTACCCATTTAATGTCCGACTATCAGAATATAGTGACAGTTCCAGCAAATATGACTGAATAATTGTTACCAACTGAAGCTTTAATTCAATGACACCTGTCTCACAGACAGTTCCAAGTATGATGTGAAAAGCAGCTGATAGTGTTTGAAAGACTGCAGAGGAGGATTTCTGTGAAATCAAATCGACATGGGAAATGACTGATGACCGAGAGTCAGATGTTGTTGACCTGTGGTAAACACTGCAGTAATACAAACTGACTCCTGAACAGCAGGGAGTGCAACATAAACTCAGCTGCTGTGTCTTCTTTGTGCTGCCAGACTTAAATAAAGACCACGAACAGAAAACGGGGAAGGAAACACCATGCAGGATTTTTTTTTTTGCACTGTATTAAAAGTTCAAAACGGTTTCACAGTTAACATAGTATTTTGCAGGAAGGACACTGTGCTACATCAGTCTTCACACAGAACCATGCATTTATAAGAGGCCTGTAAACATGAAATGAAAAATGATGGAGGACTAATGGAAGTAGCTGGGTGTAAAGGAGCATCGGCGCTCCTGCTGAGCTCCAGCTGGAATGGACCCATCCATCAGCAACAACCTGCACTCCTCCTACCAGTGGCACTGGGGTCTCATATACCGGCCCGACACCTCCTCATTTCACATTATTTTCCCCGTCATCTCACATTCATCACGCTAATGTCACATCAAACTATCCGAGCCTCACTTCCGCCGACACAAGCAACCGCAATCAGAGCATAAATCAAAGCAGACGTTCAATTTGTTTCCTGTGAGAAGGGCCGACTCAATTCTTCACCGTCGATCGTCCCTGCAGCTTCACACACTCACTGTTTTTACACCAAATTTGAGACGATTACTAGACGGATTCGTGTTTGTTTGTTTTTTTTCTTAGCCTTTTTTATTTTATTCTTCCCAAAATTTAACCCCTTCCAAACTGAGACAGCACATTGGAAGCTGGATTGGGTTTTTCTTTTTTTTTCCATACACGAGCCAAATCTCCTTGGCAGCAGGCGAAGGATTGTTGAGATCAGTAGACAATGCGGGGAGAAAACCCTGAGACAGCCGAGAGAACGCTGTCACGAAAGTAGGCCATGCAGTCAATCCTCAAACTCCCACTAAAAAACACGGGTATCGACCACAAAATAAATCCTGTGAGATCAAAGACAACAGGGCCCCGCCGGCTTTATGCAACATCCCACATTAGAAAGCAAAAAAAAAACTAAAAAAAAAAATGGTGCTGTTTCACCGGCTTCCTGAGGAATGACATCATCTGGATGTTCCTGTTGGCTCGGTCATACTTTTACATCACAGAGCATGTCACCTGCAGAAGCAGAAACAGAGCATGCTCGTCTGCCTTTACATTTCGGTCCATGACATAGGTACGGCAATCTGCGGTGAACAAAAAATAAAAAAAAAATACTTTTGATATTTCAAGGAAACAAGTGCAAAGCCAGAAACAGCTGTAAAGAGTAAATATATTATGATTCTGTGGGCGATTTGAGCGCAATGTCTCCCCACGAAGCCGGAGGACTTTTCACTTCACTGATTTTCCTTCTGACAGCTCCTAATATTATATCTCACTCTCATTCCCCAGAGCTTAGAAAGCTTTTGTTCCTCTTCCCATCAGTGGATTTCAGGATGATTTCTCACGAAAGTGGGACTGATGAAAAGAGTGTGTGAACGCTGCAACTCAGAGTGAGAACTGCTTTCCGCTTCCACACTTTCATATTATTACTTATTCGATCCGTCCTTTTGACCTTGATCTGTCACACTTCATCGTTACTTATTTCATAGATAAGTAATTACTTCACTCATTATCCAAGCACATAGGCTTTTTAACATACAAGTGGGTATGTGACATAAAGGTTTATCAGGGGTTCATTATCAGGTTACTGCTAGCATAGAACTGGTGCAAACACCCTCAAGAACCACACTCTCAACTACGATATGGAACATTTGACATCTCGATTATAGTGACCAAATTATCATGTTATCAATATAAATGCGATATTCTAAAGTGCAACAAAGCTTATTTATCAGGAAAGGTTCCTTCAGTGCACATACAAGCTACATATGCACACAACGTGCATGTAACGTCGGGAGACTTGGGGAGGCTCTTATTACATATCCCAATAATTATCCACCGAGATAATGCGATTAATTTACACACAGATGGTTTCGCTACTGTGTAAAAGCTTTACAGAGACTGACCCTAATACCGGCAATCGTTACATCCCTACTGTCAATATACCTTTACGAGTTACAAACACAAGCCACAATGTGTTATAAGACAAGTCGGAAGCTTCCACACACCTCTAGCCCTCAAGAAAACTAACACATGTTATATTTATCTGTTCAACGAACCCAAACGCAATGAATATAAATGATTCTGGAATGTTTCTGTTGCAGTACTGAGAATGGCCTCTGGGACAAACAAGCAACAAGGATGACTGGTGGAGCCGTACCCAGCTTTCTTAATATATCTGAGCACAAAGTAGCAGAGCTAATGTGGGCTGGTTTATGCACATACATAGCCTACTGATGGAGGTTAAAGGTAAATTCAACACCCTCATCATCAGGTCTAGGTAAACGCTTTGGCGTTATCAAATTGTAAATGGTAAATGGACTTATATAGCGCTTTTCTAGTCTGTGGGACCACTCAAAGTGCTTGGTCACATTCACCCATTCACACACACATTCTGCACTTTCTTTTTTGTTCACACACCAGGGAGCATCAGGGGCAAGTCTGCAGACTAGAGGAGCCAGGGGTCGAACCACGCACCTTCTGGTTAGTGGACGACCTGCGCTACTTCCTGAGTCAAAACCTCCATCAGAGAAAAAAAACAAAAAACACACAGCCTGTATTCAGAAACATTGACATTGTGATGTCACAAAAAAGCACTCAGTGCACTCAGCCAGGAGAGGCTCATCAACCAGTGGTTAGCGGAGCTCCAGAGGGGCGACACACCACAGCAGTGGAACTATTTCACCAGTTTGTCCTTTCGATTTCACCGTTAAACTCACTCTCTCCGGCTGCTCCTGCACTTTGGAGGCTTTTCTCCTCAGGAATACAAGTTTTTTTTTTTCTATTTTATGTCAAGGGTCCCTTAAGGAACCTTTAACATAAAATAGAAAATATTCTTGGTCGTAAATCGTTTGCAACTTTTTATCTAAAGAGTGACAGGATCAGAGGCCAGGATTGGGATATACAGTATATTCTCTCTTCTCTATGGAGATTTCCTTAAATGTCTAACTAACAAACTCAGCTCAGCTCAATTAAAGCCTGTAAAATATATTAATGACTCTAATTGTCTCACTTAATGCTTTCATTGTGCAGCATCCTCTATATCCGTAATGCACCAAATTATTATAGCACGCAACATAACTATTTCACCATTCAACCAAAGGTGGAATTCTCAATGTTGAAAATCCAGCTTGTTGTTTTGAGTTTGTGCCTCATGGGGCTGAAAGCACATGTGTGGGGTTATGTTGGAATTAAAATCCTGCCTGGGATTACGAGCTGAGTCATTGCAAAAACTGTAAAAGAACTCAATCTGAGTGTGAGTGGAAATCTGCATCTCACGCTCTTTTAATTTGGCATGCCTCATCGGCTAATCGCCTCCCTGTCACAAAGATTCGGGACTGTTTCAAACTCGTTTTTATCTTTCAAGAGCCGAAAGGAACGTTTCACCTCTCTCTCTTTCTGTCTCTCATCCTCACCATGGTCGTTTTATAAAGGGCGGACTAACAACTGATCTCTCAGGACTATTTCTATTAATAACCCCTCCTTCGCTGCACTGTTTCCCAGTGAGATAGGCTCATAATTAAACAGTGTAAACGCCGCTGCATTAGAGTGAACTAAATAAAAAGGGCTAAGCGTTCTCGGCGGTGCAGTTTTTGCTTACACAAGAAGCTTTGGACCACTTTCCTCTGTGCCAACATGTTTGGAAGCATTTTAATTACCGTCTTGGTGTGTGTTAGTAGCTCATGGCGTGGAGACAGACTCCCGAGGACATCACGTTTGTCTCGAGCCATTTTCATTTTTAAAGAGAAGTACTGTTACAAAGAGGCAAAGTAGCTTTACTTTTGATTATGTTTTCCCGTTCTGCACTCATCAGCTCGTTTCATCCTCTTCAATTATCAGCAGGCGGCATGATGATTCAGTCTTATTTCTCTACTGTAGATGACTTTCTGTCAGCACTAGAAATGGGTAATATTTCCATCCCATTAACTCCCAAGTCTATGAAAATGACAGGCGATGATGGATGGGTGCGGCATGGGCATGGCTCTTGCGAACGCAGACAAGAGTGTCTATGAACTCTCTGACCGACTATTAGGAGAACTCACTGGGCTAATGACGCGTGCCAAGTAATTAAGAAGGGATCATAGAAATTAGTTTCTTTCTTTATCTGACAAACACGTTCAAATCGCCACCGACTTTCAGCCAGGACTCGGCAAGGGCTGCTCCGAAACCACTGGTGCTGCAACTTTGCCCTTCAGGAAGTGGCAGAGTCCTGTGTAATTATATATTAATTAAGAAGAATATATACAACTATACTGCCCTACAACTGAAGAAAGGTCCTCAGAGTGCAGTTCTGAGAAAAATGAGTTTAAAGTATTTTTGTTGTCCAGTCAACTGTATTGAACTTAGGATTCTGAAAATTGGTCAAATCCTTGCTTTTGTGAGTAGTAGTCTAGCTGTGTAAAAATATTTAACTCAAACTTAACATTTTACCCTTATTTCAGAGTTACCTCTGTCTGTTTGTGCATTGAGGCAAAATATAAGCTGGCCATACAACGCAAGAAAGGTGTAACTGTACAACAGGCTACTACCATTTTACAAACCTAGGTTTGTAAAATGGTAGTAGCCTGTTGTACAGTAGGGCGTGTTGTGCATTCTATATACAGACAGAATAAGGTAACTCGTGTTAAAGCGGAACTATGCAGGATTTGGGCTGTAATTATTGTGGCTCAGAGTCACTGTGATGGTAGAGTGACGTATTATGAAGTGAATGGGGTCGTTACAAATCTCGTCAATGGATAGTACGGCAGTACGAGATAAGAACGCACATGACGTCATGCATGTCACGAATCGTGATTGGTTTGAGTTCGGAAAGTCGGAGGAAACCATGGAAACATGAAATGTTTACTGATGAAGTTCAGCTTGTGGCTAACGGGGAGCTAATGCTAACACAGATACACACACCATGGGTCTTTTATAAGATAATGTAATACATCATGACACACACACACACACACCTTCTTCGCGTTTTGGAACCTTTATTCCTGTGTGTGTATGTCTGTGTCTTTGTGTCTTTGTGCCTGTGTGTGGCTGTATTAGCGTTAGCTCCGTGTTAGCATAGCGTTAGCTCGGTGTTAGCGTAGCAGGGCTTAGCAAACAGCAGTAAACACAAGCACGTGTAGGGGGGGTGGAGGAGGTGGCGGCGGCGAGTTTTTTTTTTTTTACGACAGTGACATGTGCCTCCCAGAACTGTGGGGGAGCTCCGGAGAGGGAAAAAAAGAGAAACCAACGAAGGAGCGAGCTATTTCCGGCCGACTTGCATTGTTCTGCTTTAAGGTGTTCTCTTGTTGTTTCACCCCAGTTTTTAGGAGTTACTGTGAAAACCACCCACAAATATATCCCAAATAAGATCATGTTGAATAAAAATATTTATCCAAATAGTAGACCTTTGATGTCCCAAAAATGACATAATGTAATTTTTGACAAAAGTAGTTACCCCCTTCTTGCGTTGTAGGGCAGAATACAACTATACAAGTTGTGGGGGAAAAAGAAAAGCAAATGAAAAAAAACAAAAAAATTTCCATTTCCTGTAAAAAAAAAAAAAAAAATCCTTTGTGTATCTGTTTAGACATAAAAGCTGAACCACAGAGCAACTACTAGTACTCCTACTGGGCCACTGTGCTTCACTAATCCTCTCCTCCAAAAATCAATATTTGTAAAGGTCAAACACAGCTGGCATGGAAAATGCAGATTAGCTCGTCAATAGCTGACACACTCTCCTACACCCAGAGGCTACGATCTGGTGATGGGCAGATGAAACCACGGGAGCGGAGGGAGGTGGAAGCTCAGGGTTCACAAAATGTTACACTGAAGACCTTCGGAGGTCACCCTGCTATAAATAAAGAACTGACTAAATGAAAGTGGAGAGCTCTGTTCATAAGGAGTAAGCAGAACAACACACTGCTGTGTGATGGAATAAAAGATCTACACTTGACGTGATGTGGTTGGAATGTCTATACTGTTTTAAGTGCTTGTGTTACATTGACATTTAAGATAAACATTTCAACTTAAAAGTGCCAGGTAGTGGCCAGAAGCCTCTGAGTAACACAATGACTCAATTAAGGGTGAAAACACAGTAACATCTTATCAGGCTGAAACATCGTGACACACATTCGTAGGTGCACTAAAATGAAAAAACTAAATTTCGATTTCATATAAATGTACAACTCAGCTTTGATTTTATTCTGAAATAAACGTGCATCCGCGATTCCGCGCCCCCGAAGCCTGCATTGCATAGCCTACATGTGATCGGTTTTTGAGGGTGAGCGCTGGTATTTAAAAATCAGATGGCAGAGGGAGAATAGCGCCGTTTGGTCAAACCTGTCTGCAGCTTCTTACTGGCTGCTTCGGGTGGAGAGCTTTAACTGTTTTGGACCAACAGGTCCACCGGACCGCGATTGGCTCCTAGATTTCCCGTTTTTCAAAGGGGTGGGGGCTCGCGCCCGCCAACAGAGCAGTAGGGGAGACACAGCAAGTTTTCCACAGAAAGGTTGAAGGAAAAAAAGGTGTGCATGACATGTACTGGGAACACTTAGATGCACCGACCCAGCCGGATAAACGGGTGAAAGAAACTCGTACCGTGCTCGTATCGGCAGCTGTACATCGCGCACAACAACACCAAAATTGTTTGTTCTACCAACATGTGCACAGTCGCTGTATTTACTCATGTTTAGGCCCTACATGCCTTACAACAATGATAATCATATCACACCAAAGCAGGAGTAGCAGTGTCTGTTTTATATATGTAAATAACACACTGGTATCAGTATCGGTACTCGGTATCAGCCGATACCCACAGCACAAGTATCGGAATCTAAGAGGGAAAGAAACCGGTATTGGAACATCTACCCTTTATAATCTGTGAATGGAGGCAATGTTGTTAATCTGTCAAACTTCAGTTGCTTCAGTACTGTGGTTTTTGGTTAAAAACCATCAAAAGCAATGACATCGTCAATTGTGTTAATGCTAATCAGGAAAATGTTGTTAGCATTAAGCTACATTAAATACAGTGGGTGAAAGTAAAAAAGTAGTTCAGTTAAAACTGGATGTTTGTAACATATGGAGAAAGGTATTTATAACAGCAACTCTGTATTTTCCCTTGCAAGATATGTTGGATAAACCGTAACCTGATCACTTAACAGGTCATGATTCATGTCTTGTAGTTGTGATACTATCAAGCTTTTCCTACACCCTCAGGCAAACCTGCCCACTCATCACTGCTGTTCAATATATATTCATTTTCTTCTTTCACATTACACCTCTCCTTTTGAGACTTTCCAGCATCAAGTCTGATCGTTACCAGTTTTCACTCTCTTTAAGTAAATGTTGAGCAGCAACAGTCAGGTATAATGCGGAAGAATAACAGCCTTACAAAAGTGTCTTTTCCAAAAGTGTTAATTACTTTAACTAGTTCTCACAGACACATCTTCATGGAAGCAGAGATCTCTTTGAAACCACCTTTAATGAGCTGAGCGGAGCTGAGCTGTGATACACTGTACAAATGCAGGAGCAGAAGGATAATGACACAGAGGGAGTTTGGGAAACATGAGGCTTTGAAAAATTTCCAACACTTTGAATCATAATTTTGATGCATGTCTCGTCAATTAACAAGATATGTGCACAATTTCATAATGACTGAGGAAAAAAATACATGACAGTCTTTTGCATAACTGTGACACGGCTGCATGTGAGTTTTGATTCAGGGCGTTTAAACCCGAGTCTAGATGATAGGCTGAGAGGATTGTTTGCTTCTCGTTAGCTGCTGTGCCCGACTGGAAAAAAACAAACAAACAAAAAAGAAAAAAAAATGGTTCACAAGAAATGAACAAAATAAATAGGCAACATTTGAATGTACATTTTGTGTGAACATGGAGAACGACTGTTTTGTCTGGGGCTATGACATGTTAGATCAACAATAACAATAACTCGCCTATGAAAAAAACAAATAAAAAGAATACCCTTTCTAAGAAAAGTGTGTGTTTATTAAGATTTTGTAGAATAAGTAAGACATTAGTGCTTATGAGATCAGATTATATATATATATATATATATATATATATATATATATATATTTTTTTTTTTTTACATCAGCACATTTCATTTCATTTCATTCTGTTTTGTGTAAGAAAGTTATTGGCAAACTTTAGTTGGAGGGAATCGTGAGAGATTTATGGACACTAAGTGACAACCCCACTTATATTTACTATGGATGAACTAACACAGTTGGGACCACTGCAACAGGCAGGTCTGCTCAAGTTAATGTAGCAGTGTTCACTGGATGTAATGCCAATTTAAAAAGGGAACTATGTGAGTCCGGCCTCTTTTCCTCTGTTTTGCTAACCCTCCTCCTGGCCATGTGCATTTGTTTTTAACAAAGTCGGTGAGAAATAAATCCAAGGAGCGGTGGATAATGTTATATATCATACAATGTTAGATGTTTATTTGTGTAGTCTTATCTGTCATAAACAAGAGGTTACGAGTTGCAAATAATTTGTTTAACCATCACAATTAGCAGTGAAATAGTGAAAATCCTGCATAGCTCCTCTTTAACGTTAGTGTTAATGTTGCTGTTTTGAGGCATCAGTCTGAATGTGAGTGTGTGTGTGTGTGGGTGTGTGTGTGTGTGTGTGTGTGTGTGTGTCTCAACCATTTTAATCTGCTAGTCTTCTGCTAACCACACAGTAAACAAGAACAACACCCGTAACCATGGCAATAGCACGCAGTGAAGACGGGACAGCTGCAGCTGCTCCAAGGAAACAAGACCAAAGGTTCATAGAAATATCAAGGTTTTAGATCAATATTAAGAATTAAAATGATTTAACTTTGTCGAAAGACAGCCTGCTAACCTTCAAACATCACAAATGTCATGGTCGCAAGTGAATTAAACAAATCACTGTCGTGTCTATTTTTACAGCTTCCTCCTTTGCCATTTTGATTTGCCCTTTCTCCAGCTTGTCGGCTACACTCCAATGATCTGTGTCTTCATCCCCACTCACCTATGTTCAACCTCAACATATTATTACTTTCTGCATTTACACGACTTCAAATCTTTAGTGTGGATTTATTATTTCTTTTTATTCATGTTTTTACTTAGGATGAAGAAAAGACAGATATGACCCAACACAGCAGTCTGACAGGATGGAAATCACAAACTATATGGTGTTGGAAAAGTGGAATGAGACATCCAAGAGCCATGCCTGAGGGCAGATAATATCATCAGAGCCAAGTGAAGTTATTAGGCCCCATGGTCTCCACCGCACAGATAAAAATTCATTGAACAGCTTGATTGGACTGCAACAAACAAACCATCCAGATTCCAGAAAGTGAAGATGCACCATATTTTAAGGATAATAGAGGATAGTCATGGGCAGGTTACTGGTTTCAATGTGTACCTTCAAATATTTGAAATTAAGGTTTTAATACCACTTATTTTTTTACACCGTGAGTTGAATCCCTTCAAGTGAAAACGACTTGTAACCAACACAAAGTGCAGGAATCTCTTGAGTCACATGCAGTGTACTGTAGGGTGACATGCGGCTGTTTTTAGTGAACAATGCAGTGAGTAAATGAATCACTGGGACCAGAATCTGTGTTACAGTTGTTGAATTCTATCCAGAAATGAACGTGTTAAATGTGTTACATACCGACTGATAAAACAATAATGTTAAACACAACAGCTGAGGTGACAGTGACAGCTAACTTGACTCGATGAAGAAAAAGTCGCGGGGAGGAGGCGAGGCAATGGTGATCAGTAACAGGAGACAAAGTTAGCCAATGAATAGTCAGGATTAAGCCTGCTAGGCATAAACATGAGCTACAATCCAACTGTGAACACATCCTGTTAGCTTAAGCTTCATAGACTTACCGGGCTATGGGCGATATTGATTGAGTTGAGTTTCCAATGATGCATCATTATTGCATTCTAATACAGGCAACACTTCATTTATTTTCTACTCTACCTAGAGTGCTGGAATAAGAGAGTAACGACATGTGGTACAGTAAGCCTCATGCGCCCCTAGTGGCAGGATATGGGTATTGCAAAAGTGCCCAGAAAACCCATTCACTCCAATTATGTGTGTTGCCCACTTGCTTGTAAATTAATGAAAACTGTCGTGTTTTTGTTTTTAGGTGTCTTGGTCATATCAAATTATACTTATAATTTGTTAACTACAAAATGTAGATTGAAACATTAATGTAGACAACTGTTTTTTTGTTTTTTTTTACTCGCCTATGTGTTAATGTTTATCTGTAAAGGGTCCTCAATGATGCTATTAACGTGGGTGATCTAGAAATCTCCTTAAATTATTGAAAATACCACACTTGCTCATTCACCAACAATGAAGAGTTGTCAGTTCTTTGCAATACCCATATTCCGCCACCATGAAGCGCTTCCATTTGACCAATGTGTGTCGTTACTCTCTTATTCCAGCATTCTAACTCTCCCAACCATAATGACGTGATGAAACTTGAATGAAAGCAAATCAGAGCAGACGGACGGATGTGAGAACTGTATCCTATATTATTACTGTACTAACGTATGCATTCTTTTGATGATCATCACCAAAATAAACAGCACAATTCAGTGCATTTCACAAAAACCCACCCAACCCAAATCATTTGGATATACAGTATAACCAACACGTCAAGCCAGGCCTGGCCCACTGACAACTCTAACCCAAAGTGTGTTTCTTTTAACAGTGATATACAGTGGGGGGAATAAAAATTTGATCCCCTGTTGATTTGCTGCTCAATTTAATCATTTTTTAATTCACAAGCATTATATGATAATTTCTGGATCTGTTGTTGATATTCTGTTTCTTTCAGTTATAATAAACTTACCATAGACTGTTCATTTCTTTGTGAGGGTGCAGACTTTTTTAGAAAATCAGCGGTGGATCAAATACTTATTTTCCCCACTGTATCTTGTATTTCTCATCCAAACAACACCAAAGTCAGCACTGCACTCAGTCGTACCATTAGCAAGACACCTGCCAAGTGTGAAGTCAGTCAGGCGAACCACTGGAGACACGGACAGACAGGCAGATGTTCCAGATGATCCGTTAGGATGAGCTAAGTGCCACTTGCAGCCTCCGATCATACACCGTGTATACAGCAGTACATCCATGATGTCTGAGCCATTCTACCACGTAGTAATTTCGTCCCAGGCATTTATTTAATTTGAATATTTTCAGAGATCCAATGAGTATGCCTAGAGCTTGTCCATTGATTCATAAAAAAAATGAAAGAGAATATCATTTTGTGCAGCAGGACTACAACTACTACTACTACCAAAGCCTTCAAGCCAGAGCAGCATAGCAGAGTGAGTCATGTACTAAGAGTCATTATATTTGATGATGTGCTTTATGGTTACACTGTATATCTGTTGAACTCCCAAACCCATCTACTCCTTTTGCAAACCAACCAAGGCAATTGTTGCACGGTTGGCAGCGCAAACACAACAGTAGCATATAAAACAGTGATAAGCAAATTCACTTTGCAGCCCAAGATAATGGAAACCAATTAGTGAAGACGTGAAGTGGACAAAGAGTCAGCGCAGCACGAGTCAACCAACTCACTGAACCTCACACAGCTGAATGCTGCTGTTAGTCACTGAGGCCGGAGTCCCCAGCACATGAGTAGGCCTATTCTCCATGTTGTACAAAGAATCATAGCTTAAACTGAAAATATAAAATGTGAACCCGGTGGGAGCACAACAACCACAGAAGAAGTCAAACGTGCTGCAGCTTTTGAATTAGTCCTTTTTGCATTTTGCAAGAAGTCTTCTCAGAGCTGACAAATACCAGCTAACAAGCATTGTCAGTGGTGAGGGGGATGAGATTATTCTGACTGAAGTGCCTGGAATACACAGCAGTGTGGATGGATGGGAGTGTGCTGCTGTGGCATGTATGATGCATGCTCCGGAGATACACAATTTATAGGCTCCCTCTCTTTTTAAATGAATAATACTCACAGAACTGGACTTTAATATATTTCCTTTTTGAGGATACGTCGCAGCTCAAAAAATGCTGATTCAATTTCAATGAATTACGTTCACTCAGTCTCCACGCTGTATCTGGATTTCACACATTCACAGTGAGCTGCTGCAGTCAACAGACCCCACAGTGCTTCGGTTTAACTTGGCCTACACAGAGCTTATGTATTCAGACCTGGTTCGTTTGGAGCAGTTGTTCTGAAAACAGGGAGTTTTTTACACCAAAGACCAGTTCCTTTGGTCAAATGTGAACAAAGTAATTCACGCATTCAACGGATACTGTTGCCAGGTTTGCCAAACAATGGTCACGAAAGGGTTGGAAACCATTGGAAATTAGGCAGATTTAAATTGCTTGTAAGGAAAATTTGAATTAACTTGTATCAGAAAAATGGTGTCCGTGATAGAAGACAGACGTGGGTGGCTAAAGAGCGATTGAACGGGCATTACATGACATTTCTAGCCTGGCTAACACCAGACCTCATCTCAATGTAGATTGAGATTTGGTCTGGGAACCCATTCATTTTTTTTGTATTGGAGGCGTGGTTTATAAAAGCCCAGAACTGTTTATTGGGCGTTACGAATGTCTATCAAATGCGTCTGTATGTAGCTTAGCCAATCATATCAATCATACCCGATGACGTATAGAGCAATGGAAATCCAATGAGGAAAAAAAAACGCTAAACGCGTTTCAAAATAAACTTGCGGTCTAAACTACTTAAAACACTTTCTAACACTGCATCGAAAGGTAAGGTCTGCCGCCATGTTGGATCGACAAGCTATCAACAAAGTCGCTTCAGAGTGTCGTCATTGTCTTGCTCCCTCCCTGTTCTGTGATTGGCTCCCTCGATGAGGGAAAAATTGGTCCATGGTTTCCAGGCTGACTTACAGAGCAAATAAATGTGCACGCAAGGCAGCATGGGAAAACCCAGGCTATGACATTTCCGAAAAGTGGTGAAAATCATTATTTTGGTCACTCACAATAACTAACTAGCTAACAACGCTATCTAACGTTAACGTTAGCTACTAGCTAAACTTTAGTCTCCGCTGATCACCCATTTCTCCTTGTAAAACTTAAATCAGCTTCCGGGCCGTGTTCAAATGACTCGGGTCGGGGTCAGGGAATCAACAGTGGTTCTGAACCAGGTCAGATTTCAATTTTCAGGCCGGTTGAGACCACGTTTTTTTTTTTTCCTGGGTAACCTCATCCTCCTTTTAGGTAAGATTTCTGACCAATGTGAGAACAGCTGGTTCACGCATGGCATCTGTTTACAACTTTGGACCACTTGTGACTGTTACTGTGGGAACACAGAAAGAAAAATGCAACAATTGTATCGGTTTAGCCACGAAATCAGAACAAAGAAAATGAGCTACAGGTCTGAATACAGCCTTAAAGAGGCAACAGGCAGCTGAGGGAGACAGACTAGGGGGAGGGGGGTCAGACCATGTTGTTTCTTTGTACCCCAGGTCCCCTAGACAGTACACTCATCAGGAAGCTCCCCTTCCGAGCCTTAGCTGCAGGAGAGTGCGCCTGGAGTGGGCTGCCCGGAACACAGCGGGGAAATGATGCGTCTCATCTGGCACAGGAATCCAACAGGATCTACCAGGCAGAGCTGGGAAATGAACATGTGGGCTGCCTCGCTTAACCTGCTGCCACCGTGACCCAAGAGCAGATGAGCAGCAGAAAATATAATGGATGGATGAATAAAATAATAATGCAATGGATTTTTGTAATACTGAAGCAAAGGATGAGCCTGTTGTGAAAGGCTGCTTGACTTGACCTCATTTGAGAGAAACATTTACTGGACATCCTTGACAAATGGGATGTTGTATTTACGCCTGAAATGGGCCAAAGGAGCGTTTCATCATCGGGAAATAATAAAAATACAAACAACACTCAGAGAAACATCTAGTGTCCATTTATAGCTCTAAAGAGCTGCCATGTATCCATTTGAAAACGGTTCCTCGACATTAGTATTCTGCCAGTGCAGATACTCTACAACTCCTGCACCCTGGTTAATGACTACTCCTAGGTCACTCCCCCACTCCACTTTCCCTGTGAAGTAACAGGCCGTGGTATAAAGAAGCTCTCTTGCAGCGCTGGTTAGCGGGGCGGCCTGTCAAATGGAGGCTGCAGTCCACAGTCAACCCAGAACACATGCAAAAAGACGGATGCATAAATTAACATGAGCCACACGAGGCTTTGAACCGTGAACCAGAGACCACTCTGATCCTCTCTGCAGAGGAGTGCCGGCTTTGATGTGTTTAAAAAGGAGGCTTAAAGATCAATTACATCTCTGGTCTCTGCTGTCACACAAGGACTGCAACTTTAGAGTTTAAAGTTTGATTAAAAGCAGTGGATGAAAATTCAAAGGGACACTGACTGGATCAGGGATCGGCATATTAGTGTGAGTTACATGAGCAGTCTGTCAAAAAATGGTTCAGCTGAAGGCGAGGGGGAGGGGTGGATGGAGGCATGAAGTGAATGATGGTTTCAAAACTGCTCCTTTGTTTAAAGTGGTAAATACATTATGATAATCCTTATTCTCTGCAAGGGAAATCTCAAGGGGAAATGCTTCTACAGTAATGGCCATGCATGGAAACAAAAAGAGGTGTTTGACTAATTAGCCTTCACAATCTATGCATCAGTGATACCAGAAGACGTCCTGTGAGACCTTGTTATGCTGCTGATTTATGTGATGCCTCTGATCACATGTCAGTCAAACAAGCTTAAAGTCTCATCATTAATCAAACACTTATTCAAACACAATTCATAGAACATCACCCAATCAGCAAGAAGGCAGGATGGAGGTAGGAGATCTCTGTCAAAGTTTGAACTCCAAGTTATTTGCTCATTTTGACCTGAGTACCATCTATTTTTCAAAAGCTACCTGAGTTGATTTTTTTTTGACAATTTTAGCTTTATTAATGCAGATGGAGCTCTTTAAATACATCAATAATACGTTAAATTGTACAACCTGGCTCCATCGTGTCTAAAATCATTAAAGTTAGCTACCATTAAATTAAAATCATACAATTTAGGTACAATGTATTTCATTCTAAACTCAATGCAAACTGATTAATCCAGGTGTGTCTGACTCTGACCTCAGTAGTCACAACAATGGTCAGACACACCTGGATTAATCAGTTTGTCCAATAATGTGAGACAGGAAGTAAAGGAGCTTGTTTAAGTTCAGGAAGTAGTGGAGCTCGGCATAAAGCCTATGATGTCATTGGTCCATTTTTGGCCAAAGGAGCCATTTCATCTTAGTTTCCAAAAGGGGGCGTATGATGGCTTACTGCACTCCAATGGAGACAATGAATGACACAATTTAGGTTTAGACATTTAGACATAGTCGTGATCTTAATAATACACGAAACAACAGTAGCACTGAGAATATAGAAAATAGTGATTTTGAGGTTGTGTACCAACAGGTGCAAACAAACTGGCATTTGAAGGGTTAAACATTTTTAAAAAGAAAGGATGTTATACTACTAACTGATGTTCATAAAAAGCTTTATGCAGTAAAAGTAGCAAATAACATTAAAAACAACATGTTTTTGAACAAAGCCTGAGGGTCCAAAACTTCAACAGTAGATGTATTAAGTTAAATGGAACTACAGTGGTGCTACAGAGTTTCTCCCGCCACAAAGGCTCCACGGCTGAGTGCAGACACCAGACACCAGACTTTAACCCAACAAAAGACAGGTCTAGCTTGGCCTGCCACCCTGTCACTCACAGAAGTAATGCTAATTGGTGAAAGTGACGGTCGGCGCCAGCTAAACATGAGAAGCGTCTACCTGAGTGTTTTGAGCGAACGGGTTGTGTGAATCATGCCAACCTCTGAGCCTGAAATGACCTCCATGAAAAGACTGTGCTGCGGAGACCGGCTGCTACAGAAGAACGGCTTTGTTAGAAACAGGTTGAAATGGATAAAAGATAGTTGAGTACAGTAAAGACAGGATCAGATAACCGTTGGTTTTAGCTGATACCAGCTGTTGGAAATGTGCCTGGATATTTATGTCACAATATTTAAAGAAAAGAACTGTCTACAACTGTTCTGCAATGTCACTCCCTGCTTTGTTGTTTTCCTTCTGGGGAGTGACACAGCTAGTGACACCAAATCATCAATGGTCTGCATTAGGGATGTCACGATTTACTTGTTTTCAGAATCAATTGCTGTATTAAATGCCACAATTAATTAATCATAAAGATTTCTAAATACCGTCACTTTCCAAAAAAGATTATGATGGAACCATAGGCAAATCAGCACACAGAGACGTGCCTGAGTGGTAACGTATGACAGAGGAAGACTCATTCCCTCTGAACAAACATGTTACTGACGGCTTGCCAGCCTGTAAAACATGCCGCAAAAAAGTTAACGGTAAATGCACCGAAACTGGGTCATTCATGGTGGGGAGTGATTATTTCTCTGACAATAATCGTACCAAGAAAATCGATCATGGTGACATCTCTAAGTGATCATTCTACATGACCCGAGTTGGTGAAATGAAAATAACCAGGCACCTCCACCAACCTGGCCGCAGTCTCTTCTGATTACATTGTTTGAAAGTTTGATGTCATTAATCTTCCATCACGCAAGTCATTTCAGTTCCACTGAGACTTTCATTCTCTGTGTCTGTCTCTTTTCATTCTTTTCTTTGTCTGTCCGGCACAGCGGGTACATAATCATCATCCGTTCAGTTCAGCCCAAACAGTTCTGATGGAAATTTCAAAGTTCTCATAATGTTCTGAATCCTTCGACAAATCTGTATGTTTATAATGACTGCTCAGATTCTACCCACTGAATGTCATTCAGTTCACGCATCACAATTTAGCAATCACTGAAAAAAAAAACAATCTTTGTCCAAAGATGAGATTTACTGTATATCGTAGCCTCGATGTTGAACAAGGCAGTCTGATTTTGTTGTCAGTGAGTGTTCAGCACAAAGGGAATAATTACAGACAAATATCTGTAAACAAAACCGAAACTATTCATCTTCACTGCAAAGCAGCCTCCTCTGTCTGAAACGCACATCCTTTTCTTTTTCTCTCCCATCTGTTTTTTTTTTTTTTTTGTTCTTGCTGTCGTCACTATGACCCAAACATGTCACGATGCATTAGACCCTAACTGTGCTAAAAGAAATTCTAAATACGCCCCATCTCCAGGAGGCAACAGGCCAAGTGCTGTATTCAGCATTCACCACATACAATAACAAAATGAATATTTGATTTGGATTGGTACAGCCACTTCCTGGCTCCTACAACACCCTGAAGAACAAAGCAGTTCTCCTGTTACCCGTGGACAGTTACAACTCCTTTAAATAGCGTTCCACTGCGGCACGGCGAGCGCGGCGCCCTGCAGGAAATCAAAAAAGTTTGTCTTGTTAGGTGCTGCAGAATAACAAAAAAAAAAAAAGTTGACTCAAAGACAAAGTAATGCAAACTTCAAAACAAAGTGACACTGTCAAATAGAATTAATGGAACTTTATTTCTTGTTGATGAGATTTCACCTCGGCAACTCCCTGGTCTCCGGCAGGAGGAGGAACAACAACACAGAATCAATAAAAATGCTAAACTGACACAAGGTTTCAAATCGTTTCCTTCCAAGTCTTTACCGGGAACAACAACCAGCTGCCCTTTGGTGATACCTGAGAGTGGACCAAAGTCTTCATATGAGTTCTTTCAACTCCTGTTACTGCAGATGTCCACCAGCAGCCGACGCACAGACACACTTCTAACTCAAAGTGACAGTGAGTGAGAGAAAAGTTGGCTACCTGACGAGCCTCAGACAGGCTGCTTCATTCACATTGTCCGTTGGTTGGTTGATCATGTCACAAGTATGACTACTGTGTGTCAAGCTAAATCAGATGGTTTGTATGTAAAATGGTTACATATTGTATGCACCTTTTGGTGAAAGGATGATTATACTGTTGTTTGAGGGAGCTCTCTGAGGAAAATTTCAAATCTGCACTGGTTCATTTTTCCTCTTGGAACAATTTGTTTTGTTTTTTCAAATATCTGAGCACAGTAATCATACTCAGGCGCAAACCAAAACAACTACTCAGAGACCCTTCAGAATAAGTGGTCTCAGTCCAGTCACAAAAAAATCCTGGAGTACCATATTATAGCGTTGGAAGCAGGACTGTCAAAAACTAAGGCAGATATTTCTAGTTTGAGCTAAGTTGCTTATTTAACCAAGTATTTCTTATAAAGTAGCATGTGCATGAGCAAAATCAACAGATGAAATAAGCAAAGTATAGAGCTCTCTTGATATCTGGGCAGATCAAACCTTCCTGTGTCTACGTTCTCACTCCAGGGGTCTCCAACCTTTTACAAAATGAAAATGGCCAAGAGCTACTCATGTTTTGTAACATTCATTTTTTCATTCTTCATTTATTCATTCTTAAAAAACATTTCCCACTCTTCATGAAAATAGTATATTTTTAGCCTCTATCATCCTGATAGCTGAAATAATTACTGTCAGGTATTGTCCCTCCTCAGTTAAATATGAAAGGAGGCAGAAAACCACAGGACATGTCTGTTCTGATGATACAATCCTACATCTTGGGGCAGAGCTACGTAGGGGAGGGGAGAAACTGCAGGACAGGGAACCAGGATTCGACTCAACACACAGGGAGACAGGGACACAGGGACAACTGATCCCCCCTCTGAACAAGTAGAATATGAACACTAGATTCCATTTACTAACAGCTGATGAATGAAACTGACTGTCGAGCATGAATGAAGCAGCTGATGTAAAATGCAAGCACCACCGCAGCACTCTGACTACAACTACAACGTTTTCCATTAGCTGTCACTGGTTGGAGCACAGCCTCAAGCAGTTGCTGGAGTGGATTGCTGTGAGTCATATGATTGAATGTGTGCTGTTGTTGTTGTTTTTTTTACCCGGTTTGTACCCTATTTTTGTGTGCTTTGCTGGCTGCACGTCAAATTGCCCCCCAGGGGGATAATAAAGTCTTCTAAGTCCAAGTCTAAGTCTAAGTCTAACAGTTAGGTTGAAACTCTTGACAGTGACAGTGCACCCAGGCAGCATAAACACATTAAAATTTCCTACTGTATCCCAAAGCCTGTTACTTCAGTCAGTTCAAAAGAAAAAATCAGACACGGATAGACTTTGTTCACAGCAGGACCACCAAGTGACCTGAATCAGTTTCCTTTCCCCTCATGTGACTAAGATGTGATTTTTTCACAAGAGCAAAAAAACACGTCAAATCTGATCTTTTCAAATCAGATTTAGGCCACTTTCATATGTGGTACAAAAACAGACACAGATCTGATATTTGAAATGAGAGACTTTTTCCTCTTTGGAGGAGGCCATCTCTAGCCCTTGTGCTAAGCTAACATCGAGCCAATCTGCTGAGCGTTCTAAGGTAAAACTGGTATGTAGCCTAATGTCCATCTAACTCGTGCTAACACAGCACATAGGCACAAAAACACGTGTGTATTCTGGCAGCTTTCTGTGTGTGGACTTGATTATTTGTGTGAAATTAAAGGGGAACTATGCAAGTCTGGTTGCTTTTCCTCTGTTTTGCTAACCCTCCCCCCGGCCATGTGCATTTGTTTTCAACTAAGCTGGCGAGAAAGCAATCCATGGAGCAGTGGATAATATTCTAAATTCATTTATTTAACCATCATAATTACTCCGAAGCTATTTAATTAAGGTAGAAATCCTGCATAGTTCCTCTTTAAATCTGCTTCTAGCTCTGCTGGAATAGCTGCTGCCTTCAACTATATGTTTATAGGCTACAGGAACACATTTTGCAATACAAATACAATTGCATCAATGAGTCAGACTGACATATCGGGGTTAAAATGCCACACACGGCACTGTCAATAGCCAGGTTTTTTAGAAAATATGCATCAACACCACTCGAAACAGAAGCAGCAATTACACACCGGGTTCAGTTTCCGCTGCTCTTAATGCTTCATAGTATCTCCAGTGTGGTAACATGAAAAAATAATAGGGTGAACTAAAGGTGTGCTGTGTGTTTATGGAAGGCGCAGGGCACAGGTGCATAGATCGTGTCTCTGGGAGCCAGAGCAGCGTGACCCCGGAGTCCTTCATTAACTCCACCAGAGTGTTGTGTATCGGAGCAGTGTCAGGTGGTGTGAGGGGCGGTGCTCACCTCATAATGGGCGACCCTCTGGGACTCGGAGATGAGCTGAGCGCTGCACACTTTGCAGTAGCTGTCTGTGAAAAGCCCTTGGTCCACCTCTGTTGACTTCATCTAGAGAGAAGGAGAGACAAATTCACCGGTTACTGGCCGAGAATTGGACACACAACGCTGCTCCTGTTCACAAAATGAGAGAAGAGATTTTTCAATACACACAGAAGACTGACACAGTGGACTGTATTCACTAACTGAAAAGAAATTTACATTAAAAAAAAAACTGATGTCCGCAAATAAGACATTGGATTTCTTGCTGCCAGGACGACGTGGCCCCTGGTTTGTGCGTCTGCAGGGAGAGAAATCAAAGCAAGTTTGCACACTGAGGAAGACGTTGTCGAAACCGGTCTGTGCTAAGCGCCGACGCAGTATGAAATAAAAGACAATGAGAAGGACACGAGTGCTGCTGGCCTTTCTTTTGTTTCTTTAAGAGAAATCAAAGCAACCAAGATGTGATGAAGCAAGTAAACAATAATCTCATTTCATCCTTTCGTCGCTGTTAATCAATATTTCATCGCATCAAGCGTTTGAGTTAGTGACAGATGCCGAGCAGCTTCTGCAAGCAATGAGCCAGAAAAACCATTTAATATCAAACATCTCAGCGAAACCTCAGCCACGAAACCCCAAAAAAAAAAAATCATATTTGACGACAATGAATAAATAACAAAACAACGGATCAAGCTGACAAGAGTTTTTTTTTTTTTTTTCCTGGAAATTCATTAAAATACATGAGTGAAACCGGTATGTGTCGGTGGAGGTGGGATTTAAGGAGGAGACGGTGCAAAAAGCTTCTATTTCCTTTTCCACAGGCACAGCTGAGGCCACTGCTTTCTATGCCTTTTTCTTTTCTATTACTAATTCAGCCAGGCTTCCATTAGGGGCTCACATTTCATATTTTGGAGGCAGTCAGGCTCAACTCATCCTCATTTACTCAGGCACGTCTTCATTAGGAGCAGCAGGACAGATGAGAGCCGGGGGTCATGTGGGTGTACTGACAGCAAAAACTCTCCAACCTGTTAGAGTTCTCTTCTCCAGAAACTGAAGTGCAGCAGGAAGTTTTATTGGGTTTTTTTTCCACTTTTAGATTCATATAACTTATTTCTGATTAATTCCACTTGACTTCTGGATGTGTATGCGCCAACAGATTTTTCACAGAGTGCCAGATTTGCCTCAACTGTCTGAATAAAACTGGTGAGTGCAGTGCAGGTCTATGCACTGATTCAATGCCACAAAGTTTTAATGCAATGTAAAGTTTCACAGCCATATAAAGCAGCAATCTTCCTGGATACCAGTTCCTCCTTACTGCTAATAATAGCCTACATTGTGAGTTGCTTAATGGAACTATATAGAGCTGCAAAATGTGATTTCTGGCTGTAGTCACTAATAGTGGTCCAGACCCAGATCTGGACCCAGACCTATGGGATGACCTCAAAATTATTGACAGTTAGTCCATTTGGACAAAGGGAAGGGTTTTAGCATTGCCTTTAGAGCAACGGTCAATAGAGGCCTCACAGCCAATCATAGTGACTTAAAGGGATATTTCAACATTTTGGAAAATTCGCTCATTGCCATAGGGGCAGGTTTTTTGCCTTTAATTGTCTGTGCGAGCTGTTTTTAGACCGGCCGGGCAGAGATACAAGCTGCTCAGCTAACGCTACAGAGGCTAATGGGATTTCTAGGCTTTCCCTCATCAAACTCATCAAATACACAATCCAACAACTCCAAAACACTCTGGCGGACAAGTTGTGACCTGCACATTCAGCTTTGCATTTGCCTCAAAAACAACTCCATCTTGTAACGTTCCATTATTATTTCAATTTGTGGTGAATGTTCAGGTCACCACTTGTCCACCAGAGTGTTTTGGAGTTGTTGGATTGTGTATTTGATGAATTGTGAGGGCAAGCCTATGTGGCGTTAGCTGAGCAGCTCAAGTCTCTGCCCGGCCGGTCTCAAAACAGCTTGCACAGACAATTAAAGTTAACGAACCTACCCCTAAAACTATAGGGATTATGGCAATGGGCGAATTTGCCAAAATGTTGAACTATCCCTTTAACACAGTGAGCGAAATTCACACGAGTTGAGACGAGCGAGGGACAGAGACTCAGCATCCGACAGCTACATTAGTGTTAAAACACATTTACATTATATGTTGTCATGCAGGTCACTTGACTAATGTAAGTAAACTACAGATTAGGATCTGTGGCGACTCAGCTCATGTTCTGCATACAGAGCTTAGCTGCTGCCCTCTGGTAGAAGGTTCAGGGGCCCGCTCTGTAGGTTAAACAGATTTAAAAATGCATCCATCCCTGCATCTGTTAGGTTTTTAAATGGGAGCGTCAAAGCTGGTGCTTCAGTTGAGAAACTGTGTTTTTGTGCACTGAATGTATGTGTGTTGTTGTTTTTTTATCAATCTATAAGAACTGCTGTGTACTCAATATTCTGTATTACATCTTCTATTGCTCCATATTTAGTTTATGTTTTATGTTTTTTGTTTCTATGTATTTATTTTTAAATAGCTGCAGCACAGGAGGTTAACTTACCCCTCCTGTTGTCCCGCTGGGTCAAGGAAGGAAGGACGAAGGGATAGAGGAAGGAAGGAAGGAAGGACAAAGGGAAAGAAGGAAGGGAGGAAGGACAAAGGGAAAGATAGGAGGGAGGAAGGAAGGCAAATATGATTGTGGAAGGAAGGAAGGAAGGAAGGAAGGAAGGAAGGAAGGAAGGAAGGAAGGAAGGAAGGAAGGAAGGAAGGAAGGAAGGAAGGAAGGAAGGAAGGGAGAAAGGAAGGAAGGAAAGGAAAAAGGATTGTGGAAAGAAGGAAGGGAGAAAGGAAGGAAATAACGGCGGATGGAGGAAGGGAACAGATTGGGTCAATTTGACCCAGAAGGACAACAGGAAGACAATTTCCCCACCTGGTAGGACAACAAGGTTGATCTGGATTGATTCTGTCCCAAGCTGTGATTACAATAAGCAGTTTGCAATGTAATAACATAAATATTCTATAGCAATAGCATCAATGCTCGGTCATACCAAACTGTAATAACAGCCATCACACCCATGCAGGCTTAGCAGTACACAGCTGTTTATTTTTTTCACACTGGTTCAATACTTGGTATCTGTAGCCCTGGAATCAATATCAAAGAAGTTGTATTGGATCATTGAAGGAGAAATAAAAAGCCTGTGTCATTCAGTGCTGTAACTTCTGTAAGCTGCAACATACACAGCTTATTTCCCATGTCATCCTCTGATGATGTGTAAATAAATAATGACTTGTGTTGGATGGAGCCACTTCACCACAGCTTTGTGCCTGAAGCTGCAGGTATATGGCACATAATAAATATGAGGAATATTACAGCACAGTCTTCAAGGAAAGGAGGAGTGCTTGAATGGAGCAATGTTAACTTTTATTTCATGAAATATATATAAGATGCTGGATTTTTGAGGCCAATAACCATATTAATATTTGATTTTTCTTTTTCTTTTTTTTTTAAGTCTGACAACAATTTTCCAGTATCTGTTTTTTTTTTTCAATTTAGAGGTTTGGGTTTTAGGTCTGGTGAGTGGGACATTTCATAATTTAAAATCGTCTTGGTAAACCTGCTGGTGGTGATATACAGTATATTACATACATATACTGTATATGATGCACTGTTACTGGGAGATTTGCAGCTCATATACACCAGCTCCACTATGACTGTTATTTCCTCTGTTGTAATGAAATCTGACACCGCAGGATAACCTCAATACCATGCTGGTTTTGTGGGATTTAATGAGGAGAATCACTGGTTATCATTCATTTTTTAAAATTCCAATGCTTTCTTTTCACCTTCATTATTAAGCATCACCTTTGCAGGACACGGCGTGACCTTGTGGCGGGGACTGTGGCGTCCAGACCGACGGGACGACAGGATGAGGGGTAAGACATGTCAGGAGCCTCCCATGTGTGCGCGGACAGATTGCAGAGGAAGAGGCGAAAATATAAATAAATCAGCGGCGGCGCTCTTCCTCTTCAGTCTTGTAATCAGTCAAGAGCAGCAGCGTTTTTCTGTTCAGACTCTACAGGACAAACAACATAAATGAGCGGCTTTCCGAAGCTCTATCTGCTGGTGCCAGCATTGGGCCCGCCGCCTGTTTTTAGCACGGGTGCACAGATGCTGCAAATGAATGATTAATCACTCTAAATTCAGTTAAGAAGCAAACGCGTCAGTGGCAACAGCGGCAAACAGCAACGAGGAGATGCATCAGCAAGAGCCTCCAAAAAATAGAATAAATTCAACAACTCCTAACCTAGATTTGATTTTTTTTCCCCCCACAGGGTTCAATGTGAGTTCCTCCATTGTTCAGTTTTTACATTTTGCCTCAGTTTCAGACCAAATTGCTGCGGCTTCGCAATGTGGAATAAACAGATAGAGACCACAAATGAACAATTTGTGTGTTTATTTCCCCTAGTATGTCAAAATAATGCGTCATTGTGCTGGAGGCCGGGGAAGCTTTTAGTCGCCTCCATTGTGAGGATACGACCACTGACCCCAACGTTTGTCTGCATGTGAAGTCACCTTATTTTACCGTTATTGCAGAGTGCACCGCTACAGAGAGGACATCTCTAACAGGGCTTAGTATTTACCTCTGTGGTTTTGCCCATTCTGTTGTGATAACACTATATCTACCAAACTAATTGCTGTAAATCTGAGGACATGTCAGCATTAAAACCATGCTGCTGCTGGGTCCCAGAGGTAAATATTACAAATATATTAGTGTATTTTATCTCCCCCAACACCTCCCCCAAAGACAATTTCATGTGGAAAGAGATTATGTTTTTCACACATGTCCGTTCCCGTAGTAACGGAAAGGCAGCATACGGAGAACACACAGCTAAGCCGGGGACGACTGCCTGACCTTGTGCTGTTGATGTACCTTAAATAAGTATGATTGTTGAGTCTGATGGACACACACACACACACACACAGAGAAACATCTCACCACCTTCAAGGTCATTTAATGTTTAATAGACAGATATATAATTCTAATTTAGCTTGTTTGACAAATTGTTCTCTCCGACTCTGTGGAGCTGGCACTTCTTCTTGGACAAACAACTTCGAATGCAATCAATGCAGTCTAATCTTTAGCAACGCTGTAGGTCACACTACTGTGTTAATTTGTGACACCTCTGCTGCTGCAGCTGTGTGACACGCTGACATTACTGTGAGACAAACAGCTTCACCCTCATCCACAACTCTCCCACTTATGGCACTGACCCAGCAATGCTCCCACACACTGGTGTCATGGTGGCAAGCAACTCAATCGTATTTTTCATGCACGTGAAATTGGGCAGACGGCAGACGGACGACAGCCGCTGCAGTAACGGCATAAACAAGCCTCTATGTAAACTAGGGCTGGGCATTGCCAAGGACCTCACGATACGATACGCATCACGATACTTGAGTCACGATACGATATGATATTGCGATATCCAAATTTTGCGATATATTGCGATATTCTACATAGTTCACTGAAAAATGTAAGAGGCATTATGCATCTTAAAATCCGAGTTGTATGTAGGCTACATCAGATGATAGTGATAATTCATGGGACAAACTGAGTCAAAACAATGTAATTCAAATTATCCATGCCATTTTATTGTAACTATACAAGCACAAGTTACAACAACATATTAGCATGAACAACACACTGTCTGAGGTAGCACTACAGTGACACCTCGCAGAGCAGAGGTGCGGAAGTCGTACTGGATTTACGTCTGAAACATGATTTATTATTTGAAAAAAATCGATATATCAATATATCGAAATATCGATATTCAAATTTTGAACATCGATATCGTATCTCGATACAAAATATATTGCCGTATCGATATTTTTGCCCACCCCTAATGTAAACAAGTGGTCCATCAGCACGAGGCAAAACAACACACGTGACAATATGTTGTCATGGCGATGTGGTATTGTTTACCTGACCCACGTTTTACCGGCTTTCTCTCGACTTATGTGACTAAAATGACATCTGGTTTGTTACCGACGGCCGTCTGCCTGACTGCACGTGAATGCAGCATCAGTGTAACGCTCCATTCCTCCTCACTGCGTTACCACGGTGACTTTTCACAGACGCCACCTCGACCTGAGCCGACAGCTCCGGTGTCTCCGCTGAGTTTCCATGGTTTCCTACCGTCACGCTGCCGCTGAACGTAAAAACATGGCGACACCACATGGCAGCCAGCACCGAGCTTACCCGCTCCATGGAGATATGAATGATATGAACGGCTCATTCAGAGCTGAAAGGAACACTTCAGTTTGTTGATGGGGGGGATTACTGATTAATGGAAAACAGACTTTTGAACCAAATAATCGATTTTCTTGAAAAGATAACAGGAGAAGTTACACAATGTCTCTTTAAGTGCTTTCACAGTGAAGTATGCTACATGCAACACTGAAAGTAAGAACCAAGTAATAATATACTAGACTAATCCTTCAGTTCTTTACTTGACAGCTTCACTTTCTTCTTCCTGTCACCCGGCAGCACAGGAAAGAAGGCAGGAACCTTCCTGCTGAGGGAAGAGCTCAGTTCTTCAAAGAGCAACTGCTGCTCACTGAACGAACACGTCCCTCTCCTCACTGATCAATTCATTAAACTAATGGATTTTACTGTTAGATACATCGCTGTAATTGCATGAGGTTGACTCTTCTAAATGAGATGCGAAAAAAAATATTAATTTTCACCCAGTGTAATTGGATAAGGGGAGGCATGGCAATCACAAACCAACACGGGGTGGTGTGTGGGGTGTGTGTGTGTGTGTGTGGGGGGGGGGGGGAGGGGGGGGGGGTCTCGGCACAATTCAATCATCAATATCTGATCAGAACAGCTGTTGTCAACATCATTAGAGCGAAAGCTTTCTCGGCACAGCACCATGAGCTCATTACAGGAGCCGCAATGCCACTTTGTCGAAGGAGAGACACAGGACGGAGGAGTCACCGAGGGAACGATGCAGCGTGCCGCGCGTTGACGATCAAATTAGCAGGAAGCCGGCGTGTTCCTCACACCTAGTCAACACTGTTTACCGTCCGTCTTTGACTCCAGCCGCCAGCAAATATAGGACGAGGCGAGCGGCAACAGAGCCGGAAGCCCCGAGGCAGGAGGTGGAAGAAAAAATAGAAAAGGCATGATGATGAAACAGTGGGAGGGAAGGAGTGCAGAGATGAAAGGGAGGTCACAGCAGCCAGTGCCCAGCAGAAGTTGCAGCTGTAAAAAGGTCAGTTGTAATTCGTCAGGGAGGGCGTTAAAGGGATAGTTCACCCAAAATTCAAATTTCACTCATTATCTACTCACCCTCATGTGGACTAAGAGCTGTGAGAATTTTCAGAGTCCTCCGTGCCTTCCCTTAGTTACGGGGGGGGTCCGCGCAGCAGTATTTGTCCATATAATGGTTGTCAATGGATACCAACTTTCTTCGTCCAAAAAGACACACCAAAAAACATCCAAATACCTCCATACTGCTCGTCTGTAATGTCCCTTTTGTATTGAAGCCCCGACATGAGAAATTGTTCCGCCGGTCAGTGCAAATCACGCGAGATTTGCACTGACACAGGCAGAGCAGCGGACCGAGACACTGGGAGCTTCCACTACAAACAAGCTTAAATATAGACTTATTTTATTTTTTTCGGAACAATTTCTCATGTCGGGGCTTCAATACAAGAAGGACATTACAGACGAGCTGTGTGGAGGTATTTGGATGTTTTTTGGTGTGTCTTTTTGGACGAAGAAAGTTGGTATCCATTGACAACCATTATATGGACAAATACTGCTGCACGGACCCCCCCGTAACTCAGAGAAGGCACGGAGGACTCTGAAATTTGAATTTTGGGTGAACTATCCCTTTAAGCTGGGGAGCTGGACCGAGGCCAGTGCAGACCAGCCGGATTCATACCGGACCTTCAACTCTAGGTGTCCGTTTGACGAAGGACAGCTCCGATGCTGGGATGTCATCACGAGCTCGGCGGGATGCAGCTGCTGTCTCGACAAGAAAATTGACTTTGATATCCACACCAAGTTCAAAGCAGGAGATTTTTTTAAAAACTCTTTCAACTGTTGTCTGCGGTTCAACACCGACCCACTCTGGTTCAGTCCACAGGGGCAGCGGAGTGAGATTAGATGTATACACAATGAGTCTTTGCCAATGCGGTCATACAGGTGAGCAGACCTGGCAACCTGAGGGAAATCTAGTTCATATACCAGATCACTGCCGGAACACATAACACATAAATAATTACTACAGTATTTGTATTCGTCCCGTGCCGTCACGGTTCGGTTCACACAGTCATACGGCGAAAACGTCTACAAAAAAAGTCGAGTCCTCACTCCAAGCAGCAATTGTCATAGCAGACAAAGAAGAAAAGTGATGAGAGTGTGGAGCATAATCATAGATAATACATCCATGGTGTGGAGTTAGAGCATAGACTGTAAAAGGAGCCGTCTGCCTCATTTACATCACCCATGTGGGAACCAGTTGGCTTCTCAGTGAATTACACAACGGCGACGGCAAGTGAGTGGTCGACTGGACCGTCTGTGATTTCAAGGATGTGTGGTGCATTGCTAGAAACGCATCAAACATGTTAACGCATCTAAGACGGCATCAACCCGACTGGTGCAAGGAAAAAGACAAGTTGTGTGCAACAACTCTTGACATGAACACAGACAGGACCAAAAACATCAGGCCAATGTTTTCCGCCAGTAAGAGGAGCCCACTGACATAGCATAATCTCCACCTCACATTAAACCAGTGGCCCACACAAGCAAAGAAAAGTACAAGTAAGGTGTTCTTTATCTCTAATTGAAATTACAAACAAAACAAGCGGGTAGATGTGTTGATGGGCGACGGTTGACGGGCTTCCAAAAAAGAAGAAGACATTAGCCATGTTTCCATCAGCGTGTATAGATGCACATCTAGATGTATCGCATCATAAATTATGATGGAAACGCCATAATTCAAACTAAAATCCCCTGATTCTCACAAACTAAAATACGCTCGCTAGAGCCGGGTTTTGAGTAATTCAAAGGGGACAGAAACAGTTGTACGGAAACATGTTTGAATTTAGTGTGATGTAGCGCACTTTCACCCCCACTGCTCCCGTGTTTGCAGTTCACTCACAAGACAACAGCATCCGGGTTTCCGCTACATGTAATTGATTGTGGAGCACCTCCACGGCAAAATAAAAAGCCCCCACACCTTCAGAATGATGAGTTTTTTTCTTTTATATGTTAAAACAATGTGAAGCAGGGTTTCCACTACCAGTTACCATTACTTTGCACCCCTTTCCACTACACAGTTACAACTCTCGACACGGTTTAGATGCTTTTCAATCACAGCTGAGTTCTTCATAGTTCCTCCTAAGTAAAAACAAAACTTATCAACCAGCGCATCCAGCGTTTACCATTAATAAACGAGTCTGTGGCGGCCGCAACTCTCTCTCTCTCTCGACACTTACACACACACACGGGCACATGGACAGGTTGTGTTGTGACAGTAATAAACATCGCTAAATCGCTAAAACTACGTGCTGGGGTTATTATAGGAGGGGTGGGGACCAAAGTCTGTACTTTTAATGGAAACACACAGGATTCAAATTTCTTTTAATGCACATTTCCCAGTAATTCGAATCACCTTGGAATGGAAACATGGCTATTGGCAAACATTGCGATCGTTAGTTCCAGTAAGTGCACAACAACAGTATTTGGTTTGAGACAACACTAACTGTCAAAATGTGCGCACTACAGAAGTAAGTACATAGTGTACATAGTATACTACATGACAGTACACTCGTGGAAGTATTCAAATTGAGACACAGCTCAGGTACTTCTACCTAATGAAAAAAGGGTGGGTACAGTGGAGTGGAGCTGGTAAGATAAAGAGGACGACATGTCACTGTGGAGCCAAACATCTGAGATTCTCATTAGTTGCTACCAGTGGCATGCAACCTTTTTATGTCTGCCTCTGCACACACTGCTAAACCTAAAAATCCCTAATTGAGCAGAGCAAACTGATGACCAAATGTGTTGTGTCCTCCTCAGTTAATTTCATTTAGGCTGCTACTGTAGTCACTTGGGGTGATTGTGCACCTCCCACACAGAGACCTCAGATTCCTCTTGTGCAAAGCTGTTGTGGCAGATCAGTCCCAGACCGCTCTCTCTGTCATTAAATTGTCAGTGAGTTGAAAGCATGGAGCGCGGCGCTGTAGACAGAGAGAGGAGACCTTTTAAAGGTCATGACTGATACCAGCTGCTGATATCCCAATCTGGCTGCGCTGTGCACATGGACCCACACAGCAAAGGGCTACATGGTATATACTGTAGGCTACAGCCGGTGTTATCTTACACCTGAAACATTATCACCATGTAACTCTGTGACATCAAGCACAGATACACAGAAAAGTGACTAATTAACTGATTCTCAGAGAGAGAAGCTGTGCCCGGTGGCAGAACTGATCAGACAAGACGTTGGAATCCATGCAACATTCATCTAGTTATCCCCGCAGTCATCCTAAAGCAGCTCCTGAAACAACTCTCCAGCCTTTCACTCGGTCATTACGGAAGTTAGGGAGATAGAAGACTTTGTATAATTCATGACAAAGAGACTTTAATTTAAGCTGTATCATGCAGGTCTCTGAATTATACAGCACTTTTAAGCAGAGGCTTCGCCTTTTTGACTTGCAAATCCTGGGAGCCGATGACTGTCCCTCAGCTATTTGAAAAAGCAATCAGGTTTACATACTGTAGAACAATAATGTTAATGCATAATGGAGTTTGGTATCAGGAAGCTCAGGACACACAGAAAAGATGAAAATGGTAGCTTAATTATTTGAAATTAACAATAATAATTATATAGCGGCTTGTAAGAAACCTAAAGTCGCTTTACAGTGAAAAAAAAAAACAAAAATGTAATAAATAAAGAAATAGCAGAGATGCCTAAATGACTATTTAGGAAAGACAAATGTATAATATTGTTACCAATGATGCATTGTAGAGGAAAATGCTCCTTATTTTGAGTATGACAGGAGTCATACTGTATTTGAGGAGGGAGCAGAGAGTCTGAAAATGAGATCATATGCGGAGCATTTAAAGGAATTCAATTCAATATTAACTGCACACTCATTTAGTGCACTATCTGGCTATTCAGCCTGTACTGCTTCTGATAGACCAGTGCTAATTAAAATGAGTTTTTATCTGCTTTTAGACAAAAAATAATAACCCATTTAAAAAAAATAATGAGCAGGACTGCAGCGTTGGACTTCTCAGAATAAAGTAGCCTTCCCCCATAAACTGTGTAGACCTATATAATGGTGAATGATGACTACACATGGATGGTCGCGGTAACTCATAAATTAGAAGACGGTCATTCACTCTTCGCGCAGTCTTCAAGTAGTAAAAGTGGCAATTAATCATAGCGGGTCCACACATTAAGAGTATCAGCTGGAGAAGAGAAGTGCTGGGAAGATGTAGCTTGGAGCTACTGTCACACAGAGCTGCCGAGGAGCCCGACGCAGTAAAAAGTCATAATGAGGTCCCGTTAAGAAAAGGCCCATCGTCTGCATTTCACTCGCAAAAACTATGACGAGGACAAGCTCCAGAAAGAGTGAGTCAGTGTGAGTTATTGGTGGTGGTTAGACTTTTACAGAATTTTACATCAGAAATAAATCAATCCCCTACAGCATGGACATCATACCATGTCCATTATAGCTTTAAAATAATCTGTTGTTTACCCTGATGAACATTCAGGGTCATCAGGACACAGGCTGTTACTGAGGTTCTACAATAAACTAGAATAAGAGATAATGTGGAATTTACATGAACACTGATGTATTTGAATAAACACACAGTGTGTTCATGTGTGCTTGTGTGGACCAGATTTTTTTCCGAACAATCTTGGTCTTGCTATACACCTCACGGTGCAACCTGGACACGTCGTCAGTGAAGGACCTGGTGTCATTGGGTGTTTCGGGTCTTATCTTCAGACACCCTCTTCCAGGCGACCCAGCCGGAGGTGATCAGCCCCCGACTCGTGTCCAGGTAGCTAGCTGCGCCACACATCCCCCCTCTTGATCCAGAGCCACCGGGAAGCCTTCTCTGCAGCTTCTAAGATGTTCTTGGTGGCTCGTCGTCTTCGCTGCCCACAGATTCCCAAGAGCCCCAGGACTCGATGTAATGATCGACCTGCGAAGCCCCTGCAGCCTACTTCAAAGGGCTCACAGCGGGCTCTCCACCCCTGCCCCCGACACTCCTCCGTCAGGGGAGCATACTTGGCCCTTTTCCTCTCCTGCGCCTCCTCCATCCTCTCTTCCCAGGGGACTGTCAACTCTAGCACCACCACCTGCTTGGTGGCCTCCGACATCAGGACCAAGTCTGGCCTGAGTGTGGTCGTTGTTATGCAGGCTGGGAACTTCAGCTGTTTTCCAAGGTCGACAAGGAGCTGCCAGTCTCTTGCTGTAGAGAGGAGCCCCCCCTGAGGTTTTCGACAGGGCTGAGGCTTCTCCCCAGCGCAGACGAAGGAGATGGTGCCCGTTGTGGGTTGGTGGAATTTGCTGGAGCTGATGCCGTTGCTGATGGTATCTGCCACTACTCGCAGGACCTGATCATGGCGCCAACGGTACCGCCCCTCTCCCAAGGCCTTGGAACAGCAGCTCAGGATATGCTCTAGAGATCCCTTCTTCTGGCAGAGTTGGCACACAGGGGACTCCCCCAGGCCCCAGGTGAACAGATTGGCAGGGCTCGGGAGGGTGTCATATACAGACTGAACCAAGAACTTGACCCGGAGTGGGTCAGATCTCCACAGATCAGCCCACGAGATCTTCCGGCCAGTAGTGTGTTCCCACCTGGTCCAGGCTCCCTGCTTCCCCATGCCCACCATCCTGCTGAGGCGGATTTCCTCCTCCTCTGCCCGCACCTCCGCCTGGATGAGTGTCCGCCTCTCCTTGCCCCTGGCTCTGCTGAGTGATGGCGTGGGGATACACCCTAGGCCGGCCCGCCCAACAGCCACCGTCCCCAACAGGGCCTTGTGGCGCAGCCTTGCCTCCGCCCGGTCGACGGCTTCCTGGGCGCGCCACTTCCTCCCTGTTCTGACCTCCACTCCCGCCGAAGAGACTTTGCTATCAGCAGAGTCTCTGAACAGCAGGACTTCTCTCGCCTTGGTCACCTTGAACTCCTCCACTAGACTGCTGAATGGCATCTGCAGCATGGTGTTACGCCCGTAGAGGGCAATGCTGCTGAGACACCGAGGCAGGCCCAGCCATCTGCGCAGGAAATGGTTGATCTTCCTTTCGAAGCTCTCCACGGTGGAAATAGGAACTTCGTAAACCAAAAGAGGCCAGAGGAGCCTGGGCAGAATGCCATGTTGGTAGATCCAGGCTTTGAATTTCCCGGGACGTCCTGACCTGTCCACAGCCAAAAGCCAAGAGCTGATGTCCTCACTGGTAGACTGGCGGGATGCAGAATCCTTCAGTTCGCTGGTGAAGAGCTTCCCCAAACTCCTCACTGGCTTCTCGGACACGGATGGAATCTTGGAGTCCCCCAGAAAGAAGCGGAACTTCTCCGTTACCTTTCCTTTCCTGAGGACAAGGGACCTGGATTTGGCAGGCTTGAAACTCATTCTTGCCCACGACATGAGTCTTTCAAGGCCCTGCAGGATCCACCTGCATCCCGGCACTGACGTTGTTGTTACAGTGAGGTCATCCATATATGCCCTTATCGGGGGTTGTCGGGTGCCAGATTTGGACAAGGGACCTCTGCACTCCGCTTCCGCTGACTTCACCAGCATCGTCATGGCTAGTGCAAACAGGGAAACCGAAACCGTGCAGCCAGTGATGATGCCCTTCTCGAGACGATGCCAAGCTGATGTGCACGACCCGGAGGAGACCCTCAGACAAAAGTTGTTATAGTAGTCGAAAATGAGGTTTCGGATCTTCTCCGGGACATGGTATTTCGTCAGGGCCGCTTCCACCAGCTTGTGCGGGATCGAACCATAAGCGTTAGCCAGGTCTAGCCAAAGCACAGCTAGGTCACCTTTCCCCTCCCGCGCCTCCCTGATGAGTTGGGTTACTACACCAGTATGTTCTATGCAGCCTGGCATGCCTGGGACGCCTCCCTTCTGCACAGACGTGTCTATGAAGCTGTTCTTCAGGAGGTACTCGATGAGGCGGTTAGCTAGGATCTTGAAGAAGATTTTGCACTCTACGCAGAGGAGTGAGATTGTCCTGAATTGCTCGATGTTGCTTGCATTTTCCTCTTTCGGGATCCACACACCTTCTGCGAACCTCCACTGCTGTGGCACCTTCTCCTTCCTCCAGATCACTTTCAAGATCTTCCACAGACGTTCCCGAAGCCTAGGACACTGCTTGAACACCTTGTATGGTACTCCGCTCGGTCCCGGGGCTGCAGAAGCTCTGGCCGACCTGATGACCTCTTCCACCTCCTTGAGTGTGGGTTCTTTGATGTTGAAGGGGATGGAGGGTTTGGGTGGGGAAATGAGGGTGTTGCACTGGCCGAGGTCTTGCTCCCTCCCACTATCACTGTAGGTGTCTTCCAAGAAGTGGTCGATCTCCTCTACAGGACAGGCGAGGTGGCCACTGCGTTTCTGCCCCAGCAGCTTCTTCGTAAATCCGAATGGATTTGAAATGAAGGCACTGCGTCTCCGGGCCTTCTCTTTCCCCTTCTTCCTGTGCCACTCTGCACGCCGTAGAGTTGTAAGCCTCCCCCGCACCATGTCTCGTAGTTCTGCCAGTGCCTCCTTCTGCTCTTCGCTAGCTGACCTGTACTGGCTCCTCAGCGACCTCAGCTCTTTCCTGAGTTGGGCGATTTTTCCTTCTCTGCGGTTTGGGACTGGTCCTGTTGGTGACTTAGTGTGTTGCGCCTTAACACCAAACCTCTCAGCTGCAATGGTGATTATGAGAGTGCTCATCGTCTGGAGTCTCCTGCCAACGTCTCCCTTCGCCGACGCTTCAAGGGCTGCATCCACATCCTCATCGAACTGGCGCCATTCTGTCTCCTGGTTAGCAGCAGGCCACAAAACCCGTCGATGTTCTGATGGTTTGCTCGGGGGAAGTGCTTGTGGTGGCTGGAGGTTCTGGGCACTGTGGGGTGACTCCGGGCCCAACAACAACAATAACTCTGCCAACACAGATCTCCTAATACTGTATACAGCATGCCATGTGGTTGCTTCAGACCTGACTGTGTTGAAGCTTCAGAAGAAATGCATGCATTAACGGGGGGCAACCGCCATTACGACATCCCACCAGTCCGACATAGGCCTCTAATTGTCTAAATGGCAACACTTAATCAAATGTCCTGTCATTCAATTTTTGACCTCCTATGGTCAGAATGATGGTATTTTTTTCTTTTTTAAAACATCCTGCCTTTCCGACAATTCCTTTAATAGCGTATTTTTTTCCCAAAAAAGATTTTGCACTGGTTGGGTTTAGGCAATAATGAAAGGAGTTGGTTAAGTTTAGTAAAAAAGAGCAGGTAGAGGCTAGACAGGCAGACTAGTCCCTGTCTGCGCTCTGCTGCGTAATTATGCACAACCATGTGTGTATTCCTCTATCAGCATGTCTTAAAGAAGGGAGTCACCTGTTGAGTAACGTACATTTCCTTATATTGAAAGTCTTGTCGGAATGGTGGGACGTTTGCATGTCGGAATAGCGGTATGTCGGAATGATGGTACAGTACAGTATGTCTAAATGGTGGGATGTCGGAGTGGTGGGATGTCGAAATGGCAGCATGTAACCTGCATTCACAGACCTGTGTGATACAGCACCGATAGAGCAAAGTGCTCTGAGTAGTGGGTCAGGCAGAGTAATATTTATCAATCAAAAAGGTCACCTGCATTAATAATGATTACAATAACAAGTAACTTTGTTAGTTACAAGGTGCTTGTAGAAATAAAATGCATACAATACATTAACTCATTGAGTGCCATTGACGTCTATGTACGTCAATCAAAATCCAACGCTTGAGTGCCATTGACGTCCATAGACGTCAAATGCACTTTTCTGCGGCTGGTAAATGGGGACGCTCTCGCGCACACTGTGAGTAATTTTGGGGCTTCTGGGATGTGTAGAACGAAGAAGACTGTAGATCAGAGCAAGAAGTGAAGAAGAAGGAGAAGACGAGCACGATCGGTACAGAGATAAAAAAGTCGGAAAAAGTTTCTATTTCTAGAGAAAAACGACGGGCAGAGCCTGGAACAAGTGTAACATGGAGCTGAAGGAAAGCTTAGCCACGGTGCTATTAGCATAGCTCCAGCATGAAGTGATCAGAGGAGGCAGGAAAAGTAAACTGATTTAGATGATCAGCACCGAAATGCCGAAGCGGAGGCGGATCGCGGAGTCAGTTGCTGTAAACCGACGTGACGACGAACCGAGAGATCAGCGCGGTGCGTCGCTGCCGCGGCCGCGTCCAGCAGAGAGGCTGAAGACGCCACGACGTCTCCCTCCCTTCAGAGATGAGGGGATGCAGCAGGAGGAGAAGGAGGGGGGGAGAGGGGAGGAGGGGGAGGAGGAGGGGGGCGTAGGAGAGGCAGCAACTGCTCGTACTTGTTGTATTTTAGTTGTTGTTGTTGTTTTGTTTTTTGTTTAGTCTTTTTTTTTGGGGGGGGGGGGGGTGAAAAAAACATGTGAAATGAAATTTTCAGATGTCTTACATATTTTTGAAGCCAAAATTAAAACGGATAAATCACTGTTTTTCTTGAGAGACTCTCTTTCACAAAAATGCAATTTTCTCAGCTTTCTAGAAAAAAAGTGGTCTTTTTGGTCCAACCAGGCTCTATTCAACTTAAGATAAATCAAGAATGGAACAAGGTACAAACAAATGGTTTTTTCCCTAGTTAAATAGAGAGTCTCCTCTTTCCTTTGAGCTGTTTGGTGTTTTCAGAGTCATAGTACAAAATACTCTCTGGGTCTTGACATATTACTCAAAATGCCCCAAAACGCTGGCACCTGGCACTGACCATTTTATAAAAGGTCTGGCACTCAATGAGTTAAAAGAGAAAATAGTCAACCAAAGAAAAATACAATAAAAGTGAAATATATATATATATATATATATATATATATATATATATATATATATATATATATATATGTCCCTGTAACAAACAGCTCTGGCATTGCATTTTGGGAAACTGTATCATGGTCAAAGGTAAACTCATCTCATCTTTAAGCGTTATCCCTTGGGGACCAGAGACCTACTTCCATCCTCTGCGCCTGTCACCATGAGGCCATAACCTCTGAAGTGTTGCTTTGGAAAGTGGTTAAAGTGAAAGGTGTTGAAAGCACAGCCACCACACAGCAGTCACACTCCTCATCATGTATACTGAGGAAATGACCTGGACACTCTCTAACAAATGTTTCAACAAGCCAGCCACAATTACAGTTAGAGTTAGGGTTATATTTATGTAAACCTGTGTTGCACTGCCAGCATCCTGACAAACAGGCCTCTTTATTAAATAAGTGAGGGCCGGTGTGGTTATACAGTAATTCCTCCCTGACCACAGCTCTATTACAGCAGACTGCAAATCATGATGACGAGCTGCTAACTAGGGGTGTGTATTGGCAAGGACCTCACGATACGATACGTATCACGATACTTGGGTCACGATACGATATATTGCGATATATTGCGATATCCAAATTTTGTGATATATTGCGATATTACATAGTTCGCTGAAAACTAACAATGTATCATGCATCTTTAAATCCGAGTTGTAAGCCGATATTAACATCAAATGATAGTAATTCATCACCTAGCCTAATGAAAACTTTAACATCTGTGTTTTCTAATAAGATAAACTTCTCAGTCTGTTTACCTCACTTCAATCATTGATGCAAAATGGGCAAATATATGCATCTGACAAACTGAACTGTTTCCATAGCCTACTAGTTCAAATTAATGAAATACAAACATGTAGACTGCTGCACTACTAGGCTACAAGTAAAAATAAATTAAATATGTAGTTTTACATTTAAATAAAAATGTTAAATTGAAAATGAAATATAACCATAGTATCTGAGACTGACAACCTGTAGCCTATATTTAATGAAATTTAATGAAAAAACATCTGATACAGGATACAGATCCTCTACATCAGACTCAAAATAATTACAACATACAGAAATTAAACACAAATATACCAACCCATACATAGAACAGAATAATCCAATATTATTCTTTACACTCTGGTGCTACCACGTCCTGTCTGGCAATAAAGGCTGCAGTCACACAGACTGCAGTCACACACAGACACTGGCAGTGAGAGACACTCGTCCGTCACACAAACACAACAAACAGCTGTGGATTTCCCCGTGTGCTGAGCAGTGAGCGGAACCTACCACGGCATCTCGCACCACAACAACACCAGCTCCCGTTAGCTTAGCGGCTAGCGGAGCCTGTCGGCTCTACAGTCTATGGTCAGCTCTGTAGCATTAGCTCCTCCAGCTGGGCTGCAGCGCTCGCGGTGCTCCGGTTCTACCTGGTTTCCGTGACAACGTGAACACAGCGGCTCCTCCGCTACACTGAGAAGCTGTGAACAGTCTGCAGTAATCCGTGTTGTTGACGAGGGAGCGGACGTTTGGTGGCATGAGTGCAGGCGCTGTTAGCGTGTGTGGATTAGCATGTAGCCCGGCACAGACGCCGCCTGGCTTGCCCCGTCTAGGTGATCTGACAAGCCGCCTGAGGTGACGCCTCAGCAGCCCCGGTCTCTCCTGGTCCTTCACGGCGTAGAAAGCCGAGCTCGTCTAGCACACTTCACCGGTGTTTGTTGTGACGGGAAGCTTTGCTACGGATGAGTAACTGTCGGTGTCGGTCGCACTGTGGCACATTCTACGCTTTATAAAACATGTGCATTATGTTTGATTTAAACAATGATGGGGCTTTCCTGATCTCTTCCTCTGATGCCTCCAACAACACCATCTACTGGGCTGAACAAGCAACTACAACTATAGTACCAAAACATTAAATTCACTTTTTTTTTTCACCTCAATTTATATAATAAAAGATCGATACTTGGCGTCCGTGTATCGATACAGTATCGCCGTTCAAAATATCGCGATATTGTGCTGTATCGATATTTTCTTACACCCCTACTGCTAACCCTGCTGAAGAGTGGGTTCATTCTGGAAGTTACTGCAGAGGTTCTCACTTCAGAGGGAAACTCAGTTAAAAGTTAAATGAATCTTCTTCAGGGTTGCTCCTTTGCTTTATTTCTGAAATCTACACATCATCAACCTTTGTCAGAATGTTAATGTGTAGCAAATTAAGGCAAATTTGCAAACTTATCTGCGGGTGATAATGAAGTTGTCAGAGGTTACCGCCCTCCACCATCCATTCATATTCTCCACCGTCATCTCCACTGCACCTGCACTTTTCTCATTTCCCCTGACTTTGCAAGCGAAACAGACGAGTGTTAAACGCCCAGCACAGCAGAGAGAATCAATCACTTTGAAACACTACAATAGCCAGAATTGTACTTTTTTTCTTTCTTTTTTTTTAAATGAATGGTCGTTATCTTTTGCTGACCTGTTGCTGACAGTGAATGATGATAAAGGAATGAAGAGAGATTGTCGGTCATGAATTTTGGAGGGCCTCCAACGCGGCTCTCTGTGGCCAGATATTAGTGGGAAAAACCCGGAGTAGGCAAGAATCAGCAGTGTGAAGGAAGATGCCATCTAACAGTCACAAACTGTAGTGTGGTGGAGAGATAAACACACTTCACACACTTCAGAGGCGGGGTGGGGAGATTGTGACAAAAACTTCTGCACTGTTGCAATAATCTTTAAAAAAAAAAAAAAAAAAAGCTGTTTTTTTTTTTTAGAGAGAAGCTGCCAGCCCATCTGTGGATTATTGATCCCATCCACAATAACATTTGGTGACTGACATAGCCGCTGTAACACAGATAAAGGTGAGCAATTAAAATGTCACAGCTGTTTAATCACAGTGTCATCATCACAATATGACTGTGTCAGAATCATCTGCAATATGCAGCTGGCACAATATTTCATCCTACGTTTCCCGCTGAGACAGCCCCTGGCATATAGCTGTTGATCATTGTAATATGAAAAAGATATATTCAGATGTAAAAACTGTGACTGAATAATTCTTTAGTTTGCGTGCGGTTTTCTTTCCAAAGTAGAAACAAAAAACTCCCACCAATCCTGGATCGTCCCGTATTTATTTATTTTTTACCATTTCTACCCTGGTTCTGGGTGGATACCATAGACTGTAAAAAGAATGGACGTAGCGTCCGTGACGTCACCCATTGGTTTTGGGGAGTCGTTTCTGTGACTCAAATATGGCGGCCTGAACAGCACCATGTTGGATTGGCCGGCCGAGAACCCGCCCACTGGCCTCGAAGCAGCTGTCCACGGAGCTGCTCGGACCTGTCACTCAACGTTTCCGCACCCTAATTGGCCAGAGTTTTAACCTAATAACAGTAAAACGGTAGAGTTAAAAAAAAAAAATTCACCCCCCTCAGAGTGTGTGCGGGGGTAGAAACTATCGGTTGAGACCAAAAAACGTTCTGACACAAGGCTTTGATCATGTTTATTGGATGTAAAGTCGGCGATTTTAACATGGGGGTCTATGGAGAATGCTCCCTTCTGACACCAGCCCCCCAGAGGAATCCGGGGGGATTGCAGTTTTTTGAACGCGGAAGTGAGCTTCACTTCTCAGACCGACAACTGCCCCCTTGGTGAATACTCAATTCTGATTGGCTGCAGGGTGTCAGTTAAAAAGTGTTATAGGATGCCTTACAAAGACGTTCCGATCAGGTCTCAATATTATTGCGCTGGCTCAACTGCTAATTGGTACAGTAACCATGGCAACATAGCCTAACAAGTTTTCTTCAGCGCATCATTCTCTGACCATGAGACTCTGTAGGAGGTGCAATGGCCTTCGGAAATAATACTATAATGAAACGTTAAGCCGTCATCTCACTTCCCTCCACTGATCAACTATCAGGCTGCGGCCACAGCAGGTTTCCTTTTTTTTCTTGCCTGCACTATTAAATAGACCACTCAGCTGTGGCTTGTAAAAAAAAAAAAAAAAAAAATCATGATTTTAACTGTAAAACACATGGAAGTATAAATAATTGTTTTAATATTCATTTCTTTGGTAAGTGGTAAGTGCAGGATAATGCTCTGTCCAGTTATCAGGAATGAATGGACGACGTGGAGGCGGGTCCTTCTTACATGTCAACCAATCAGCTTATTGGAGATCATCCACAACAGTATCAGTGTATATGTTGGCATGAAGCGATGACAAAGTATGTTTGTGGTAGTCGTATAGTTTGAGAGATCGTATAGTTTGTCCAGAAGAGAGCAGGGACTACCTGTAAACTGTGAATATAGAAACCAAACAAACACAGAGAAGCTGTAGTTTGTTTGAGTGGTGTTGGGTACATGAGATAATACTGTAAACATATGTACTTTTGGAGATTGTGTAGTTCTCCCTTTGATATCTGTGGTTGTATAAACCATTGTGGGCAGTGTTGAAAATCAAGGAGCAGGATTACTGTGTGGCAGGATTGGATTTAAAGGATGGTTGCATCACTGTGATGAAGTACTTTGATTTGTCTGCTTTTCCATTCGCTGGATTAAGTAAAAATAGACATTTCTTTCTCTGTGTTTCATCCATGTACGTTTCTGTTCTGATTATCCAAAAAAAAACAAAAAACGAAAAAACACTAAATGTATTACACCATCAACCAGGGAATTATACCTTAATAAATGAAAATGATTTTGGATATTTCTTTACTTTCCTAATTCCAGCTTTTAAAATTACAGTATTTAATGATACTGGAAGAATGAAATTAAATTAATGAAACAAATGCCCACTCTTATACTCTTTAATTTTCATTGTCACTACAAAGTTTCGTGACTGCACAGTTGTGATGTTGTCATGGTGACCAAATCTGTCCTCAAAACCACCTCTGTGACAGGTCCCAACAAACACACACACAAAGTGAAAACAAAACCAGCCGCAGCTGTTAATTCATGGAGACACTAATCAGCAGATTAGTCAATGATGGCAATATGATGAGATTCAGCCCACACCAGTAACACTGTAGAGTCTTTTGATCATTTGTGTGTTCACATTTTCTGGTAATCACTTAACAGAGAGTAGCAGCTGAGGCCGGTGGGAATGTCATTAGTTATCCAGAGATATTTGGTCAAAACTTGAAGCTGGATGAAAAGTCATCAGTTATTACAACTCATCCAGAGGGGAACATGAATAAATACATCACATATGGGGGTCAGTGCATGGGACTGGCCGACGTGTTGGATGGACTCACTTAAAAATTCACTCAGAGTTTCTCAGACTGACTTAAAATTGAACTTTAGAAGAAAAAAAAAGTGGCTTCAGAGTAAAAAGTCAGAGGATCACCAAGATCAGCAGGATTCATCTTCAGAGAACCACAAATGTCTGGAAAAACTTTAAACGTGAATCCAAAGTTGGTCAGATATTTCCACCAGGACGGTGCTAACTGCTGGATGAAGATAAATCCATAAAAACATATGAAAACTGTCTTCATATGAAACAAATGGTCATTGGCTTAGTCACAGTATAAGAGGTCTTCATAAGCAAAGGCATATAGGATGATGTTGTTATAGCAACATGGACCAAGGAGATTGTGTTGGATGTGCCACTGACAAACGAAGCTCCACTTTACATCATCTGTTTTTTAACTACAAATGACAACATGTGAACAGAGAAGAGAAACAACCTGTTGCATTTGATTTGTTAAGATTTAGAATAGAACTAAAAGATAAAAAAAAAAAAAAAGGATGCCATCCTGACAGTAGCAGCTGGTATAGGTCATTTTGTAAAGGCAACAACAACATCTATTTACTCATTTAGGTTGGAGACTGTAGCTGGGATTACACAGAGCCAAATATTCCAATTGGAATTGGATTAGATGTCCAAACCGAGTAAAAATGCTCCATATAAACACCTCAGTCAGAATAAGCAGGCCCAAACCTAATGGAATCATTCAGTTTCAAATGGATGGGATATTCCTTCTCTCAAACCGATAAATGGTTAGATCATGCAAACGCCGCAACTGACTATTGTCTGGTTGTGTTCTTTTTGCAGTCTCGATGTAAATGCATAGTGACGTTTCTTCACTTAATATATATATACCGCAAATATGGCGGCCTCCAAGCGCGGCATGCTGGTCTACAGCGGTGAGTTTGTTTTCTATACAAACTATCAAACAACTGAACATTATCCCTAAATTAGTCAGAAAACAAGAAAAGTCAATCTTTTAACTCATTGAGTGCCAGACCTTTTATAAAATGGTCAGTGCCAGGTGCCAGCGTTTTGGGGCATTTTGAGTAATATGTCAAGACCCAGAGAGTATTTTGTACTATGACTAAACAGCTCAAAGGAAAGAGGAGACTCTCTATTTAACTAGGGAAAAAAACATTTGTTTGTACCTTGTTCCATTCTTGATTTATCTTAAGTTGAATAGAGCCTGGTTGGACCAAAAAGACCACTTTTTTTCTAGAAAGCTGAGAAAAATGCATTTTTGTAAAAGAGAGTCTCTCAAGAAAAACAGTGATTTATCCGTTTTAATTTTGGCTTCAAAAATATGTAAGACATCTGAAAATTTCATTTCACATGTTTTTTTAACCCCCCCCCCCCCCCCCCAAAAAAAAAAAAAAAAAAAAAGACTAAACAAAAAACAAAACAACAACAACAACAACAACTAAAATACAACAAGTACGAGCAGTTGCTGCCTCTCCTACGCCCCCCCCCTCACCCCCTCTCTGCCCCTCCCCTCCCCTCCTTCTCCTCCTGCTGCTTCCCCTCGTCTCTGAAGTAGTGAGGGAGACGTCGTGGCGTCTTCAGCCTCTGTGCTGGACGTGGACGCGGCAGCGACGCACCGCGCTGATCTCTCGGTTCGTCGTCACGACGTCGGTTTACAGCAACTGGTGAAACTGACTCCGCGATCCGCTTTCGCTTCGGCATTTTGGTGCTGATCATCTAGATGAGTTTACCTTTCCTGCCTCCTCCGATCACTTCATGCTGGAGCTATGCTAATAGCACCGTGGCTAAGCTTCCTCCAGCTCCACGTTACACTTGTTCCAGGCTCTGCCCGTCATTTTCCTCTAGAAATTGAAACTTTTTCCGACTTTTTTATCTATGTACCGATCGCGCTCGTCTTCTCCTCCTTCTTCACTTCTTGCTCTGATCTACAGTCTTCTTCGTTCTACACATCCCAGAAGCCCCAAAATTACTCACAGTGTGCGAGAGAGCGTCCCCATTTACCAGCCGCAGAAAACTGCATTTGACGTCTATGGACGTCAATGGCACTCAAGCGTTGGATTTTGATTGACGTCCATAGACGTCAATGGCACTCAATGAGTTAAAAAAGCCCATGAAAAACTAAAAAAAAAACTTCAAGCTGTTGCTTGAATAAAAGTGTCAAAATGATCAACTACTGTGTTTACCAGATGATTAGATCTCCATCTTTGATCGGTCACATGATGTTTTGATTAATCTGTGTGTGTCACATGTAAAACGTCCGTTCTGAATAAATGCAGAGGCAGATGTTAACACCAGATCAGAATAGATCACATCACATGTAAACAACATTCTGAATGATTTGAATCAGAATGAAAAAAATGCACGTAAACTTGACGAACTGTCATTTCTAACTGTGCCTTAAAGATTCCCATTGAATGCCCATTACTTTGACCAATGACTAAGCAGCTGGGTTAGTTAGCATATTCATCGGTTCTACTCGTCCTTCATTTCCCCACTGTATCTGAAGAGCTCACTTATCTCTACTGTGCAAATGTGACTTAATGGTTTGGGTCAATTACAGGCTATCATTGCCAAGGGGACAACAGAGGGAAAGTCTACTCTTGGTTCCAGTTCCAGACTTTAGTTCACTAAATGTCACTTAGTGTCCTTTTGGAGTTCAGTATGAGTAAGTCTGTGAGTGAAGTTTAGAACTTGTTACTGCAGATAGAGAGAGACACTTCTAGCCAGTGGCTGATTTAAAGAATAAAAGAAAAGAAAAAAAAGGAAAAACAAAAGCTGCAGATAGAATAAAAGCAGCTGTCTTTGCCTCCCTGCGGTCTCACTGTGCCCGGTGAGCTCCATAGAAAGTGTTGCCTCTGTCATCGGCAGCATTTTGTCCAGCTGGTGCTCCAGGGGCCAGGGAGAGACTCCAACATTGCTCCCTGGGGAGATGGGGGGGTGGAGGTGGAGTGGGTGGGGGGAATTAGCCAGACTGGATGAATGAGGCTGCACTCTCACACGGCAGAGACTGTACTTCCTCTCCCGGAGCCCTGCGCACCGATCTGCCTCCCGTTCTGTCTCTATCATTCTGCTGCTTTGGCCTTAGGGACGCGATAAATTCAAGCCAAATTGTAATGCCATGCCTCGAGGTCAAAACAATGAGCAGTTACTTTGTGTTTGCTGCTAAGTGGACTATTCCCATGCAGGGTGACCTCGGCGCCGTCCACAGATCTGCTGAGTGAAAACATTAGCACGCACACTGGGCAGACTGCCTGCGCTTCAGTAATATAATCAGCTTGGTGTCCGGCCAGAGCAGACATTTAGGGCAAATGTTGAGTTGGTGTGACAATAAAATCGTGACACTGGTCAGCTTAATGAGATTAATTCCTTCCAGTGTGTGTGCCACATCAAACTCCAATCATGTGCTGTCAGAGCGGCAGTCGGAATATTACAGCAGACACCTGTTGCATGAGACCGGAACTTCAGTAGCAGAGCGGTCCAGCTGCAGAAAGCCTCAGCAAGTCTGATTCACGCAGCACTTAAAGGAGACATATTATGCCCACTTTCCACAAATTCATTTATTATTAATTTATGTTCCCAGGTGTCTTAAAGACATGTCTGTGACATGCTTTGGTCAAAATACCACAAGGATCAAACATCACAGCTCTTTTCATCCTCTCAAAACAGCCCTGTTTAGAACGGCTGGTTTCAGTGTCTGTCCCTTTAAATGCAAATGAACCACTGTTTGCCCCGCCCCTTCTACTGGTACCAGGTAGGGGTGGGATTACGCAGATTCAAATCCTAGTTACATCACTGGAAGACAACTAAGGGAACAGCTCATAAATTTTAACCTATAGGGAGCCTGAAAATTACAGATTTCTTTGTAAATTCTCACATTTTGGGGGCTGGAAGCCAAGACAAACACCCAAATATATGTTTAAAGAGCCTTCAAAAAGTGATATTTCCATAATATGTCCCCTTTAACTGCGAGGGCAAGTGTTTAGTACATCGAAGGATTGATACAGCCAAGTTACAGCCAGGAAGAGACTGAGAAATAATATATGTCCTCTGGAATGTGAAGCTTTAAATACAACCACTAAGCTGTCCAATTCATTCTGTGTAGCATTACCTCAATGTGTGGAACCATTACTTTTTTAATTCATTAGGTGATCCATGACTTCTCAATTTATTTTGATGATTGCAACACACATCTTTCTCCACTCTGTAACAACAACACACACACACACACACACACACACACACACACACACACAAACAACCCCAGCATGCTGGCTGCAGCTGACTTGCACAACAAAATTACATCCTCTGAAAAGAAAGAAGCAACGCAGCTAATGAGAACTGTAGTGGTTGGGGAATATTAAAGGGACACTACACCAGCAGAGAAAATAGATTAAATGTCACATACAGTATAAAGGTGTCTAGATGGTCTGCCAAATTATTTGTAAATAACACAGACTTTAAAAAAAAAAAGAAAACACAAGCAACTCAATTATGGCCAATGGCTTCCCAATAAACAAAGAAATCATAAGAAGAGCAACTACCTGCACATTTCATATAAACGCATATTTTTTTCTCTCAGGGTGCATTCAGACCTGTCACTCCTATGCTTTGTTCAGATTCAACGGCTAAACCGATACAATTGTAGCATTTTTCTTTCGGGGTCGGTTTGTGTTCACACAGTCCTAAGTGGTCCAAAGTTGTAAACAAGTGTCATGCGCGAACCAACTGTTTCCCATTGGTCTGAAATCTTACCCAGGAAAAGCAAAAACCATGGAATAGATTTATCAATGGACCTGAACATTAAAACCTGGCCAGTACCGCAGTTAAAGCCCGGACCCAACCTGATCCCAGTCAGTTGGAGATATTGTCGACCTGTACTCTGTCAAAAAAAAGGAAGCCTACCCGAGTCGTCCTATATATTTTTGGCCCAAACTCGGCATGAATCAGCGCATTCCGCGGAGTTGGTGACTCAGGATTGTCGGCTTCCCCCCCACACACAAGACGACTTTTGATCCAAACGGTGACGATTGTCGGCGTTGACCGATTTACAAGCCGATTGTCGAGAGAATTTAACTCTTAACACACCACACACCACAGAAGAATCTCATGAAATAATCTTGGGAGCCTAAGATAATCGGGCGATTTTTGTCCTTGGTCAGAAGGGGGAAAATCAGCCAGATCATCTTTATGTGTGTGGTAGACTTAAATGAACTTGGCTCATTTGTTTTGTTCCGCATCCGAGCATGATTGCTGCGTTCACATATGACCAAACAAACGGTTCTTTGGGGTGAAATACTCCCTGTTTTAGAACAACTGCTCCAGGTGTGAATACACCCTTAAACTCCAGCTCACAACCTCTGAGCTGCTACAGTAGCTCTGCCGTCAGTGTGTGTGTGTGTTTGTTCTAACTCTGTGGAGCATCATGAACCTGCAGCTCTAGGCTCAAACAATCTGCATGGTCTCAGTCAAAAACTGGTTTAAATGTTTCCCCTCTGTTTCATCTCGGCCTGTCTCATCACAAGAGGTCCACAGGTGTGTGTGAAGGTGAAGGAAAGAACTCACCGTGATTGGCTACCGTAGACAGCAATCAATATGTAACCCTCCCCAGCTTTGGGGTTTTTACCGGAAATACAAGTATGTGGAACTGCACGGCACTCTGAGGGCCACTTCAGGACGTCTTTAAAGACCCACCATCAAATCTTATAGAACCGGTGTGTTCACTTAAAATCTGTTCAATTTTAATTCAGTCACTCAGAAGACTTTTTGCTGTTAGAGCTCCATAGAGAGGAAATAAAGAGGCGGTTAAACTACAGGGACACTGAGATGTTTTTTTATGTCCTGTTCCATGGTCTGCACTTCATTAACTCCTGGCTTGGGCCCTCACACCCTTGACAAAACCACTACACAGCAATTCAGCCATTTACAGTAAGACAATAAATGATCAGTATCCTCAAGGCCTCAGTGTGCTGGTCCACTGGGTGAACATCTGGATCCAGCTGATAGAACACAGCTCAGGTGTCACCTCATTGTACACTGTATTCAATAGATATGTATATATGGTAAATATATACAGTATATATATATATAAAAAAGTGTTCCATGATGGCAGTTTTGAAAAATGAGTTAATCTGAAGTTGTTCTGCAGATCCATGGATGTGTTTAAGTTCACCTTTTAACTGCTGCTGCAAAAAGAAAAAAAGAAAAGAAAACTGGAGGAGGAGATTCATCACCTTTGATAAAGTACACATTCTCTTTCCTTAGCTGTTCACTTCAAAGCAACTTCTGCTCCCTGTGAAAGTAAATATGTTCAGCTCTGATTATTGGAGCTCTTTGTTACACTGTGTGTGCTATTTATAACAATCCTGAGACCCAACTCAGTTGACCTCCCGTGAAAGAAATAATGGAGACAGAGCTGAAAACAACTGCAGCAAGAAGGAAATAGAAGGCAACAAAGACGCGGGGCAATTTCAGCTTCACAAAAGCAAAACCATTATTGATGACATCGAAGCACCGAGCTTCAAAGTCTTTTTATTTATAGGGAGAGAAAATTACCGACGGTAGGCAGGAGGTGCTTTTTACGGCTTCAAGTTGTTCATAAATAGAGGGGACGACTAAGACGTAGAAAATCACTGCAATATTAAAGAAAGGGTCGATGACGGAGCTTTGTTATCGGAGGCTGCGAGTCTCTGGTGTTGTCGTGGTGGAGAGGAGAATTGATACAGACGTGTTTGTGTCACTGTGAAATTTTCAAAAGGCTTTGACGGTGCCAAGATGGAGCCATCTTGTGGTCTCCAGGAGGACAGAGGGACGGGGGGATGATGTGAGGGGTTTTTTTTTCTTTTTCTTTTTCTGAAGGAAACAGTCAACTTTAAATGAGGCAGGCGGAGATGGAGATGGAGCTCAGAGACGCTGCATTGTTCTTTCTTTTCTCATCATGTTGGAAGCTGCAGAATCAAACATATCATCCCTATCTGGATCTTTACTGTGAGCTGTGTGAGTGGAGCTGTGGGAGGAGAGGACGGCTCCTGTCTCCTAATGAAATATCCTGTCTGAACAAAGCGACAACCGGTGCGCTCATGAAACAAACTGTCGACTTTAAAAAAACAAAAGATGGCGCCTGGACGGGGATCCTCCTCCATGGATCTGCCCAGATTTCTACTTAGTTTTACAGTTAAAGTGATTTAATAAACCTGATCTCCTTGTATCCTCAGTAAAGACAAAATACAACAAATTAATCATAATAAATGGGCTTCTATAGTTCTGATTAAGAATAAAAATGATAATTAGCAAGGGGAACTGCACAAACTCACTGATTTCAGAAACTTAATTATGAAGATTTTCTTAATCCTGTTAATTCTGTTCAAAATATGAATACATTTACACAGAATAAGACTTCTGTGAAGCGAGACTGAATGGACGTTTAGCATTTTCTGAAATCTCAGACCACAAGATGAACTGATAAATCAAGAAAATGATCAACAGATTAACTAATATTGAAAGTAGTCAATACGTCTGGTCTGTTTTAGAATAGCTTAGTATTACACAGGCGTTGCACTGGGTGTTAAAAAACACAAAACAAACAATAAAAGAAAGTCACCTGAGAGACATCAAAGCAAAGATTCTAACAAGACGTTTTCTACGTTGTTTACTGTTGTATCCAGGAGGGACATGCCCACTGGAGTCCTCCTCACAAACAAAGATCAAACACATGATGGAATAAAAAAGAATGTTTTTGTTGTTGTGGTTGTTTTACCAGTTATTATAGTTGATAATCAATCAATAAAAAAAATAATATAACTATTTGGATCATCTATTAACTGTTTCTTCCAGAAACTTTCCTGTCATAGCATCTTTAGGTTTTAGATTGTTGGAAGGAAAAAGTGACCTTGGCCACAGTTTAGTATTTAACAAATTGATTAATCAACTAAATAAAAGACTGATGAGAATAAGTGTTAATTAACAGACTTAATAACTTCACTACCACAAGTGTTTTGTGCGTGGAGCTGCACACAGTGACTTCTTAATACACAAACAGCTGATAAACTGTGACCTCCAACACGATAAAGGAAAGAAAAACAATCAACAGAGGAAAGTTCTCTTTGTTTTGTTTGTTTAAATCTCACTTTGACTCTCTGACCCTGCTGTCAGCTGATCTGATGAGAATTCATATGAGCTCTGACCCAGCACCAAACTCCTCGGAGGAGGAGGAGGTGAGGAGGGAGCGCACGAGGCTCCCTCTCGCGCTGCATCTCTGCTTCTAATCCACCTTAAATGTCACCTTGAGAGAATGGAGCAGCCGTTCTCCTGCATGCAGAGCGACCCGGAGCGGGAGGGATGCTGATGCTGATGCTGATGCTGATGCTGATGCTGATGCTAATGATGCTGACACTGTTCCTTTGCTTTAATATTCATTACAGTTCTTCTTCAACAACAACAACAGATTGTTGGGGTGGCCCTTATTTTGAAAGTCTGTTGTCGGGGACCTGAAGCGGCTCTGTTTGTTGGTGTTGCGTTCAAAGTTGAGCCTCTGATTGCAACAGTCAGACTTTGAGAGCGTTTCTGATTGACGCTCTGGTTCTCATTTTCTCATTTTCTGCGGTGCATCAGGACCCACCTCGACCCCCCCATCCTCCCCACCACCGACACACACGACCTGTCTCTGAGCCGCGGACTCGAACATCGCTCCGCTTTTACTTTTGCAGCCACATGTGCACCGCAGCGCTGCTTGTCACCGCTCCGGAACCCGGCGGCGGCAGCGGCAGCACGCAACAAGAATGTCGGTGAGGAGGGGAGGGAAAAAAAATCAGCATGCAACACGACAACCATGCCTTCTCCCCCTGCAGCAAAGCATCTCCATAAAGTCACACTCACTCCTCTGCAAGCATGCACGCCTCTCAGCATGGACAGAACAGAAGAAGAGAGAGAGAGAGAGAGAGAGAGAGAGAGAGAGAGAGAGAAAAGAGAGGAAGAAGAAGACTGGACTGGCAAGTGGGGATGGAAAAAGAAAAAGAAAAAAAGAAACGCATGTACCTGTAACTCCACACTGTAGTCCTGGTAGAAGTGTGTCGGGAACACGGTGAGCTGATGTTGCACTTGGAGGGAAACTGTATAATCCATTAACCAGAGGATGCTGAGGAGCGGCGGACTGAGCGGGAGACGCGTCTACTGTTGGCAGCGGTACTCCACTGTAGTACAATCTGCCGCTGCTCTCCGCCCCGCTGCGCTCCCATTGGCCAGTCAGCTCACTGGAGGCAGAGCTGGGAAGCGGCGGAGAGCGTCAGAGAATGTCATATTTAGTTTGGACTGAAACCGCTCACATCCACCTTAAAACTCCTGTTGTCCACCTGGGTCAATGAAGGAAGGAAGGAAGACAGGACAGACAAAGGGAAAGAAGGAAGGAAGGACAAATAGAAAGATGGGAGGAAAGAAGGAAGGAAAGATAGATGGAGGGAACAGATTGGGTCAAAAGGAAGGGAGGGAAAAGGATTGTGGAAAGAAGGAAGGAAGGGGAAAAGGAAGTAAAGAAAGATGGAGGGAGGGAACAGATTCGTTCTAGGAAGGAAGGAAGAAGGGAGAGAAGGAAGGAAAGAAAGATGGAGGGTCAGTTAGATCAAAAGAAGGAAGGAAGGAAGGAAGGAAGGAAGGGAAAAAGGATTGTGGAAAGAGAGAAGGGAAGGAAGGATGGAGGAAGGGAACAGATCGGGTCAATTTGACCCAGAAGGACGGGAGGGTTAAACCATTCACATCCACCTTAAACCATTTAATGGCCTATTCTTTTATTAGGATAATTATTATCATAATGTGTTAGGTCTAATAGCAGTAATAATATTGTATTAGTCTATGTATTTGTTTCATATTAGGTTTATATTGATTCAAAGTGATTGTCAAATAAAATGATATAAATATCTCAACACTGTTGTTTTCTTGTTTTTTTTATTATTTACTTCTTTTTTTTTTACAGTGTACAATCCATTGTTCATGTGCTGAGCCCTCCAGGAGCTGTCACTGTGTTTACATGGACTTGAGTTCCTGGTTTTGAGCCATATCCTGGTTATGATCCTATTCAGGATACTGTGTTTACATGCACACAAAGAACCCTGATTATTTATATCCCTGTTTACATGATAAATATCCCAGTTTCTGATCACTGCATCTAAGTTGAGCAGGCGCATGTGATGTTTACTTTTTACAACACAAATCTGTTAAAATGAGACCTGTGGCTTCTTGTGGGTTTAGCGCTGTAGATTACGTTGCAAATATAGCTCATTCATCTTATATGAAGCAGTGGAAGAAGAGAGTGATAACAAACCTGTCCTCACCTCTGAGCACTGTCTGTCTGTCACTACCACAGTGTAGGAGGAGGGAGAGGTGGAGGGAATACACAGCAGTGAATGGTGGGACAGAATTGTGTGTTTATGGAGTTTATACGGATTCTGAGTTGAGGGAAAACTTTCAGAGGACTATTGAGGACCATTGCAGATAGTCACAGTGTCCTGTTCTCTCTCGCAATACTCCAGGTAGCAAAACCGGGTTTATCAAAACCAGGATTCGGGCCTATCCTTGTTTCTGAAATCGGGATATGATGTTTACATGAACAAGCACAAAAATCCAGTCATAACCGGGATAGTCAAGTCCACGTAAACATATAAAATAGAATAGACAATCGATGCACAGTAGTGATTTAGTAAAGACAAGGTGTTATATTTAAATGTAAAATTTAGATTTACGTCACTTTTCAAGTTACATATCTGGTTTGTGCCACTGCATCATTTTGCATTCTTATAGTATTTGGTTAATACATGTATCTCTGCTCAAATCTAAAATAAAAGCTGCTCACTGCTAGCCTACAGTATACTTTCCAACAGTGTGAACATGGGAGGAAAACAGATCACTATGTGGACGGCAGAGCTGACAAAATAAAATAACAAGAGGAAACACTCAGGGCCATGGAACAGAGCGCTGTAACCAAAAAGATTTGGGAAACGACCTTGCCTCAGCTCAGGGTTTCAACAAGTCCTCCAACCTGCACTACAAGCAGGGAAGTTGCTCTCCATCTTGGGAAATACAATCTGACAAAATGCTTCACTCAAGGTCAAGTTAAAAGCTTTATTTTTCCACTTCTCAAAATGCATTTGTAGTAGTTTCGGATGGCTGTGAAGATGATGTCATCCAAAAGACTTTTTTTTGTCTTTCAAAGTTTCTATTGATAAAACACACAAAACAGATTCCACCTCAAGCTCCACTGACTTCCTTTTTTTTCTGTCATGCCTTCTAAACCCATTCAATAATGGCTTTTCTTATCTGCCTAGCTCCTCCGTGCTTTAGGCAGATACTTTGTCAGGGTAAAGGACGGAGGGTTTAGTGGATTGTTGGCGATGCTCAGATTGAAGGACGATTACAGTAACAAGGTCTTTGGTTGTGTAAATGAGAGTTCTACTGCTGCTGCTGCAGTCTTCATCAGTGGATGGTGATGTAGCAGCAGAGGAAGTGCATGGTGGGACCAACACACTCATCGTAGGGGTTGCATGACTTCAGATTTTTTAAAGTTGCATCTAATGTTATAAAAGTCATATTTTTCCCGTCATAAATAAAATCACAGGAGGAGGGAAATGCTTTGCAACAATCTGTATTCACTGACAGACAGCTCATGCACAGAAATTAGTAGCCTACACAGAACAGCAAGTATATAGACATTCATTCATTCATTTTACATATCATTTATAATGATTTAAACTGTGTAAGTACTGAATTTGATTATAAATATTCAGAGAATCAGAGAAGAAGTAGTAGAAAGTCAATATGAATATGGTATTAATTGAATGTGTTTCTACACCTTCTGTGTAGACTGGTTTTTATTTCTACCGGATCAAGGATTGATCAGCGAGAATTCTGAACCTTCCGGTTCAGTGGCGAGCCAGGCCATTCGACAGAAAGGAGAACGGGATCCACTCCGAAGACAGACTTCTACTTACTGCACTCTGATACAGATAAGATCGTTCACCACAAAATCTACCCGGGTAGTAGAAGAACTGACAGAACTGAACTTTATTCTTCTGAAACAGAAGGAAAAGGACAATTTATTTAGAACTTTTTTTATTTTTTTTATTTTTATTAAAGAGCTCTATTTTGTGTTTTTTGGGGGGTTTTCTAATTCCATGTGCAGCGAAATAATATTGTTTTGGATGCAATAAATGATCAGTGTTCAACTTTCAGATCGAGTCCAGCTTTCTGAACCTAGAGAATGTGGTTTGCTTTTTCTATTGAGAGTACAGGCGCTACATGTAGGAATTCCCCCCATCTAGCGGTGCGGTTGCATGTCAGAACGTATTCTTGATGTTGCATTCACTCGAAATTGGGCAGACGTCAGACAACAGACGCTGCATGTAACAGGATAAACAAGCGTCTATGTAAACAAGTGGTCCGCCAGCACGAGGCAAAACAATACAGGCGTGACAATATGTTGTCATGGTGATGTGGTATTGTTTACCTGACCCACGTTTTACCGTCTTTCTCTCGTAAAGTAAAATGATATCCGGTTGGTTTGCCGACGGCCGTCTGCCTGACTGCACCTGAATGCAACATCAGTGCCTCCGTCCTTCCTCACACTACACAGTGGTGACAGTTTTAACAGGCCGAGCCGACAGCTCCGCTGAGTTTCCGTGGTTACCTACGGTCACGCTGCCACTCAACGTAAAAAATGGCGATGCAACATGGCCGCCTCGGTTCGGTGCGCCCCCCCCCCTTATGTATTTGTAACGACTTGTAACAACTCATTCTAAGGTACGAGAAAGCTTTCATTTGTATGCGGCTGTGATTCGACTTCAGTGAAATACGTATTTATGAAAGACATATTTGATTTTTGCTAATAAAAAGCCAAATAAGTTACATACTGGGGCTTTAAGTCTTGATGTCCCTCACATGGCTGCATTAGACTGTCTGTAGTGTGCAGGTAGTGCTGCCACTGCCGCCACCGCCGCGCTATGGAAAGTGAATAAGTCAAGAAGAGTATGAAATAGATACTGATAAGATAAGCTGAGAGAAATGGCCCCCCGCACCTCCTCCTTCCAGGTCTGCGTCAGAATGTGGGCTGAGGTTTAAAGGCGGTGTATAGCTGCAGGGCTACATTTATGTGCAAATAGGGTCGGCGATGCAATTTGCAAAATATCTCTGCTGCTGATTATTTCAACTAGGTCAGATTATTAGGTCAGTGCAGAATTGCATTCGGTGGAATGGAAGGAGAAGAGAGAGAGTGGGGAAAAAAAAAAAAAAAAAACTGGAGTGGGCAAAATGTCTTTCATCTGCCCTTGAGCACAGCGCCCGTGGTCCAGATGGTTGGACTGTCACGACAAGCCATGTTTGTGACAGGAAACATGTCACATCCTCGGGGGCTTCCGTGCGCCACATTTACAATTTTCCGCCATTTATCCCGGTCGGCGGGGCAGGTAAGCCGTTCGGCGGGGTGGGAATCAAACCCGTGACCCTTCCGATCGAGGACAGAGTCGGCGGCCACCAGGACGCCCCCTGCTCCCTTCTGGAGTGGTGCTCTTTGATCACAGCTGCATGTTGGCCACCGAATAGAGCCGTTAGGAGGGAAAATGTGTCAGGGCCAGATGATCTATTTTTTGCTCATTTGTAGATTTCTTTGCATCTCATTACTCAGTGCTCAGCAGTGGGATATATTCATGATATGCATTATGGAGGAGTGGCTGTATCTGAGTGCTGAATATTAATTCTTCCCTCTTTTTACACAGTTTCCAAAATCGGATTCCCACCTCCTTCATTGGTTTAGCGTGATCGCTGCATATTTGCATCAAAGTGAATGCATTTGCGGCACGCGCGCGCTTGACGTAGGCTGCTGCAGCACGCTGTATACCGAGCCCTGTTGGAATAACAAGCGCTAACTCCAGATATCTCATGGAGCATGAGCAGCAAAAATATAGGCCATTCCTAAAGGTTGTGGATTTATGGGTGAAATCCCTGCCTCTGGTAATAGAATGCAATTTCACCAGGCTGCCTGAAGAAAGAGGCAGGAACCGTTTCTCTGTCGACAGTGGCTTTCTTACCAAAAGTTCAAACAAGAGTGTGTGAATGAGGATGTATTAGTTCGAAACGCAGAAGGCAGCTGCAATTAAGCTTTTCAAACCTGGCCCAGTTTGTTGAGGGGAGTCTCCGTGTATGTGTGTGTGTGTGTGTGTGTGTGTGTGTGTCAGCCTGCAGCACACATGTCTGTCTGTGGCTGGTGTTCTGTTTTGGCTTCTGTCATTCCCTCTTTTTTTTCTCCTTTTTTTTTGTTGTCAGTTTAAGCTGCCACACAAAAGGAGCCGATGCCACCATCAGTCAATCTCTGCCGCGTAGCCCGTAGCGAACATCGCACACAGGCATCAGACTGACTGTGACAGCAGCACAGGAGTAAAAGCCAGACATTTCATTTATCATTGGAAAAAAACAAGCAACTGTTCTAATGGTCCCACAGTATAAGGGTCAGGTCTGTTTTTACTGTCTTCACATGATGTAAGAAGATTTTAAAACATATTTATTACACTCAGGAACAGACACGGTTATTTTATAGTTCACACACTCAACAATCTTATTAATCACAATGACAATGTGGAGCTTCCTCATCTCTGCTGTGTCATCTCTTTCTGATGAGATGATGGTTCTGCAAGTTGAAATTCACTGTTTCTGTAGACAGAATATCCATCCATCCTTATCTATCCATCTATCTATTCTATTTTACAGTTTTACATTCTTCTATTTTATAATTTTTTCTCTCTTATTGTTATTTTTCTTTTGAGTGTTTTTTTATATTTTGCCCTATATTTTTTATTCTGCATTTATTACATTTTATTGTTGTTAAAAGTTGTTATTTTTTACTATTACTATATGTTATTGTTGTTTTTAATCTTTGTGCATTAGTCTCCATTTTATTCTTCTTGTTTCACCTCTTATATACTTTTTCAATCAAAATGTAGAGCACTTTAACAGCATTTATTTGCTTTGAAAGGTGCTATATAAATAAAATGTGAATGATTTTGATCTATCTATCTATCTATCTATCTATCTATCTATCTATCTATCTATCTATCTATCTATCTATCTATCTATCTATCTATCTATCCATCTATCTATCTATCTATCTATCTATCTATCTATCCATCCATCCATCCATCCATCCATCCATCCATCCATCCATCCATCCATCCATCCATCCATCCATCCATCCACCCACCCACCCACCGGCGAATAAAAAGGAGGAACTCACTGATGTCATGGCACCATGTAGCAACTTATGATGTAATAATGGCTCATAATGTAATAACTTACAGTAAATGTAATAAAAGTTCATAATGTAATAATCAGCTTATAATGTAATAAAATTATGAGCCCACAATTTAATAATGGCTTTGTGCATAATGTGATAATGTAATAATTTATTACATTATGATCCTTATTGGCACCACTAAATAATGTAATAACAATATGTTATGCACTCATGATTTTATTACATTATGAGCTGTTATTACATTATAAGCTATCATTATGAGTTGCTACACTCCCTCTTTTATTTCTAAACACTTCTTTTAAAAAAACGAAATTTGCCTCTTTGGCTTCAGCCTTATGGAACGGCCTCCACATCAGCGTCAGCTCGGCTATACATTCTGAAGACCTACTTATATAGGCTGGTGTTTTATACCATTGTTGTTTTTTTTCATTATTATTCTGTATACATGAATGAATGTGTATTTGGTTGCGTTCTCTCAGACGCAGCATGTTTTCCAAATGCTGTCGTCAAATTGATGATGACATTTCCCCCCATTTTCTTGTGTTCTCACCATGTGTTAAAGTCTCGGGATGATAGCGCAGGCAGCTGCAGCATCGGTGGATGTTCGGCTAATTCTATTCACGGCCGCAACACGTGTCTTGTCAGGGAAACAGAAACATACTGGAGGTCATTATTTCCTGCTGAGGACGGTCTCAGGGGAGTCAGTTGTAAATGGGCTGCATTATACAGTGTTCTACCACTATTAACAATCTCTAAATGTTTTATACCTTTAGCCACAGTACTTCCCATACAAGCAGCAAATCTCTATTACACACACACTCTGGGGAAATTTGGAGCTCAATATCTTTCCCGTGGACACTTCTCTTGAAGTGTCAGGGATCAAACCACTATAGGACATCTTTAATGTTTCCACTCTTTTTTAAAAAAAGAACAGAGAACTGTGACAGTCAACATCACTGTGCACCTGAACTCAGACTTGGATAGATTCAGTCTGATAGATTTTGGGAATGAATACAGTAGCAGAAGGAACAATGGACGCCCACCCACCAGCAGCGTCCTATGTGCCAGCAAACAAATTAATGTCCCTGTATGCAAAACATTTTCAAATCAAAACAACCGTCAGATGTTAAAGGGATAGTTCAACATTATGGCAAATTGGCCCATTGCCATAATCCCTGTAGTCATAGCAGTGTTACCTTTAATTGTCGGTGCAAGCTATTTTTAGAACGGCAGAGCAGAGCCGTGAGCTGCTCAGAGCTACGGTATGGAGGCTAATGGGATTTCTTAGTTTCCCTCATCACAATCCAACACCACGCTAACTCCAAAACACTCTGGTGGAGAAGTTGTGAGCTGCACATTCACCACGCTATGAGATAATAACGGAACGTTACGAGACAGAGTTGTTTCCGAGGTAAATTCATGCAAAACCGCTGATGCGCGTTCCCGTCGGGAGCAGTTTTTCTGCAAGCAGTCTCTGCATTTGCCTCAAAAACAACTCTGTCTCGTAACGTTCCGTTATTATCTCATAGCGTGGTGAATGTGCAGCTCACAACTTGTCCACCAGAGCGTTTTGGAGTTGTTGGATTGTGTATTTGATGAGTTTGATGAGGGAAACCAAGAAATCCCATTAGCCTCTGTACCGTAGCTCTGAGCAGCTCACGGCTCTGCTCTGCCGTTCTAAAAATAGCTTGCACCAACACTGCTATGACTATACGGATTATGGCAATGGGCCAATTTTCCAATATGTTGAACTATCCCTTTAATCTGATGTGTTTACACTTTCATGTACTGTTAGTGTGTGTGTGTGTGTGTGTGAGCAGGGGCAGTATGGTAGGGGCCGTGGTGTGACTCAGCTTCAGAAGGAGCCCCTGTTAAACACGCTGGTGCTGGACTCAGCCTGCTGCGTGTAGCTGGGAAAATGACGCCATCTGTGTTACATCACGTTCTGACCACTGATACTGTGGCCCAGATCCCCACAGGCATCAACAACCACAACCTCTCCATACTCTAACACTCTGGACTTTAGTAGCTACTGCTGCGGTGCCTGTGAACAGTGTGTGTGTGTGTGTGTTCACTCACAGCTGTCACATCCGTCAAACAGGTGGATGAATGTAAACCGGTTACATACAGATCATTATAAGACACAATACATAAAAATGAATTACATTAGCCTTCTGTCTGGATCACTATCATTATACTTTAGACTGAAGCTTATAACTAAATTTATTTATGTAAAATCATCACATTAATGTAGAATAAACACAAATAAAGTATATTCATATTCAATAATGGATTTCTTTAAACTTTCAGTTTCTCTCCTCTGAAGTACAAATTTGGCACAAAAAAGACATCTTTCTTTTCCTCAACATAAATGATAACAAAACCCAGGCCTACATGTGAGTGCAGGTTGAATACGAAAATCATCAAGGCCACTCAAATTATTTCTTATATGAACTAAATTATAACGACAAAATTATGTTCAATCTTCATGCCAGTTCAATTTCTGTGTATCCGAATGGGTACTGACAACATCCTGGCTAAAGGACAGTCTATGACAGTCTATGGAGTGTTAGTAGCTACCCGACCGGTACAAGATCGGTTCCAGACCGCTTTTGCGCATGCACCAACATTTTATTTCCTACCACGCTAGGAACAATCAAGTTCTCCACTATTTTAACTCAAGTAAAAAACTGGACTGAACATCATTCACTTGTACTGAGGAGGCTCTATTTTCTGACATAGGTCATCGAGTTGTGCAGTCTGTCCACCTGTGATCACAACGATTAGATCCCAGAGATAACTCTGTCACATCTAAACTGAGATGGATGATATTAAGTTTCTAATAAAAAGTCCAAATCTGCCTGCAGGTGCATTGTTGCACACACACACACACACACACACACACACACACACACACACACACACACACACACACACACACACACACACACACACACACACACACACACACACACACACACACACACACACACACACACACACACACACACACACACACACACACACTTCTGCTTCTTTCACTCAGAGCTCTCATGCATCAGTGCTCAGACTCACATATACAGGTGAAGCCTTTGATGCGCACAGAGAGGAAAAATATGTAGAGTCATTCTTCCTCAAACATCTGGCTTAAAATATTCTTGTGCAATAATCACCTTACACCTTTTAGCATCTTTTTATACCGGGTTGATTAATTGGATGTGTTTATCTGAAGTCTCACTGGGACATGATTTATAATGGACGTAAAAAATAAAAATAAAAAATAAAAATCAACTACGTCTGCGGAGCCAAAAAAAGAAGAAATATTTATTGCTGATTAGGAGGATAGAATCTGAACTGGGGTCAAGCTGTGCAGAGGGAATGTGTGGCTGGTTGTGTGGGGGGAGCATACGTCAGTCCGACTGCCCAAAAGTCCGACAGCTCATTTCTCCGACTACCCATTCTACAGTGATAAGGTTAGGTTTAGGGTATGGTTAAGGGTTAGGGCTACTTAAGTCGGAGAAATGGGAGGTCGTACTAATGGACGCAAAAATAAAGAAATGTATGGTCGGAGAAATGGGTAGTCGGACAGACGCCATGCGCCCGGTTGTGCGGAGCAGAGCGCTGTGTCCTGGGAGGGACAGACGGAGCTAAAGGAGGTCCATAGCTGGACCTGCAGCACTGAGAAGAGTCTAGAACTCAGACCGATGACCTGGCCAAGCTGTGTGTTTGTAGTAGAGGACAGACAGGGTGCAGCTGGAGGGGCTCTGCTCTGACTGCAGCACCTGTCTCCAGGCCGGGCCACAGGTGGAGGTGACAGATTCTAACATCACCTGAGCTGGTACTGTAAGTGGTTTGTGAACGCCTCCTCTCTCACACCTCACTAATGATTCCAGCCTTCGCCAAACTTTCTGTAACAGTCTTTTTATTTTAACACTTACATTTGAGTGTTTTCCACCTGAAAATGAACAAGAAGCAATATTGTCTTTCTATCCAGTCAGTAAAGAGTAAAAGTTGAAACATCAATGTGTCTGAAGAACAAGACTGTGGACCGCATGTCATTTGATGTTTTTATTTACATTTTGCAAAGTAGCTGTGGATTCAGACAATAGATCACTTAGATGATCATTTCTGTTAAGGCAGATTCTCAAGTGGATGTACATATGAAAATTGTAATGATGACATCACAGCTCTTTTCATCCTCTCAAAACAGCCCTGTTCAGAACGGCTGGTTTCAGTGCCTGTCCCTTTAAATGCAAATGAACCACTGTTTGCCCCGCCCCTTCTACTGGTATCAGGTAGGGGTGGTATTATGCAAATTTGAAAACTAGTTACATTACTGGACGACAACTGAGGGAACAGCTCATAAAACTACATGGATTTCAACCTATAGGGAGTGTGAACATTACTGATTTTTTTGTCAATTCTCACATTTTGGGGGCCAGAAGGCAAGACAAACACCCAGATATATGTTAAAGAGACTTCAAAAAGTGATATTTCCATAATACTAGGTCCCCTTTAACTCTTTCGCGACCATTGACGAGTAAACTCGTCACAGCGTGCCGAACGTTCACGGCCGTTGAAGAGTTAACTCGTCAAAACCGTTTTTTTTTTTTTTACAGATTATGATAATAGACACTCTCAGGTACCCTGTGTGTGAATATGGTCCTCTGATATGTAAAAACTATTTTAAAGCAACATTGCGCAGTTTCAGCTCAGTGCTTCCACCATCTGGTTGAGAAGCGCTATCGTCTGGGGGGGAAACGAGCGCATCCAGCCTTTATTCCCATTAATAAACGACAGTATTTCCCACATGTTTGCAAGGAGACTGTGTGGCGGGTGGACGGGGGGTGGGGGTAGGGGGTGTGTGGCGGCGACGACGGCGGCGACGACGACCGGAGGGGAACCGTAAGTTTCGCTTTTACCCACCACGTCTCTCCCTCGACGCAGAGGGGAGGGGGGAGGAGGGGGGGCGGTGATTCGTACCCGTGCAGGGAAGTTACATAGTGCAGTTTCAGCCGACGTGACCCCGCTCAGGCTGCAGCGGCAGCACCATTCATCCTATTAACCATTTTTCTACCATTGCAATGAGTCTGGAAACATTATTTTAAGGCCGAAAAACTCCGCAATGTTACTTTAAACTACTATCAAAACATAATGGTTTTTATAAACTGTGTGATCTTGGTTTTGTCTGAGTAATCGGTCTCCTTGAATGCTGCTCTGGGGACAGCGTGCAGCGTGCTGTACGGCTGTCGGCTACACCGTGTTGCCAACTTGGCGATTTTCTCGCCAAATCTGGCAACTTTTTTTTGTCAAGCAACTAGCGACAAATCTAGCGACTTTTTCCGGTGCTGTTACAAACGTTTCTGGTTTGGAGATTCTGACCTAAAAGCACGTTATCAGTGCTGTTCTCACCGTGCAGCGGGTGCTGTGAGCCGGCCGCCCCCGCCACAAAGCACTCACCAGCGGCCAGTCACACGGAGCTGTCTCCGCTGCGGCCAGAGACCCGCACCACTGCAGTCCTCGGCGCCGCATCCCCCGGATTTGCCTACAAAAATACTTATTTAGCCGTAGAAATGATTTGGGAGACATGCCACACTGCAGAGTACCGGTAAAATGAGCAGATTGCCGCTTGACACAAAAGTGCATTTTTCTCTGAAACTAGAGCGGGAGCTCCGTTTTTGGAGAAACCCAGCTCTCTTCTTCTCCTTCCTACGAACGAAACGGTGGAAAAACAGTCACTCTTCAACCACGTGGAAACCATTTGATAGGTGATGTACAGAGTTCGCTTTGACATGAGAAAAAAGGTGAACAACATGGGCCAAAAACATGCGGTCTGGAGGGAGATGTGATGAGCAATTAGTGTGGTCGCGAAAGAGTTAAGAAGTTGAAGGTGAAGGTGTAAGAGCAGCCAGGGATCATTAGGTATTTATAAATAAGTATTGTATAAATAACCCAGCATAATTCATTTTTACATTATTCTTTTTCCAGTTGTCTCCATAATCATACTTTAACTACCGTGTCTGCATTTCTGGTGCAAGTACAGACCAGTTAATATTTAATCTGTACACAGTTTATTAAACTGCACTGCCAATTGAAGGATTTTGAAGAGTTAGCAAATTCTGTTGTTTTGCAGATATGTTAATCAAAAACACTGGAAAGAAAACACACCATTTGAATAATATTTGCTGTTTTCTATTGACAGGATAAATGCCGCTTTCTAGAGGCAGGGATCACTTCCTGTCCAACCCCATCTCTCCCTCTCTCATAAATTATGTTTCTTTACAACTAAACGTTTCCATTTACGTAATGAGGATATGTTGGGAATTTGCATAATGTGTCAAATCACAAATTAACTGATAGTGAATTGTAAAATGAACTCATAGCTTGTGAATCTTTAAAATGTCCAGATCCTGTTTGTTTTCTGCTAAAATATCTGATCTTACGGAACAAAATCTATTAGTAATGACTCCAGCATTATTTACAGTATAGCTCTGTTTAGACTCTCACAGCACGTGGTTAAGTTTGTGGAAATATTGCAGCCTGGTTTACAATGGGTCGATACAGTTCACTGTCAACATCTTTCCCTCACCCTAACCTAAGTGCTTTTGTTTCTTAGGCCAGGTGGGGGATGACCTCGCTCTCTGGTGTAACAGTGGTGGGCTTTTTATGCCGATCATCTCCTCCGATCACTGCTGCTCCATTCATTTAAAAAAAAGCATTACCTCTGAGCAAATACAGTTTCTACCGAACGTATTTGAAGCTGCAGGTTATTTGTAAAGAAACGTGATTTGTACAGAACATGGTTGGACTGACTGGGACTGTTGGTGAGTTTGATTGTGTCCGCCCCCCCCTTCTCCCCCCACTCTTGTCCGTCTCTCTCTCTAAATAATGCAGGCCTCTGGATTTATATTCTGCACAGGCACTGGTGGTAAACGGGCAGATATGGTAAGTGAACATAGATGGCTGGACACACTCTAGTGCTCCATTGTTGAGTGCTTGATTGAAATTGTGTGGTGCATCATGGGAGCGCAGCAGGCAATTACTCTCACACGCACACATTGCAATTATGAAACGGGGTGTGTGGAGTAGGAAATGAGCAGAAAAAGAGAGTTTGCCGACAGGCTCGCATGAATGGAGAGGTTTCAGGTGACCACAGTGGAGAGGTGCAGGTGTTGACGGTATCATGGCCTTTGTCACTGAGAGTTACACTGCCACTCATTATTGTCTGTCACTGTGGGTGAGACTAGACAGAGGGCATGAGCAATAACACACACTGTGTTGATTTTACTACACTTTGGATTTGTGCTGCAACAGACATAGGTGCTGTATGACCAGTAGTTTATGGCTATTGTCAGCTAATGTTAGCATGTGTGTCCTTGTAACAGCATATTTAAAACGACAGTTCAACATTTTGGGAAAATTCACCTATTGCTATAATCACTATAGTCATAGGAGTAGGTTCATTACCTTTATTTATCCATGCATGTTGTTTTGAGATCAGCGGGGCAGAGACGTGAGCTGCTCAGCGAACACAATGGAGGTGAATGGAACAGGTCCCCTGTCCCTCATCAAACTCATCAAATACAGAATCAAATAACTCCAAAACACTCTCATGGACAAGTTGTGACCTTAACATTCACCACGCTATGAGATAATAATGTAACATTACGACACATAGTTGTTTTCAAGCCAAATGCAGAGCCGGAAGTACATTCCAGACATGGCTGCTGGGCGGAATGATTTCAAAAGCGCAAGTAGTTCTGAGTATTTGCTTCATGTGTTGTAATGTTACATAATTATACATGATGATTTCATGGCGTGGTGAATGTGAAGGTCGCAACTTGTCCATGAGAGCCTTTTGTAGTTGTTTGATTGTGTATTTGATGAGTTTTATTAGGATTATGGCAATAGGCACATTTTGCCAAAATGTTGAACTCTCCCTTTAAGCTGTAAAGAAGACAAAAATGTGTAGGCTACAAGCCTTTTTGACATCATTCATTCATTGAAAAGCATAGAACCACCTGTCATGGGGAATTAAGTCAGAACAGGACAACAGGTTTGAGCTGAAGTGTCATGTAAAGCAGCTGGGCATCAGTTATTCTTCCTTGAGAGGGACACCACAGGGAAATGCATACTTATATTGTATAAAGGTACATTGTGTAAGTTATCCTGTTATCTATTCACGAAAATCGATTATTTCGTTCAAAAGTATGTTTTTCATTCATCAATAATCCCCCCCATCAACAAACTGAAGTGTTCCTTTCAGCTCTGAATTAGCCGTTCATATCATTCATATCTCCATGGAGCGGTAAGCTCGGTGCTGCTGCCATGTGGTGTCTCCATGTTTTTACGTTCAGTGGCAGCGTGACGGTAGGAAACCACGGAAACTCAGCGGAGACACCGGAGCTGTCGGCTCAGGTCGAGGTGGCGTCTGTGAAAAGTCACCGTGGTAACGCAGTGAGGAGGAATGGAGCGTTACACTGATGCTGCATTCATGTGCAGTCGGGCAGACGACCGTCGGTAACAAACCAGATGTCATTTTAGTCACAGAAGTCAAGAGAAAGCCGGTAAAACGTGGGTCAGGAAAACAATACGACATCGCCATGACAACATATTGTCACGTGTATTGTTTTGCCGTTACCTGCAGCCGCTGTTGTCCGTCTGCCATCTAACCGATTTCACGTGAATGCAGCATGAAAAATATGACTGAGTTGCTAGATGGGAGTAATTCTTACACAATATACCTTTAAATTGACCAGTGTATGGCTTTTAATGATTTGCCGGATAACTTGCTGTCAGCTGGAGCTACACTGTTCTCAGACACACCCTCCCAATTGGGTGCTCTATATTTAAGCTGCAAAATGTTCCCATCTTCCTCTTTTCCTGTCAGTGAGACTGCTGCCCAGAGCACTGTTGCCTACTGCCTGTTGTTTCTGCCCCACCACCACCCAAGCATCCACCCGGCAGGTTCCAGGGGTTTACAGTATATTTCCTCATCACTCCTATAATGAATAAATCCTCTTCACAGGGACTGATGAAGTCAGAGCATGGATGCCAAGCTCTGAATGTATACTGTCGCTGTAATAAACATCTAAATCATTCATCAAGTTGTCTGATTGAACTGATGTCAGTGTAAAAGGAGTTAGGTTGTCTCTGACCTATGGTGGAAGCTCCTGTCTGCAGCTTCTGAAACAATACTGAGACTAAACTAGAGCAGTAACATCGCTGACTATAAAACCAGAGACTGTGAAGATGGACGTGATGTCACCCACAGGTTTCTCAACTCCAAAGGTTCCATTGTCGCCATCTTGTCAGTGACTGACTCAAAGTTCTGAGCAGTGACTCATGTGTGAGACTTCCATGCGTGCCAGTTTGTGGGAGGCACAAACATCACAGAAAGGGGAATGCCATAAATTAATTAGAACTTTAAGTCTTTAATATCATCAGTTGACTTGTATAAAAGGCTCACCCCCTGCACAGTCATCACTGAGGGAATATTTGCTTCAGAGACCATACCAATTTTAGTCTCATGTTTATTCTTTAACAGCATCTTAATATGAGGGTCAATGGGGCCTGACTCATTGAGTGGAGTGCACAGAAAAGTTAAGTTTGGTGTATCAATTTAACTTTATTGTCCACCTCAGTGGAAATTTGTCGTCGGCTTCTCCCACATTCAATTACATTACAAACAAGAAGATGAATAATTATGCAAATGGGAAAGAAATAACAGCTGTGCATTAGAATAAAAAGAAAACCTTTGGAGCATACTTAAAATCAGGTGCAGTCATTTTGGATTGAGTGCTTGTATAGCACATGGAATGAAAGATTTATTGTACTGTATATATTCCAGCTCGCCCTCAGGACCCTGAATCACCGAGCCAGATGGGAGCATTTCAAATTCTGAGTTTAAAGGGTGTTAGGCTGTCTGGCCTTCCTGACTACTGCCTTGTTAAATACCTCACAGAGTTGTCGCTGTGGCTTACCAACTACCTTCCCTGCAACATTAAAGGAATAGTTCAACATTTTGGCAAATTGGCCCATTGCCATAATCCCTATAGTTTCAGGAGTAGGTTTGTTACTTTTAATTGTCAGTGCAAGCTATTTTTAGAACGGCGGAGCAGAGCTGCTCAGAGCTACGCCTCGAAGGCTCATGGAATTTCTTGGTTTCCCTCATCAAACTCATCAAATACACAATCCAACAACTCCAAAACGCTCTGGTGGACAAGTTGTGACCTGCACATTCATCACGCTATGAGATAATAACAGAACGTTATGAGACAGAGTTGTTTTCGAGGAAAATACAGAGACTGCTTGCCGAAAAACTGCCCCCGACGGGAACGCACATCAGCGGTTTTGCACGAATTTATCTCAAAAACAACTCACGTAACGCTCCGTTATTATCTCATAGCGTGGTGAATGTGCGGTCACAACTTGTCCACCAGAGCGTTTTGGAGTTGTTGGATTGTGTATTTGATGAGTTTGATGAGGGAAACCAAGAAATTCCATTAGCCTACGTAGCGTAGCTCTGAGCAGCTCACAGCTCTGCTTCGCCGATCTAAAAATAGCTTGCACTGACAATTAAAGGTAACGAACCTACTCCTAAAACTATAGGGATTATGGCAATGGGCCAATTTGCCAAAATGTTTAACTATTCCTTTAACGACTGTGGAAAGCTTCTGCATGCCATTTCAAGTATGTGTTGACTCCACCAACACGAAAACCAAGCACTAAGCTGAAAGATGCTAAAATGGTCCACAGAGATAGGTTAGAACAGGGTTGGGCAAATATTCTGGTTTAGGGGCCATAATGATTTTTAAAATTTGACAGCCACGCCGGGCCAGGGTCAGCCAGATGGATTGTTTGTGTGAACTAATATGAATTAAATGTAAAATACATTACCTCAAAGTAAAACAAAACTTACATTCAATTTCAGTTTTTGCAATGCATCAACGTTTACCAATATTTAACGGGCCGGATTAAAAAGCCCAGTGGACCTTGGTTTACCTTTTCCTGGATTTGAATATTTATTGCCTCTTTTTTTAAATGAAAACATTGATGTAGCTTCTGTAGAGTTAAGAGCGTTTCACAGCTCACAGTCCCATTTCTTTGGCATTCTATCTAAGGTGAGCACTCACATTAATTAACACTTACATGTTTGACTAATTCTGCAAGTCTGTGTGTGCCTCCAACGTTTGAAGACATCCTTAAAACGGCCACAAAGCTGCATGTGGCACGGCTGAGCATGGAGCCGGTAATCCTCGTGTTGCTACACACACAGACTCGGCAAGCCTGCGTCAGTCTCTCTGCTGTCTGGCAGACGGTGCACTGTGCTGAGACCAAAATAAGACTGCCAGCCCAAACACGCAGCTCTGAGTCAAGGATCCCTTGGCAGTGCGCTGTCTTCCCAACGTTACCCCCTCAAGGGTGAGAGTCTGCGGGTCGTCACGGGCGTCCGTCTGCGAGGTACCGTGCATGAGGCTGGGGGGTGGGGGGCGAGGGAGCTCTGACTTCATCCGGCTCTGAGGGTGGATCACAGCGAACAGATTTGACCTTCAAGATTAATGTAACCTCCTGTCCCCTTTCATTTCTCCTTCTTATTCAGAGTTGGTTTTGAAGGGACATTAAAGGCAAAAGAGTTGCAGAGCTGCACAGAGAGATTTATCATCTCCAGACTTTTATTGGCATTAGCTAATTGGGTTTGTAAACATCTTTAGTTTATCTTCATTTACGGAATTCTGCGGTTAGATTTCCGGTTCTCTGCGTTACCTCAGCGACTTATTGAAAGGGATAGTTCACCCAAAATTCAAATTTCACTCATTATCTACTCACCCTCATGTCGACTATAAGAGCTGTGAGAATTTTCAGAGTCCTCCGTGCCTTCTCTGAGTTACGGGGGGGTCCGTGCAGCAGTATTTGTCCATATAATGGTTGTCAATGGATACCAACTTTCTTCGTCCAAAAAGACACACCAAAAAACATCCAAATACCTCCACACTGCTCGTCTGTAATGTCCCTCTTGTATTGAAGCCCCGACATAAGAAATTGTTCCGCCGGTGACACAGGAAGAGCAGTGAACTGAGACACTGGGAGCTTCCGCTACAAACAAGCTTAAAATATAGACTTATTTAATTTTTTTCGGAACAATTTCTCATGTCGGGGCTTCAATACAAGAGGGACATTACAGACGTGCAGTGTGGAGGTATTTGGATGTTTTTTGGTGTGTCTTTTTGGACGAAGAAAGTTGGTATCCATTGACAACCATTATATGGACAAATACTGCTGCACGGACCCCCCCGTAACTCAGAGAAGGGACGGAGGACTCTGAAAATTCTCACTGCTCTTAGTTGACATGAGGGTGAGTAGATAATGAGTGAAATTTGAATTTTGGGTGAACTATCCCTTTAATGCGCACGCTCGGGGACGTTATTTGCATTTTTGCGAGCTCACAGGCTTGTGAACATGTGCACAAACATACCTGGCATGTTTCCAGTCATTACGCAGCTTTCGTATGCTTAACATGGTGCAGCTGTTTGCATGACAACACACACATGCAAACACATTCCACTTAGGTGCACTCATAAAACACAGACGCACACATGCTGACAGGCACGGGGCGCGCCCCTGAAGTACGCTGCTTAATACCGAGACAGACAGCAGGAAAAAAAACAAGATTGCTTGCTTTTAATTTTGCTGCATAAATCAATAGTACAGACGTCTTCTGCTGCCGTGATGAATGTGTCTGCCAGAGCGTCATCTCTACCTGGAACATCTCAGGGAATTAAATTCTGTGAAGTGCAAAAAATGAAGTCTGTGATTTTCAGGGCTGCAATACTGGAATATGTTATGGAGAACATTATTCAACACTGCTGCTACCACTGATACCACGGATACTGCAGACTCCACTTACACCACCGATGCTTTTGTTATTGTGTTATTTGTTCTTCATGTAGCCTACTGATACTGCTGCTACCCCCTCTACTACTATGGTAGATGCTATTATATAACTTTCTCTTAAATGCTGAATTCTGATCATAGCTTGACCCCATTTTGGCCCCATTTTATTTTATTTTATTAACTTTTATTTTATTTTTCTCCTCTCTTATAGTTCATTACATTTTTTTAATTCAAAATATCATTCATTCACTGATACTCCGCTCCCATATTCTTCTTTCATCCCTTGTTTGTATTTTCCATTCTTATTTTTAGAGTGATTGCTGTCATTATCACTGTTTCTGTCATTATTACTGTCTAGCTATTGCTATCACAAGTTATTATTGCTGTCAACTGTAGCTATTGCTGTCACAACTGTTGTTTTTATTAATACTGTTATTATTACTATGACCTATATTACTGTTATTATTCATTTCTTTCTTTATTACTGCTATCACCATTACTGTTATGACCACCATTTATATTATACCTGAATTACATACACACACAAACACAAACACCTTGTTCACACTTTGTGTATACATTGATGTATACTGTGATGTTTGTCTTGTATTTCAAAATAAAAAAGAGAAAAGGAGGTCTAGCGGATCACTGCAGGGGCCACAGCCAGTTGGAAACAACAATGTTACTTTAAACATCTCAAGAGACGTCCTGTTTCAAATGTTACAATCAATGGCAATGTTCGATTTAATATAAATTATAAATGGAAGCAAGTTGTCACTGATTCATTCTTGCCACCAATGAACCCTTGCGGACACAGATTTAGCTTTGTTCGGCTGTTGCCAGAGGCTGCAGTTTTTTTTCCCCCTCCTGGTGCAATTTATAAATCAATAAAAATCGTAATTTAATCAACGTTCTGTCTCAAATTATTTATTTCAACAGTAAGTAGCTGTGTAATAAGGGGGATAATGTACAGTGAGCAGGTTGTTATAGAGAAATAAACCCTGACAAGATGGATAAAACCCTGACGCGAAGCAGAGATGGCGATGGTGAACCTTACACATCTGCTACTGTAGACCAACAATCAGACTGTTTGATTCTCAGCTCCTCCAATCAGAATGTCCAAGTGTCTAACCCTAACCCTACTAGATCTAATAAAGGCCTGCGTGGGTTTTCTGCTGCTCCTGATTCCCTCCACTGTCCAACTGGCGGCCGTTAGATTAAATGGTGGCACTAAATTGCCCATAGGTGTGAATGTGAGCACGAGTGGTTGTTTGTCTCTGTGTTTCAGCCCTGACTGGTGACAGCTGTCAACATCAGCTGGGATTGGCTCCAGCCCCCCAGAGACTCTATATAGATGAGTGGTACAGCTGGATGGATGGATCCACTACCACTTCACAATTAGTTGCAGTGCTAGCACAACAAATAGTTTCCTTATACAGCTACTACTATCTGCTGCTTCTATTGTGAACATCTTCTCATTGTACCACAAACCTGAAATCTTCAGGTTACTTAGAAAAACAGGACACAGGGTGACCACAAACTACACCATGTGTAGACTACACACTGTATTATGGCTTCATTAACTGCTAATGGCAGATGTGCTTGCAAACGGTTGCTAATTTACACATCAGAGACACACAAAGCAAAAGTAGCATTCAGTCATGTCACTGTCCTTTTTTGCTCCATTTTACTCTTAAAGGGATAGTTCAACATTTTTGGAAAATTGGCCCATTGCCATAATCCCTATAGTTTTAGGAGTATAGGTTTGTTACTGTGGTAGCAAAAATTAGTTGTCTTTGTTCAATGAAGAATTAAAAAGAAAGTTTTCACATGTCGTCTGTCTTTCTTGAGTTTTAATAAAACATTCATGAATGGAGTCACACATATAGGCTAATTGAACAGCACACGGTCAGTGGGTAAGTGAACTGAAGATGTTCCCAGGCTCACTATCTTTGCAGTTTCCAAACACATTCCAATAGATACAATATGGCAATATGGCCTAGTCTCACTACCAGGAAACAACAATCCCTTGTAAATTTCCACAGGAGCCTCTCTGGCTCTTAACCTTTAACCTGTCCTGAGTGGACTCTCTGGTGTACCTACCACTGCTGTCATCAAAAGGATATCACAACCATGATTATACAACACTTGTAAAAAACATAATATGGGTTAACATCAAAATTTTCCATTACATTCCACCCTTTTTAGCATTCTTATGCTAAACCACAATTTATGGAAAATTTTCACATCTTACTACCTCATGCCCTGCGAGTTCTGCCCGTACCAGCCAAACGCCAGTATCCCAGATCTCCAACACGGGACTTAAAGAATCTCAGGCAGAAGTCACAGGCCACAAGCACAGACAAGCCAGAAATCCCCCCCAACCCTGTATGGCAAAGGAGAGGGTAAAAGACTTACCCCCATCTAACTGCACTGTCTAACTAAGGGGAAAAACCTCTAATATGATGAGGAAAAAATCCCTTTAAACTAACTTTAACTAATAATGATAATCATGAATAAAAAGAGAAACATGTGATTCTTAATAAAAACACAATTAAAAAATGAAACTACATTTCTTCACTGACCGTCATGCAAATGATTATATAAAGGAATAATACATTTAAAAAATTTAAATGTAGAAAATCAAAAATGCAAATGAGTATATCAATCAATGTTACTACTAATTGTAATATTTTCTCAATCAACCTACTAAAGAATCAACTTCATTGATTACATCACTCTGCAAAAATGAATAACAGCAGTAAAAACTTAAAGGAGCTCCTCCTGCTCCTCATATGGAGGAACCCACACATCCATCTGCACATAGCGCCTTACAGCAGATGATATCATTGTTGTTACCAGTGATACAGGGTACAACGCAACACATGACAATGCACAATATCAGAAGAATGATCAACACAGGGGCAAACAAATGCATCAGTCCCGCTTGCAATCCGCTCAAATAAAACGGGACCATAAGCCAGAGCTAATATGTCATGCCCTTTTATTGGGGCATTGCCTTGACCAATGTCCCTCTCCGCCGCAGATGAAACAGCGGTCATCATCTCTGTGTCCACGATCCGCGCCTCCGATCAGCGCCTCTGCGGCCGCGGCCAGCGTTTCTGCAGCTTTTCTCCAACTTTTTTGCTGCCTTCCTCTCTTGTTGTCTCTGAATTTTAGCTTCAGCGTCAATTGCACGAAGTTCAATTTCTGTAAGACCCGCACAATTCCATATTAGGAAACCTTTGCGAACTGTTTCTGCAATCCCGGGTCTCATTCCATTTAGGAAATACCAACGCAGCTGGCTGGTGTATCTCCCCTCACGACCGCCCTGGGCTTCTTCCTCCGTCAATCCACCATACTGCACCGCTGCTTGTCTCAGGCGGTACAGATAAGCAGAGACACTCTCCTCTGCTCCCTGTTGGATGTTTGCAACTTTGTCCCAGTCCAAGCAAACAGGGAACTCTTCCTTCAGCTTTCTCAGCAGCTGTTGAATAACTCTTGTTTATTCCACGTTTGCTTCATGGTTCATGTCATGATGGACCAGTCTGAGATCTTCCACTCTTTGGAGTACATCAGAGATTTTGTGCCAGTCATGTTTCATATGTAATGCCAACATCCGTCTCAGGTCATTAATAGTTGGTCTGTATCGTCCGATTAACAGAGCCAGTTCTTTTCCAAACTTATCTCCCCCCTCCATCAGATGCGGAAGGTACTCACAGGCCTCTCGCATTTCACGCATTGTCCATGGCCTGTAAACCAGCTGTATGTCACCATTCCCCGCCGCCACCTCGAGCATGGGAGCCATCACCTGTGTTTTATCATTGTCCTGCTCCCCATCCTCAGCCTCTGCGCTCTCAGCTTTTTGTTTAAAGTCCCGTCCAGAGCGCGTTGAGGAGTCGGGTTTTGGGTGGGGGTCGGGTGTCACATCCCGGGCTTTGCGTGTGACCTTTTTCTCCGATGCGACCACTGATGTGGGGGAGGCTGCTGCTGCTCCCTTGTCCAGGTCCTGGAGATTAGGGTACAGTTTTGGGTACAGTGGGGGCTGGTCCGGTGTGTGGCATGGAGCTGGGCGTGGTGGGGCCGAGTCGAGGGCCAAATCCAGTTTCAAACACTGCGCCGCGACATCCTTGGGGCCATGCCTGTGCTTTGCCTCCCTCATCCAACAATCAAGAACCGACCAGTTTACCTGAAACTCGACCGTTTTTCCACTCCTGTCTCTCAGCCTCCTCTTCTCTACCAGTGTCAGCGTCACCTCTAAAGCCTCCAGCTGTTTGACACTCAGGCTACCTCCTTTTGGGAAATTGCACTCCCTGACCCACAGATCTAACTGCTCTACACTCTCCTTCCCATAATTGGCCAACATGAATCTCACATTAGGGGTGCTGTAATCAGGTTCAATGCCCTCCGTGGAGTGTTTACTCTTTCCAGACCCCATGGCTATTCACTCTCAGATCTTTGAGCAGTCCCCAGAAAAACAAAACTAATTTGGGAAATTTTGTTTAATAGTTATCTCTAAAAAAAATGTTTTAGGAAAACTTTAGATTAATTAACTCAGTACAATATACTTAACAAAAACTAAAAAAAAATACCTACGAATCGAAAGAAAATAATTTGAATTAACAAAAAAAAAAAAAAAAAAGATTTTCTTTTCTCTTATTTTTGTTGTCAGGTTCAATTCTGATAGCAATGTATATCTAACTTAATTTTGAATTTATTCCAGCCTACAAACCTCCCAGAGGAAATCTAATCTCCTACAATCAGCGCGAGCTCAGTCTTCTCCTGCACCCATCAATTCTTTCTCAGAGGAAAAAAAAACGGTGCCCGGCACATCTGCCTGCTCTACTCTCGATTAGTAGGTGGAGAAAGACTTGCTATGGTTTTCTAAACTCACCACGAAAGACAGTGAGGTGTTGACAGCCACCAAGTTCGTTGGACCCCGGTTTTGAGGGGACTCCCAGTCCTCCAGACGTCAGGCCCTCTTCTCAACCTTCCTTTGTGGGGAAGTTTGAGGTATCCAAGAGCCTAGGCCTTTGTCATGTGCACTCTAAGCACCTTTGGAATCGCAAAATCCGCTCACAGATGGGGTCCCTTCGTGGTCGCCAGGTTTGTGGTGGCAAAAATGAGTTCTCTTTGTTCAATGAAGAATTAAAAAGAAAGTTTTCACACGTCGGCTGTCATGAATGGAGTCACACATTCAACTGAACAGCACACGGTCAGTGGGTAAGTGAACTGAAGATGTTCCCAGGCTCACTATCTTTATAGTTCCCAAACAAATTCCAATAGACACAATATGGCACCTCTGGTGGTTCTGCCAAGTCTCACTACCAGGAAACAACAATCCCTTGTAAATTTCCACAGGAGCCTCTCTGGCTCTTAACCTTTAACCTGTCCTGAGTGGACTCTCTGGTGTACCTCACCCTGCTGTCATCAAAAGGATTAACTGAGTACCACATATCACAACCATGATTATACAACACTTGTAAAACATAATATGGGTTAACATCAAAATTTTCCATTACATTACCTTTATACCTATTTTTAGAACGGCGGAGCAGAATGTGCTGCTCAGAGCAACGCTACAGATGCTAATGGGATTTCTTGGTTTCCCTCATCAAACTCGCAATCCAACAACTCCAAAATGCTCTGGTGGACAAGTTGTGACCTGCACATTCACCACGCTATGAGATAATAATGGAACGTTACGAGACAGAGTTGTTTTTGAGGTAAATTCATGCAAAACCACTGATGTGCGTCCCCATCGGAGGCCGTTTTTTGGCAAGCAGTCTCGATTTTTTGCATTTGCATTTGCCTCGAAAACAACTCCATCTCATAACATTCTGTTATTATCTCATAGCGTGGTGAATGTGCAGGTCACAACTTGTCCACCAGAGCGTTTTGGAGTTGTTGGATTGTGTATTTGAGGAGTTTGATGGGGAAAACCAAGAAATTCCATTAGCCTCTGTACCGTAGCTCTGAGCAGCTCGCGGCTCTGCTCCACCGTTCTAAAAATATCTTAAACTGACAATTAAAGGTAACAAACCTACTGCTATAACTATAGGGATTATGGCAATCGGCCAATTTTCCAAAATGTTGAACTATCCCTTTAACCATCACCCGGGAGGAAAATCTGGTTCTTCAGCTGCTAGATTCTTGACTACAATTGTATTTTGTTGACTTTTTAAAAGAAAAAGGGTTAGGTTAGGTTTGCACAAAACTGCAACAGACACTAGGTGGGAGAAGAAGATTTTAACACTGTAAACTGAGAAACAGTGAGCTAAAAGCTGCTAGGAACCTCCGTAGATAGGCTGAGTTAGTACAGATATATATGATGATTATCCGTGATGTTATTTGTCTATATCTTCCTATTAAAACTCAAAGGCAACTTCTTGCAAAGAGCTTGAAAATGTTCAACATACAATTCTCAAACACAGAGATGCCAAATGACTTGAATATCAAATTACATTTGTCCTCTAGTGAATTAATCAATGATTCTGCAATCAAATGGCGGCTTCCTGTATCTATTTCCTCCACTGTGTCTGTCTTATGATGTTGGCATCGGCACAGTATCTGCACAGCCTCCGCCACAGTTGGCCTTCAGTCCAGCGGGGTGATTTATTAGGAAATCCATGCTAGATCAGCTGCCAGCAGAACTTACACAGACCTGTGCAGCTAGCTGTGAGGCCTGTTTGCATATCTCATTTATCATACCAGCCTCCTCTGAGGGGGGGAAATTAACATTGGCCAGCAATTATGAGCTAACAGTGAAAATCCAATCAAACTTCTGACACTCATCCTGTGGCGGCGTTGCCTGATGTGTTGGCCTCACAGATTCAATCTTTATCGACAGCCAATAGCAATTAAGGGTCTGGTGAAAGGCGTGTTATATAGACATTAATGCTATACCTAGACTGTTCTGGAACACAGACCAAATAGCTGAAGATGTGAGTGAAGCATGCAGGCACAGATGCTCAGATGTGCAGTGTGTGTGCGTGCTTGGGTGAAAGCAGACACATTGCATGCCAGTTATTTAGTGCAGTGAAGGCACAGCTTTACGCCTTACGCTACAGAGCTTATAGGTTAGGCATTCGCGGACACGTTTCATGCCAGCTGCATTATCGGAAACATGCAATGTGTGAAAAGCCAATGGGGAGTTGATTCCTATTGGTTGTTAATGGCTCAGTCATGCCTTATCAGGCAGAGGGCTGCACACTGTACAGGTCACCTCCGTCCACCGCTCTGATTTATAGCCTTGACGGAGCTGCACTTTTCAGTTCATTTCCTCTTGATTCAAACGGGCTTTATAGTCCTAAAACGATGGCAGTGAGAGCGGTTAGCTCGGTCCAGAACTTTGAGGAGCTACAGACCATGATTTTTTTCATCTGCAGGAATGCTATGATCAATGTAAACCTGGTTGAGGGCTATTTTTCAGGGACTGGCTGTGCTGGTGGAGAGTGGTCAAGCCCCTGTGAAATTGGGAGCAGGGAATCAAGTGCTGATCAGCCGGTCTGTCGGCCATGGGAGGACGTATTGCGGGGCCTGCAGGGTTATAGCATGAACATGTACTGGTACAACACCAGTCAAGTCTGCACCCGTTGTTTTTAGCCTGCATTATAGATTATGGCAGTGAATGAGACAAGAGGTCAGTGAATGGAAAAGAGGTAAGAGACTGTATGAAAGTTACAAGGACACAGTGGAGTGTGCTCGATGTATTAAATTCATGTATCTAATTTTAGAAACAATATCTAGGCTGCCTGGACATTCTGTGAAATAATTAAATAAATTTAATGGAATTTTTTCATTTGTTTAAAGAAGAAGAGATTTTTACTCAATATTTTAGATATTGAGTGCAGGTGTTTTAAGTCCCCCTTTTTTTTTTATACATGTGTGGTTAGACGATGCTGAGAAGCTAAAACATCTTTTTCAGTTGAATTAATATATTAGCATTTTCTTTATTTCTTGAAAAGCTTGGGACAATGAGACAAAGAGCGATATATAGTTGAATACTGAAAGTAATCCTAAATTGTTTATTTATGTCACACCAACAGGAAGGACTGTCTAGTCTTTTTTCTTGTATTTGTCATTATGTGTTTTGTAATCCCATATGGGATGGGCCACAGTGGTGGCATGACACAAAAATAAAAAATAAAAATCATTCATTCATTCATACATGGGATATTCAATACATTGTCAGTGAGCTTGTCCACAGTCACACCTTCTTATCTTTCAGCCATTTACATGCAGTTTGATTCAACAAATGCTACCATATTTAGCACTGTTGTCATTGAAGCTAAGTTTGTGTAACACTATCAGTGTCATAATTCAATCATTTAATGCAGTGCAGACTATAGACAATGAGTAGCAGTCCTAAGACTTTACCGTTGGAGACATCAGGTGCTATATACTGTTTAACTCTTATTTCAATGTAGAAAATTGAGTTCAGACTATGAAGTTTAATTAGTTTGTGGTCATAATGTTGCATGCCAAAATGTGCAGTATGTCCCAAAGACTTTTTGGATCACACTGTAAAGAGAGGAGAATCAGGGGCGTTGTGCAGTTATATGTGAGAGAGAAATCGTGTAGAAATCAATCATCAAATTATCATTTATTATGCTCATATGAACTGTATGGATGAATATTCAGCACTGCATCAATGGAAATACTACATTAGTGAGTTGGTATTTGTAATATTATTACATTTGTGAAACTACATGGATACCATTGCTAGTAGGTGGTTACTGTGATGCAGCTCTGGGTCATTCCATCATTATTGACATTAGGGCTGCACAATTAATCGAATTTTAATCACGATCACGATTTTGGCTGCCACGATTAAATTAAGATGATCGTCACGATTATTAACATGTAAAAAAACGGGCTGTGCTGCATATCAAATCAAGCGCTTTCTCAACCAATAGTCCGCCAACCACCAGGGGGCGAACGAGAGGTCAGGGCTCCATGAAGCTGCCTAACTAACAAGCGAGCGCATCCTCCCTTTACATGTTGTTTACAGTCCAGAGTGTGTGTCCCGGCCGGTCAGTCGGCACCTTCAGATGCTGCTGTACTGTGTCACCTTCTGCGCCCGGTGTTACGTCTCACTCATAGACTGTATGGATCTCACTCTGAAGTGAGAGTGAGACGATGTCGGCAGCAGACGGTGACAGTAGACATGACGTGTGTCTGTGTCTGGTCAGTCAGCAGCACCTCAGGCTGTCTACTGTCGCCGTCTCTCTCTGGATCGGATCGAGGTCGGGCTGAGGGGTGGTCTCAAAGCTGGACCGAGACCCCGTCACCCCACGCGGCCGTTTTGGTGTTAATTACATACGTTGTGTAAATAAAACGTTCCGACCGTGATCATAACGGCCGGTAACGGCGATCTATGGCCGTTTTGGTGGCAGCACAGTTGAGCCAGGCCGACCTGCTGGACGCTGCCTGTGTGAAAACACTTCGTCTGTTCATTAAATGTTTTTAATTTGTTCCAAATTGCTGCTGAACCACCCGTGCTGTGCTTTGGTCCATGCTAGACAGACTCTTGCCCACACATCTCTGTGTGTCATTGATGGCAAAAATTAATTTTTACCTAGCCTATAGCCTACTTTGAAATTTCAGAGCCTGTAGCCTACTTTCTTACTTTTATTTGAGTAAAGGAGTTGAATCAGCTTCTACCAGATTTATTTTTTATTTTTTGTTTTTTACACAAGTATCTGTACGCTACTGTACAGAATGACACCTCTGCACTCTGCAATGGCATTTATTTTTCGCTAGCCCTTTGTCTTGGGTAAATTTTATTTTAGGCTATTATTTATTTTTATTTTACGTTTTATTTTGAACTGAAAGCCTTGTTCACATAGCCTATTGTTTGTTTCAAATAGAAAGTGCAATAAAAACATGTTTTATCTAACATAATGTATAATCGTGATTAATAATCGTGATTTCAATATCGACAAAAATAATCGTGATTATCATTTTGGCCATAATCGTGCAGCCCTAATTGACATCAGAGATAGTGTCTACATGTTAACACAATTACAGCTGCATTGATTAAGTCCAATAATGAGTCGTCTTGTGAGTGCAGCTTCTTGTCTAAAAGCCAGGGCTAGAAGCTCCTTGGTTGACTCCAGTGCTGGAGTTGAGTTCAGATCAGTTGAACTGCAGTTTTTCCTGGAGTTGCATGTGCTTCGTGCCAGAGAGGAGAGCCCTGGGCCCGACTGAAGTTTCTTCCACGGTCTTTGCTCAAATTTATTTTGGTGTTTTTTGCTTTTCACAGAAATGTTTTCCAAAGGCCACATCAACAACCAGCCTGAAGTGTAACTCAGCTGGGTTTGTTTATTTTTCTATTTCATTTCTGATTTATCAGAGCAATTTGTGCAAAATCCTTGTTGGCAAGGACAGAGGATGTAGGTCTCAGTGGAGTTATGTAAGAGATGAAATAATCACAGATTCTGTGGTACTGATGGTGACGGCTCGTCTGATTTATCAGGAAGATGGGTGTCCTGCTGCCTCTTCATTTGTTCAGTTTTCCAGATGTCTATCAAAAAAAGATAAATATGGGGCATTTCCGAGCTGATTTTGGTTAAATATTTCATCACTGCCTTCCAGAGCAGAGGGGTCAAACAAGAAGACATATTTCTGTCTGGCAGCGTCATGTTTAAGGTGGCAAAAATGTTCACAGAAATCAGTTTTTTTGGATCTGCTTGGTGTTGCCGTTGCTGTTTGAGGGGATAGTAGATCACATGTGTCTGAAATCATCCCTGAGCTTTTACCTTGCACTTATCCTCACCTTGCCAGACAGTCAAAACGAGGGGAGGATTAGAGACGCAACGGTGACAGGAGGGGGGGGAAGAAAACAATGCCAAGTGAAAACCACTCGGCAAATCCTTCGCTAACCTCATTATAACCTCAAAGGGAGATAACTGAGGCAGAAAGTGAAAATCCCCCAGCTCTCTGCCACCGCAGAGGGCTGATCATTCCTTATCGGCAACATGGCCCCTTCAATTCTCTTGATTAAGGTTTTAGCAGAGGACGAGCTGCCATGAGCCCAATCACAGGGCAGCAGCTTTCCACTGCCTCCGCTCCGTCCTAAATGAAGCACCTGTGTGCTCATTATGTGGCGGATACACCCACAGGTCACGCTGCTATTGGCATTTTTACAAAGATCAGATATCAGCCTGTCACTGTTGTCCAGCTTTGATATGATTAGTTTAATGCAGCAGGTTATATTATATATTGATCGGGGAATTGATCAGTAGTTCATTGGTTGTCTATTGGGAAACCATTATGATGAGTTAAATCAAGAATAATATTCAATCAATGATGATTCCACCCATGTAATAAGGTTTAGTGTTTGTATTATTATTAGTGATGGGAGAGTGGAAATAGAAAGAGGAGGTAAATGTTCAAATGAAAAATATGCTTTTTCACACACAGATCTAAAATCATAACAAAAGTTCCCTTACTTCCATTTTCCAGGGTTTTCAACCACATCTCATGTTCTTCAGTGGGTTAATAATAATAATAACTCAATGAGCCAAAATCACCAGACAATAATGTGTGAGCTTAGAATTATAAGGTTCTATCTTCATTTTTTTCAAAATTGAGTTTTTTGCATAATATCATCCATTAGTGGTCTGTTAATGCCTGTGTGGTGTTATTTTTAAATTTTCAACATTTTTTGATTAGTTTATTCATAAAATACAAAGGTTCTATCAACCAAAACACAAGCCGAGTTGGAACTTTGATGCTCAATATCTCGGAACTACCCTAAACGGAGATAGAACCTTATAATTCTAAGCTCACGATAACGGCTGAGCGTAAACACTCTGAGAGAAAGTTAGGTCATCTTGTCAGAACTGTGCCTTTATCAGAGACACAACAATGGATAGAGAGAGAGGATCACATGCAGCAAAGGACCACAGGCCAGAATCAAACCCAGGCTGCTCTCCTATAGAGTACCAGGTCATAGACTAGGCCCAGCCATGCACTTTAGTTGCAAATACCATCACTCAGTCGGTCAGCAGCATCAGTAAACACACAACTGGCCTCACTGTGGCCGTCCAGCCAATAACTGACAGCTCAACGGAATGTTCCACTTTTTAGCCAGCTGGGGGCAACACAACAAGCTAATTATCACCGAACACAGTTGAATAAAGTTGACATGTTATCAAATTGTTGCCACAGCAACAGTTATTTTTCTGGGCATTGTGTCTTCATTTGCATAGGACAGGCCGGGGACATTGGTGTTTTTCTTTTGGTGAGTATATCCTCTCTCTTGCTTCCTTAAAGAGGATATGACCAGGGTTTCCATCAGTACAACAGTGTGCATCTCTTATCTTCACTGTTGTATAATTAACCCCATGCCAAACTAACAATAACTCTCCAGGACTCACTGAACCACAAAAGCGGTGACCTAAATCATCTGTTTTTATGTCCTTGATTTTACTATCATCGACTCGAACCGCCATCCTCTACATTCCCTCCACTTGTGGTGTGCGTGGACTGATTAACAGTTCAACCAGCAGCAAGGCTTGTTAGAGGATCAGTGGGCCTCTGGGGAGGACGCAGTCGACGGAGGAGGGGGAAACCACCACATCTATGTGTAGCAACAGATCAATAGTCCACAGTTAAATATGCCATCAATCATCCGGACACATGGGACCCGTGGCTTAGTGCCTCCACCCACCCTAATCCATGATGAATTAACTATTACTCCTGGGACAATCCCTCCAAACCTCAGAGGCCTTTAATGGCGGCACTCCTCGCTACTTCCTTTTCTTTCCTTTGTAGTTTTTTGCACTGTTGATTGCAGTCAGGAGGATGAGCTGACTACTGTATGTAGCCTGTACTGTGGGGACCGATAAAGATCTGCATGGTGTCTTCATGTTGGTGAACAGCACCATCTACAGGTAGTTGGCCACAAGACATGCAGGTGATGCACACTTGGTATAAATCAGTGTAATATTCAAACATCTCTTGGTCTTTACATATTGCAAGCAAACTTTTTTTTTTCTCTTTATGTAACAGGGGTTATGCATACGGTGACATATTTGTTTTACCTGACGGTGATAGGCTCCCTCCTCAGGTGGAGCTTTTATTTGCCTGTGTGCCCCCATGAACCCCAGGTTTTCTTATATAATGCCCTAACTAAACTCTTCCTCTTTCTTTATGCTCTGTGGGAGAGGTGAGCAGTCTTTTGTTCGGGGTTCTTTTATGTTTTATTTGGCCTCCAACTAATATTTGGATCTCTAAATATCCATTTCTTTTTTGTTTTTTTTAAGTATATTTTTTGGGGCTTTTAATGCCTTCAATTGATAGCACAGTTGAGAGAGAGAGACAGGAAATGGGGAGGCAGAGAGGGGGAATGACATGTAGGAAAGGGCCGTCCAATGCGGGAGCTAAAAGCCTCCCCTCTAAATATCTATTTCTAGGATACTTTTTATTGTTTTATTTCATCTTCATCAGGTGTGTTTTTGTGTTGTAGCTCTCATGCCTAACTCTTCCCCTTTCTTTATGCTCTGTGGGAGAGGTGAGCGGTCTTTTGTTCTGGGTTCTTTTATGTTTTATTGGGCCTTCAATTAATGTTTTCATCTCTAAATATCCTTTTCTATCTATTTTTCTGTCCTCGCAGACGATACTTTTTATTGTTTTATTTCATCTTCATCAGGTTTTCGTATTGTACATTGTGTTGTAGCTCTCATGCCTAACTAGGGGTTTGGGTGGTGCTGAGGAGGATATTTTTTTTATTATTTTATTCCATCTTTGTCAGAATAAAGATGTCTCTAGACTGCAGCACTGCGGTTTACTTCATCAAAACACAACACAAAGGATCTACACCGGTTACATTTATACATTTAACACATTGACCTCCTACTGCCGTGCATATACTCCATAAACAGAACAATTCTAGCATACTGCTGGGGCACATCATACAATATACAAGTGATGGTGAAGTAAGCCATTACAGATGCACTGACGTAATTAACTGTGGACCTAGTGTTGTGCGATATTATGATATACTGTATATCATAGTGCGATAAAAAATTCTACCGTACGATATAACCCTCTATTATTTGTTTATACAAGTCAGCAGTGTAAAACTCAAGGATGTGGGACATTGAATCATCCCTGGACACTACGGGTGACACGTAAACAGACCATCATTTAACAGCTGTGCAGTTTGGTTGCAGCACGTGTGTTTATTTACAGAGCAGCAGCGCGTAGTGAGAACATGACGCTGAAAGAAAGGAGATGATAAACTAACGACACATTAGCTCATTGTGGTTACGGTAACAGGTGACTGTTTCACATGAGTTGTAGGGGGGGATAAAGCTGTTGTGTGGAGAACCAGCTGTGGTCCATGATCGAGCTGCAGACGAGTGAGTTTGGAGATGACAAGAGGAGAGAAAAAAGAGAGTGAGGCGACGCAGCTGTAGACGCCATGAAATTATGACAGTCCCCGCCAAGGGGGCAGTTGTCGGTCTGAGAAGTGAAGCTCACTTCCGCGTTCAAAAAACTGCAATCCCCTCGGATTCCTCTGGGGGCTGGTGTCATAAAGCAGCATTCCCCATAGACCCCCATGTTAAAATCGCCGACTTTACATCCTCAGTAAACATGTTAAAAGCCTGGTGTCGGAACGTTTTTTCGTCTCAATCGATAGTTTCTACCCCCGCACACACTCTGAGGGGGGTGAATTTTTTTTTAACTCTACCGTTTTACTGTTATTAGGTTAAAACTCTGACCAATTAGGGCGCGGAAATGTTGAGTGACAGGTCCGAGCAGCTCCGTGGACAGCTGCTTCGAGGCCAGTGGGCGGGAACTCGGCCGGCCAATCCAACATGGCGCTGTTCAGGCCGCCATATTTGAGTCACAAAAACGACTCCCCAAAACCAATGGGTGACGTCACGGACGCTACGTCCATTCTTTTTACAGTCTATGGTCCCCGCTGAGGAGGAACTATGAAGAACTCAGCTGTAATGAAAAAAAGACCTGAACCGAGTCAAGTCGAGCCCAGTAGAGCCCAGTAGAGCTGGAACTGTGTAGTGGAAAAGGGCAGCGCTCTCTCTCTCCCCCCTCCCTGTCTCTCTCCAGCTGTCCTTTCAAAATAAATGCACAAAAAGCCAGAGAAAAAAAACAAAAAAAAACAAGTAGTGGCTTTTTGCAGTTAAAGAAGCATGCATTTTTATTCCAATGTGGTTTGTATGCTGTCAAGTCATGTTAACATTGACTCATGAGCTGGTTACGGTGAGATATTTAGTGTGGCGGCTGCCACCAAATTCTCTATGCAGGAAAAAGACTGTACACATATAATTTTTTAAGAAAAAAATACTATAGCTGGGTATTGTTATTGGGATCATATAAGTTTACTAATAACTATACACCTAATGTCAGTCAAAGTATAGTTTGGTTGTATGGGAAAGTAAAGGTGCTTCACATACAGTATGGATTGATTTAATTATTCACATTTTTATTTATTTATCATCTAAAATTATGTTAAATTACTTCACTTTAGTTAATTTCTGTCTACCTGTATGATGAAGGAAACAAGGGAAGCAGGTTTCCAGGAGGGTAAATACACTAAATCAGTGCTCACACCTCCACACCTCGTTTGATAGCAGCTCAACTCAAACCACCACCACCCCTTTCCAACCACCACAAGCAGGCAGTCACGACTGTTTCCATTTAAGAACAAGATTCCAGGGGAAAGAAAAAAAAAAGTCTAACCTTGAATACGAGGCACACTGAACACACATGGCTGTCACCTCCGCTGGAAAGCTGGAGGAGTTGGTTGGGGGTTGCCAGCTGTACAGCAGAGATGGAGAGCTGCCATGCAGCTGTGTAAGTTTGCCTTGGCATCTCAGTGAGGAGCAAATGGAGAATAAGGAGGCTCCTGTGCAGCCAAGAGGAGGATTGAATATCAGTGTAAATGTCCAACACCGTCTCACTTCATCCTCTCCTGGCCAGAGTGGAGAGAGGCCAGTATCCAGAGAGCAGACCTGAGGTCAGGCAGTGTGTGAGAATCATTTTATGATTTGGTTTAAACCACTTGGAAGTCCTGTTTGCTGAGACTTACCACAGTGTGGATAAGTTGTTGGCTGAAAAATGAGCTTAAAAGTGAAACAGTGAATAGTGTCAGCTTTCTAACACCACTGTACTCCTGCAGCACAACTCTAAAGCTGATATATAGTGACTTTAGGACACGTTCTACCTAAAGTGGAATGCATTGAATGACATAACAACTGTCAAAAAGTATAGGCCTACAAAAAACACAATCTCTTTTCACAGATTGTCCTCCTGTATTGTCCTATGTACAAGCAGCCTATTGTGAAAGTTACATTTTATTGTTTGTAGAAGGCCTAATTATGAATGGCTTAAGGGGACAGTAGTAACAACAGCCACATTAACAAATGAACCTTGAATATCCTTTAAGGAGGTCTGTTTGGGTCAACACAACACAGGACCTTCACTATATTCATTTTCACTGTAGGCCTACTTAAAAGTTGTATAATTGATACAACAAATGTGAACATAAAAAAAAAGGAGAAGTGCAGGTTTATGTTTTGAAGGGACATCATAGGGTGGGTTTGGTTCCCTACATCTGTAGACACTGACATACAGGGACAATTAAAGATAGATGGGATAGAGACATGAAGGAGAGAGACAGATGGTTAACCATAGAGACAGTGGAAGATGGAGATGTAAGAGACACAGGATTTGAGGAGGCCAAGGGGACTGTTCCTGGATACAGCAACGAGTTTTACAGAGCCACGGACAAAACTCTCTGTTTTTACAAACTGCCAAAATACCTTCATGCAACTGCTATCGGTGCTGAAAAGAAACAATCTCCACTCGGCACCGAGTCCAGAGTCTAGACTACAGACCTGAGTGCAGGGCCACGTTCAATCAACTAAAACCGGATTTTGCTCAGTCCGTTTTCAACTTCACTGCAGGCTGCACATTCTCTACTGACCGCTCCACACCAGGCTGAGAGACGCATCAGTTCACCCACAAGCACAAAGTATGCAAAACAATAACTCACTAACACGTCAAAGCGGTGACGTAAAAAACAAACATAACAAAAAATGTTAGCACGAGACCACAGCTGACGCAAACCTCCAATATTTCCAGCAGATATGTCTTACCTTGACCCCCAGTGTCCCACCACAGTCAGTCCACAACAGTCATCCAGCTCTCCAAAGGCAGATAATCCACTGTCCAACACAGTCCTCGGCTCCTCGCTGTCCTCGGTCTCATCCATTTGCACTGCATGCAAAAAAGTTTTTAGCTCGCTTTGCCTTCACATGTCCTGCTATAGTAAAGCTGTCAGACTGTGTACAACTATAAATACATATTTATTGGAACCAAGCTAAGCTAAGCTAAGGGGAAATAATAAGCTACAGATATACTTTTGGAACGATACCATTTTCTATGATATTATCACAAAGTGCGACCGTCACTGTAGGAACCGCTGCACACCTGTCTTTTGATTATCTTGTGTCCCGCCCTGTGATTGGTTGTCAGAACAGCGCTGCTTTTGATTGGCTGGTCTCCGCTCTACTTGTTTGTTATTTTGCTCCCCGACTTCTTCCACCTACACGGACTAGTTCCGGTGCACTATGCGCTCACGGGCCAAGCACTGGAGTACTGTAGCCTACGTTGCCCGTCTCCTGCTGTTCTAAATTGTAACTTTTTTTTTCATTATTTCGCAGCTCCGTTTTTCGTTAAATTTAAATTCCTGATATCTATGGTTTTAACAACTTTTTTAATTAAATAGAAGGCTATAAGACTTTTTTATTTTCTTTTTAAACCATATTGCTCACTATGTTTTGACTTTATGGCCAAAACATAGCCGAGCCTACACATTTAATTTTCTCTTTATGAAATTATTTTAACTCAAATTATCACTTATACCCCAAATTCTTTCTGTGTGTAAATCTAACCAAATTGTGGCAGTTTCCTATATGATTTAAACACATTCCATGCTCATTTTTGTAACCTTGATGACAGAGATCCAGGTTAAGAGATGCTATTTGTGACATTCAGACAGTATAGCAACAGATTATCTTTAGCAGGTTGGGGGAATTTAAAAGTTTTAAATTCCCCCATTTAACTGCATGTTATACTGTCTGTCAATATGGATGAAGCTCTTTTATGACAAATATCCATTGGTCCTGTAAATCATTGGAAATGAAAGGAATAATGAAGGTCAGATTAAGAAAGAGAACAATGTATACACTGTTAATACAAATGAGTGGATACTGCTTTTCTCCCATGCTCCCATTATCCTGCATAAACCAAGCTGTGTAGATTGGCACTCGTGTGTCACTAGAGGGAGCCCCACACCAGCCACTCAGACCAGACTGCACAGGCCTCCCTGAGTGGAAGCAGAGTAGCATAGTCACTACTGGAGCAGTAAAACAATGAAAGTTATTACCAGTGAATGACATTTCTGGGAGAGACTCCAGAACTCCTATAGTGCTGCTGTAATGTGGCTCACATGGAATAAGACACAGTCATAATAAAAGTGGCTATTCTGATCAAATCAGCCTGGTGAGCACGAAGACAAAAACACTTTAGATAAAGGGAATTCCATAATTTATGAGTGTCTGCAGAGGCCTGTCACCAGGAATATGCTGCATAGATCCTACATGTAAAGTTATACTTTAAAAGGTGGTTCACAAGTATTCAACACTGACTTGACAGAAAAGTGATCAATCAATGACTTAACCTGGATTGACAGATGTTTTTGATGGCATGCATGCATAAAGACTGAAACACTGAAACATTATGCAGCCATGGCTTATGTGTTTTACCTATGCATAATGTTTTGGTCATCCAAGACTTTCTTTCTTTCTTTCTTTCAGACACTTTTAATATTATCAGGAGACTTTATTCATGTTTCCCTGATGGATTCACCCGGGGATATGATGGGGAGAGGCCATTCTGAACAACTCAGAACTGCGGTGGTGGACGGCTCCTCTCTCTTCACTGCAGGACGGAGAGATATAGAAAATCCTTTGTACCTACAGCCATCAGGCTTTTTAATTATTCTGCAAATGGTAGGTGAGCTGCCAAACGAATTAATTTTCCTTTGGGGATTAATATGGTCATTCATATTGTATTCTTTACATCAATGTATCATATTGAAACCGGCAAATCTTGATAAAAATCCAAAAAAAAAAAAAAAGAAAGAAGTATCTTGTAACAAAAACTACCTCTCTGTGGCACCAAAGGCCACAACATTCCCCACTCTATAGACAGAAAAAACCTAAAGTGTAAATGTTTAAAGGGATAGTTCAACATTTTGCCAAATTGGCCCGTTGCCATAATCCCTATCGGCAAGCAGTCTCTGCATTTGCCATGAAAACAACTCCATCTCGTAACGTTTCGTTATTATCTCATAGCGTGGTGAATGTGCAGGTCACAACTTGTCCACCAGAGTGTTTTGGAGTTGTTGGATTGTGTATTTGTTGAGTTTGATGAGGGAAACCAAGAAATTCCATTAGCCCCCGTAGCGTAGCTCTGAGCAGCTCGTGGCTCTGCTCTGCCGTTCTAAAAATAGCTTGCACCGACAATTAAAGGTAACAAACCTACTGCTAAAACTATAGGGATTATGGCAATGGGCCATTTATGTGAAACAAGCCTGATCTTAAATAGTTCTGAAAGAAAATTATATGCACATTTATCATGCGTATTCAATGATATAATGGTCGGGTAAAGGTATGTGATATAGTGAGAATCATCACAAGGTAAAACCTTGTTGTCTGAAGGAAAACACGATTTATGTTTTTTTCCACATAAAAACCATGCTGTCCTTACATAGCCAGCATCTCTTTGACTGCGCCCACTGTGATGTGTGTGATGCCTTCCCACAATTAACGTCAATGTCAGCCTTTGAGGTAGGAAAGTGATTTAAAGCGGGGTTTCCCTCTGCTACATCACTCTACATCAGAGAAGGGTGGAAAATGTTTTGGCGAAATGACCTTTGGAGAGAAAAAAGTTGAAAAAAAACCCCCAAAAAAACATTTGATAGCATGCGTGTGTGTACTGTATGTGTCTAAAGGAATAGCAAGGCTCCAAAATAATTATTCAGTGTTGTTATATTTCTTAATTAGCTCTGCCACCAGCTGCCGTTGGCACAAAATCGATCCAGGGATACATCTGTATCACTGCAGTTGTGTCCAGACCCACCTCCTGCGATTTCCTCCCTGTCTGGATTCAGCCTGATATCAGCACGTCGTAATTGACCTTTCCGGTAAATGCCAGGCATCAGCTGGTTAGCACCACGACTATTGATTTGATTGAGATTTTCCTTAGCGCTTTTCAGAGGATTCTTTTTTCCAAATGTTAACATTTACTATCGGCAGCTTCAGTACGAAAAGAATCACTATTTGGTTTCCTCTTTCAGAAACAGATCCCAATTGAATCCCTTTTGATTTATGACCTGATACCGTTGCTCTCACAGAAAACCCCATGTCATTCAAATTCAATCCCCCAGTCAGGGCCGGTGAAATACGAGCTGTCCAATTCTACAGACTCATTCTTCAGATTATCCTGCCATCCACACTGCATAGGCATTCCTCTGTCTCTACGGTGATACAGCTAATAATGGCCGTTGCAGCACAAGGTATGCTTTATATTATAAGTCGGGGAACAAGCTCCATCTTTCGCTGTTCATTTTTCCTCGAAGCGAGTTGGATATTGAAAAGATTTGTGGGGAACTTAGCTCAAACAGTGAATGTGAACTGATAGAGATGCACATCATTCATTCATTATCATCTGCAGAGTTGCTCGTTCTTACGTCTGTACTGCTGGAAACCAATGAAACCAGCTGGACGGGATAATTGGCTCGAAAATGTGTCTTCCACTTCAATGATGAACTATTTTTCACCAAGTGTCCTAGTAAACCTGTGCTGCTCTGCCATGGAGCACAGCACTGCAATATGCGGCAGGCTAACATGCTCAGAATGATAATGTTAACATGCTGATGTTCAGCAGGTATGATGATTAACGCTTTTACCATTTCAATTCACAATGTCACTCAATGTGAACCAAAATAGCATCACAATTATGAGGTGAAACAGTAACTATGCAATTTTGGCCAGGTGATTTGGAAATAAAAATCCAAGTTACTCCAATGGAAACCAGAGGGGGGTTTCCATATTGAACACAAAGGACACACTGTCATTGTTTTCCTTGAAATCATGCTGCACCCCAGCAACCTGCCTGCTGCTCCTCTCTGCAGCGTCTCACCTTGATCATGTGAGAGCAAACAAGAACAGTTGCAAAGCTTTGCAGCTCTCAGTTAGTCTAACTTTAGCCTAACTTTTATATGTTACTTACACCTATCTTACGCCCTTTAGAAATAGGAAATATTCACAATATTTGTGTGAATGTAAGATGTCTGTTTTGATATGGTTACTTAGCTGGGAGATCGTTACAGTAACTTCTTGTACTGTCTCTGTCCTATAATCAACCATGACAGTTATTTGGGGCTTTTAGGCCTTCAATTGATAGGGCAGCTGTTCAGAGGTAGGCAAGACAGAGAGAGGGGGAATAGCATGCAGCAAAGGGCCACCAGTGGAATCAAACCGGGGCCGCTGCAGCAAGGACTATATAGCCTCTGCAAATGGGGCGCCTGCTCTACCCACTGAGCTAAACGACACCCCATGACAGTTCATCATTGACTGACCTTAAGACATTCTAGCACATGGATGTCACTTAAAAGTTAGCAGGCTTTCATATGAACATTGTACATGGTCAGGACATTTTGGCACAAATAAAGCTCATGAAAAAAAGTCTCCTGCTCTTCTGGTCTAAGTCTTAATTTTGCTCATTTGTCACACTGCTTTGTTTTTCTGTGACATTGTTTGAATGGATATCAACCCACTTTTGTTGTTTTTGTGTGAAATGTTAGCTAACACAAGATGCTAGCCAAACTAATACTGCAACTGCTCAAATGAGCGTTTTCAGTTCCCACCAATTTAAAATGAAATGGTTATCTGCTTTTAGTGATCCCTCAGTACTCCTACACCAGCCCATACAATACACAATACAATACAATAAATCTTTATTATCCACCATGGTTCCATTCATTTTCTGATACAACACTCCTACTGTTGTGGTGCTGCAGTTAAGTCTGAGCAGGTTCTGACAATGTTTGCAGACACTCCATGTTTTGCAGTCTAGCTGTGTTGATATTGCAGGAATAATTATGAAGGAACTGTTGGCTGCATCGTTATGTAACATATTCTATCATGCTAGCCACGTAGCATTTGCTAAATAAACAATTGCACAAACCACAAGTTTTGCTTTGCTTGTATTTAGGCATAAACAAAAGTGTTGGGCAACATTATGACCCCGGGGAATAAGTCAATCAAATCTAACATGATTTCAGTGTAGACCAGAGTGATGGACTGACTGACTCAAGGGAGAGATTTCTGGAATTTCTGGCTAGTGACAAAAAAAAACTAAAACTTTCTTGATTGGAACAACTATAGTTGAAAATAGCATTAGGATTAGGTTCAGAATTGTGGTTGATGTTTTGACAGCAACAATTTATTTAAAGCTAAAGCTGTATAAACTACTGGTCATGGTTAAATAAGAAAAATCCACCAAATTGTAAACTTCTCTCACAGAAGAAAATGTCTTGACATAAGGTTAGAATTAAAAGCAGATCATCAGAGTTTAGAGTAAATGCATCTATCCATCTAACCTCCTACTCTTTGCTTTCATTTCAGTGCCAAACTTCTTTCTCAACAATTCTTTCATTTGGGCTTTTCGGTGTTAGGGAAATGTGTTTTAAGGCATGGGCAACAGTCTGGATTCTTCATGCATGTTTTTGGATCTATGGTGGTACATTCAGAAGCTGTCATCAATCTATTGCACAGAAATCCATCCATCACTGACAAACGGATAATTAAGCAGGTTGCTCAGTGGACCTTTCAGACGGACTCCTCTCAAGAGCACATTAAACACAACCAAACTTGAAAGTACAAAAACCTACTTTTTGGCCCTAGAACCAATACTAATTTTGAGTTCCAGGAACCAATCTTTGCGGATCTCAAGAAAATGCGCCTTCACATATTTGCTACTACCGTCAGAAGGCAACAACTACTGGTTTGAATAGGAAAGTGATGTAAACAGCAGATTGGACAAATGAAAAGATGACAGTCTAAATCCGCAGTAGAGCTGAGAAGGATATTCAGAAAGAGCACATGCATAATTGACCCATCAAGCTTATGACGCATTTCCTGACCTTTAAACTTTTTGAAGAACAGTGTAACTGAAATGGAAACAAGAACCACTCTCAGAAGGTTTAAATATGGAAACTCTCAGGTTGGCCTTTTGTACTTGAAGAGGACTGTTGACAGGATATGACTGGCTCAAACCCTAGAAGTCGTGATATGAGAATGTAGATTTTCTCAAGCTTTGGATGGACTTCGTGATGTGATTATGCTGAGTTGTATCAGAATGTAGATTTCTAACATTGATATGCTGTCACACAGAGCTACATCTGCGCTCATAGAGCAAATGGTATGATGAGAATGTGTGGTCCTAATGATGGGTCAGACAAGTTGAGAAACCTTGGACTTCACTGAGGCTGTTGAGACCACAGTCTAAGTGTAGAAAAAACACATTGATGAGGCATGACTCCCGCTTGAGTGTGTGAGTAAGTGTATGTCTTTGACCCACCGTGTGTAAGTGTGAACACACACACAAGAAACAAAAGCCCCTGGGGGGATCTTACCCCCGCCTTAAATGCACACTACATAAACAGACAGATCTGGAAAAATCCTCCCAGTGGAATATCATTCTGACATCAAGTTTATGAGTGTTATCTTAGCAGGTTGTGATTTCACGTTTATTTAATCAGGGCAAACACAAAGACCTAAATCATCAGACACGTTGTGAATAAGCCACAGTCAAAAGCCAAGCCCAGACTTGATAGGCTCATCACAGGGTGCCAACCACCCTTGGGGTCTTTTTCATGAGCTTTGAGTTGGCAGCAGCCCCGCAGTGTGTTAACTGTGAACAAACATGAAGAAAATGAAAGAACACATGATTTAGTGTTATGGAACTTGAAAAGATGACAGCCATCCTATGTGAAGGAGTGTTTGAAATGGTAACTGGAATGTACTTACATCGCACTTTTCTGGTCTTATCTGCAACTCGAGGGGCTTTATGATGGAGGCCAGATTCACCCATTCACTCAGTTATACAGCTCTTACTGTACTGATGGTACAATAGGGGCAGTTTGGTATTAATTATGCCCATGAACACTTCAACTCGTGGGCAAGGGGATCGAAACACTGGCCTTAGTGGATGTCCTGATGACCTGACCTCCCCAGCTAGAACTCAGCTAGGAACAGTCTAATGTTACATATCCAGCTGGCTTCCAAAATCCAGGTTAAGAAATCCTCGATTTAATCGTCCATGTAACCTCACTGTGTTGGTTGGGCTGCCAATCTGGATGGTGTGAACAGTCGATGTGAGGCTAGGGCTTTTTCCCTTTCATCATTGATAGCCAGAAAGCTGATTTTACATTCCTGGAAACCTGAAAGGGCTCCTACATTCAAAATGTGGCTGAGGGAGCTGGGAAACGTATCACACTTGGAGAAATTGTTAAAATTGTTAAAATGTATCTAATCTATTCCTTTGTTATGAAAAAAACTAAAATAAAAACACAAAAATCACTTAAATGTTTGTAATAAATAGGACAAATTTACTCAAAATGTATAGTAATAATCTAGACAGGGACGATCATTTTGATTAAAATGTCATATTGCTTTCTGTGATCAGCACAGATCAGAGATCCAGACCGATTCAGTGTTGACATTGTAAGAGACTGCTGACCTTTATGCTGTTAATTAAAGATCATCCATTTATCAATAACTTCACAGTTTATCTAGCTTTAGTTGACCAAAGCTGATGGACCAGCTGCTATAGCATTCAGATTTCAAGTGAGGCCTTGGATCTTTCTATCGTCTGCATGTGAAGAACTTTGGGGGTTGAATCTCCTCATACAGCCAGCTAAAACAACCAATTACATCATGTCTGTTAAGCCACCATTTTCATTTCCTGTTACACACAGTAAACACACCATTAGAGTACGTTACGTTTATAGCCGTAACCTTTCTCCTCCTGGTTGCAGCTGGTTTTGTGGGATGAAGGTTTTGGGTAAGAGGGAAGAGACCCAGAGACCTTTTGAATCAGGTTTGAATGGAATCAATTTCCTTTTGGAACTGAATCCTGGAACAAAAACTGATGATGAATCAAATTTTTACTTTCTGAGTCACGGAGTCAGAGCTTGCACTCTCTAGGGTCAAAATGCTGACTTACTAGATAAAAATCATGAGATCACATCAACATTTTTGCAATTGTCAAACTTTAATATTTTAAATCCCATGTCCGACAATTCAACCTTTTTTCTGCTTTTTTAGACATCAACTCTAAACTCTGATCAATATTCTTATTATTTCTTGGACTTACCAAAATTAAAAGACGTCCTAATTTCAATTTACTGAGTCCACTATATCTGTAACATCACATGTACTGTTTTTTTCCCCTCCTTGGTGGGCTTTGGGATATTTCTCAATCCATCTCATGATTCACAAGACTGATCAAGTTCAAGTTAGCTTCAATTCGCCTCAATAATCAAAATTTATAGATTTTAGACCTCAAACATCTAAATTGTAGGTCATTAAGCAAACAGACACTCTACATCACCTGGAGCCCTGATGTACCATAATTTACAAAATCATCTCAGCGTCTATAATCAGAGAGAATCATAATTCTTTCTTTCATGTCTAATGTCTCAGAGAAGTCCAAGAATCCAAATTTTTTAAATAACTGAGGCCTTTACACTGGCTTTAATGAGTTTTTTTCTTTGACCCTTGCTCACTGGTTCATGCAAACATACAATATCTGATTCATAAAGTTTAGATCTGCTGTCTCAAAGTATAAAGTAGTCAAAATGTGCATTTAGTCAAATGTAACATATTGAGTTTCCATATATATTTATATATATTTAGGAATTGTCTATGAGACTTTTTAGAAATTGGATGCTGAACTTATACATGTGTACATACAGAGCCTGTCACTACATAAAGCACATATACACATATAGTATTTTTGTATGTATGCTGTTTTGTTAAACAAATGTAAATATTATTAATTGATCATTAACATTTATAGTTTCAACATGTTATACTTTCTTCATTTATTTTTGATACATGCACATCTGCATACATCTATGAGCACAATATAATATGATGATATAATAACAATATATCCCCCAACATACTGTATATGGCAATATCATTATTAATGTAGTGACATAATGTCATATAAGATATGAACAATCTAACAAAAAAGTATTGATCAGGTGAATCATTTCAAATTCATGTCCAGCTGCCAGTTTTGATCACATCAAAAATAAAACAACACATTCTCTTAACCAGAAATTCAAAAAAGTATTCTTTAAATGATCAAATGTGTAATTTTCTTTTGCTACTGCAGTAAGAAGCACATTGTAGGAACAATGTTTTACTTTTTCCAGTATATTACTTTATCCTATTGGATTCTCTCACCTTTTCTGAGTGACTCCACTGTAAAATAGTTTCACTCATTGGGAAAACATACATTATAAGTATAGCCTTTGATACAGCATATGTATTCTCTTTGGAGACCCCCTGCGCCCTCAGCGTTTTCCAAAGGGAAAGGTGCCAGGAAAACTAAATAGCCTATACAATGTTCAATTCTGGCGGAAACCCCCCATAAAACTGTCTTTTAGCATTAATATATCATGATAGCGTAATAAGTAGGTGGCTGTGGTTCAAAGCCTAAGAGGTGGAGAGGCAACTCCGACAATAATCACTGATGTGCTGCAGTTACAAAGGGTGTGATGGAACTAATCTGGGATAAAGTTGACAATAAAAGACTAAGTCCCTTCAGTAACTACTATGTTGGAGCTGCAGACAGGAAACATACTGTATATCAACAAGACAAAAACACTGTCAAATCTATTTTTCCACATTATCTATATGTATGTTTTTTGCCCGGTTCCAAATGACACACATTCACTATTCTTACTGCATTAGTAATCCTGATGACCCTTGTGATCCTTTTACTTTTCAATATGAGGCTGGCATCTGTGATTTGGGGTGAAAACAGTAACTTTCAATTAATAATTGCTGAGTGGTTTGTTGTGACGTCACACACTCACGTCACTGTTCAGATAAAACAAAGACCTCAGATGCAAACGTGGACAGCTGTGAATCTGAAGTTTTCAATTATACTCAGCTCAGTATTCTAGGTTTACCTGCACAGTATGGTGAATGGATGGTAAAATGGACTGTGCTAACACTCAGTGTTCTTACGGGAGCATACCTATGTTCCCCGATCGGGGAATGTAGGACCCTCTTTTTGAATAAGGGTCCTATAATGTTCCCCGTTTTTACCAAAAAGGGTCCTATGTTCCCCGGTCGCAATACTGGGGAACATAGGACCCTTCTTCTTAAAAAGGGTCCTATATGTTCCCCGCTGTTGCTGGTCCATGGACTCTCTCTACTTATCTGGACTCACTCTATCTATCTGGCCTGTCTAGCCTCTACCTGGTCTTTTTACTAAACTTAACCAACTCCTTTCTTCACTGCCTAAACCCAACCAATGGGACAATTCCACTTCTCACTCAAAGTCACAACTCAACTTCTCACTCAAAAATAGGCAAAAATATGCCAAGTCACAACTCCACTTCCAGGTATGGGTACAAAAATTGCATGTTCCCCGGGTCCTTTTGGGGAAAAGTGGGGACCCATTTTCTAAAATAGGGTTCTATGTTCCCCGGTCTGGACACAGCGGGGAACATAGGACCCTTTTGGGAAAAAGCGTCCCATACAAAGTGGGGAACATCGGACCCGGGGAGCATAGGGATGATCCCGTTATTACTGACTAAACACTTACAAGACATATTTGCCCAATCTGGCTCCAAAAGAGAGTCAATCCCCCTAAGCTCCCATGTAAAAATGATCAGCCTTACAGCAGAAATAAACAACATTTTCTACAGCTCCACATTTCCTATTTGCATTTGCATTTTTGTATTATCCAGGAGTTTGTTGGTGCTGGTCAGATAACAGCAGAACAGCTCACTTTGAACATCAAAAGCACTCTTCAGAAATTTATGGAGTGACATCAGAGAGGTTATGGCCATCTATATACAGTCTATGACACTGATCCAAAAAAATGTGCAAGCACTGAAGAAAGGAAGAAAGAGGGGCTCTTTGAGACATGTTTGTGAGCATCACAAAACCATGGCAACATTATTAGAATTTAATCCATTCAGTCCGATAACATTGGGAAGTCACCTGGCTTGGTCAGTGGACAATTGCACCAATTGCAACTCGATTACACAAGTGTGTCTGCAGCTGTCTGAAGCTGTGTCCACACAAGTACATTTCTGATAAAACACATCTAGCTTTGATAGGAAGTACACAAATAATGCTTTGATCCAGAATAGTTCTTCTGTCCAAAGTTTCTCCTCATTATTCGGGAGCTTTTTCTAAAGAAAAAGAAACATGTTGGTGCGTTTTTTGAGCCAATTACATCCGTGAGACACTGCCACAGTTTGGTTTTGGTGAAGAGAGCCCTCAGGCTCAGTCCCTTACGTTATCTCCAACACAGTAGGTGGCACCTTAAAAAGAAAAAGAAGTGGCTTTTCACTACCAGAATTTGATCCATTCAGTCTGATTATGTTTGGAAAGTCTAGAAGAGCCACATGATTAAATTATTTTATTCCCGTTCTAGTTAGCCGAGAGCTAAAGCAGAAGTAGCTCGGCTATCTCGTTCAGTGAACGTGAGCCCCCTCAGTCCTGAGTGACAGTACGTCCAGTGAACACATCACTGGACATGCACCGTTCCATCGCAATGAGAGTCTCCACCATTAGATTTGTGAGTGATTCAGTGATTCACAGACCACGAAGCAGTTCCACTGTCGGCCTGCACGCTGCTGCTGAGCTCAACAGAACTGAGAAAAACGAACAAATCAGGTCAGGAAGTGATTCCATTAAGTTTGTTCACTCAAACAATTTGTTCCTTAGTATACACTAATACACTGAGACCTTTGTAAACCACAATGAAGACCCCCCAGCTGCTCCCTCACTGGAATGTGTCATCCTTGATAACCAGTTGTAAAAGCAAAATACTGTTCAACTGTTCTTTTTCTTCTGTTTCATTCTGCATGAAGCTGTCCTGTTAATTGTTAGTATGTTGTGCAACTAACCATGTGCAGACAACCTGCTTTGTGTTCACACTGGCTTATGCATGCTCAGTGTATTGAAAGGTCATGCATTAAGTGTGCTAGTCTAGATCGAGATCATGTCTGATTAGAGCTAAAGCACTTGTCTGGACAGCTATGACATTTGATTTAAAATATTAAAGTGGACATAACTGAGTCTCAACACAGGAGACAGATGTTTATTTCTAATCCCTAGTCAACCTTGTTTTCTTTTCTAACCACAACCATAATTATCACCTAACCTTAAAAAGTTTATTATCACTGCAATCAAGACAAGAAAGATACTATAACCTGCACACAGTGGTAATTTCAATCTTAACCACAATCTTTCCCATCCCATAAACCAACCTTTTTTTTTTTGTCTCAATCCCATAACCGAGCTTTAATCATAACGCTGCCAAATCATAAGAACATTTACTTTTCAAAATGTCATTTGTGGTACTTTTGAGAAATGATGTCATCCTGCTGTTTCAGGGCGTCAGATCAGAAAGTGCTTCCATGTGTTGTTTGAGAACATGTGGACAAACATGGTCATTTAAACTGGATGACTTGTTGTGTCTTTAGCAAATAAAAAAGAGGAAACTATATGGCCATCCCTGTTTTCCATTATCAACCTCTACCAAGCTATTTCTTTACTAGTTATTGCAAATATGGTGCAATATACAGTTTGTAGTACTTTTATTGTAGGTTTGGTGACTGTGGGAGAAAATGCCGATGAGATGTTTGACAGTAAAAAAAAAAGAGAGATCTCAGCACACATTAGTGTAAATAATGCTTAGGTAATGAAGCTGAATGTCAGAGGAGCGAGTAAACTGTGCAATTAAACCCTGGTGAAAGTGAGTTTAAGTGGGTTTGCTCTCCCCCTACATCCTGGTCATAACTTTGCTAAGTAACAGCTGCTTGTGGTTTATTGGGGGAACAATTTATGAAATTCACTTAAAATTGTTGGCTTTGGAGGCAGGAGAGGCAGCGTTGAGCAACAACTGAACTTTTAACGGGCTGTCACGATGGATTTGGCTGATTCGGAGCCATGAAGCTCGCTCCTCATGCATCGGCTAAAGAGCTGTATAGTACGCCTGATGCGGCTGAAGAATTTGTTGTAACTGTGCCCTTCGTGTGTGTTGCGAACAGGGAAACCCGCCCAGCCATCGGTGTGCCCGCAAGTTTTATTTGCAGAATAGTTTTCTACGTTTTAAATCTTTATGAAGTAGCAAACTGATTGACGTTATGCGAATTTATGGTTTTGTGAGGAGAGATTACGTTCATAAATGCTTTATGGGGATGCAGAATGGATTTCTTTTGTTTTTGATGAACTACTAAACCAACTTATAATGAAGCGGAAACCAGTGAATAACTTATTAAATATAACCTTTCTGTTACTACATTTCAACATCTGACTCCTGTTAGAAGCGTCTAACCAATGGTTACTTCTCCTCAGAAATCAATCATCCTGAACATTTTAACATCAGGTCCCCACAGTTGACCCAGCTGCTTCCATTGTAGCTCAACTTTGAATTACTCTCTGTGGTTATTTCTGACAGGTCTTCATGCTTTTTAATGACTAATCATAAATCCTCTTTTTTTTTTCCCCACCTAATGTTTTTACAACTTGTGGCTGGTCACCGGTGATTGATCGTCAGTGAAGTGCTTCCAAAGCAGCATTGGCCATGTTGACACTGGCACCGCACAACTGTATCCCGCAGACACACTGCTTATTCACATCTCCACAAGCAAAAAAAAAAAAAAAAAAGAGGATAAGCCCCAGTGAGAGGTTTCTAAAGAGGAAGAGATTTAACTGCTTGCTGAAAGCTGTGTTTCAAAATCTGAGAGAAATCAAAAATATATCAGTGCTGTGAGGGGACTGTTTTATTTTTCCTCCTCTTGAAGGCTTATTTCTAAGGCAACAAAAGCCTGATCTGATTATACCTTCATGTGATCAGGCTGAGGGAACACACTCACCAATCAATCTATGTTAATACAAATATTTCCTCACCGTCCTCGGCGCTGAATGAGAATCAAGCATTGCAGGAGTCATTTCAGGGATCTGATCCAGGACTGGTGGAATATAGTTACTGGAACAGCAAACGTACAATGACATCATCCTCTTAAAACTAATGGCTATTATTCAAAAACATATGGCCGCCGGCCACATGTGTAGCCCCCCCCCGCCACCACCTCATACACACACACACACACACACACACACACACACACACACACCAACTCCCTTCCCTCCTGCTCCCTTGTGGACTAGTGTGAAAAAGAAAACAATTGCTTCTCTGTTTCATTTTCCTTTCAGGTTATCATCCTTTCCCCCTGGATCTCAATGGTTGTTAGAGCCATAATCGCGCACTCGAGTCCCAAACAGCCGGAGGTTCTTTGCGGTTTAACAGCTCGAAGACCGATGTGACTAATATGCCAATTTGCGTACAATCTGTGGATTCCAGACAAACCTAGGTCTCAAAGGCGGCGGTGTGCCGACTCATCCCTCGTTCCGACTCATGCAGACAAACCGGAGACATCAACGCTTTTGCTCCGTTTGCTCAGGGTCAGCAAAAGAGCCAAAAACACTTCTGTATTTAAACGACTTGTAAATGTATGCAGTCCCACACTCTGGAGAAAACCCCGTACCACGCCAGCGTTGTATTTTAAAAATGTCAATCTCCTGTCCAAACTGTGTGAAAGAGGCCATATTTTATGTCTAACTACAGGAAATCATTTTAATGCTACATTCTCTGTGATTTGTATACATCTTCCTGCTTTATGACGGAGCATATTATGGTTGACTGAGCCACCCACACAAAGTCCTCCAAAATGACCCTTTTAAGTTCCTGGCTACTGATGGTGCACCATAAAACAGAGAATACAGCTATACCATTAAATACAAAGGATGGTTTTATAGCGGGTTGGGGGAAACAGCAGCAGCTTTGAAGGCACATACGTGGATTAAGAACAGAGAGGTACCTCGCTTTTTCAAACCTCAAAGCTAAGCCACGGTTCAAAGATCCATAAAACAAAAATATTTGGACCTGGTGTAAAGAAAGAAAGAAAAGAAAAGGAAAAGTTGTGTGCTCATTTGCTGCCAAATATTTGTGCTATAAGTCTTAATAACACTTTATTGTTTCCTCCTGTTAGCGTGAGGATGTGGAGTTGCATCTTAAATAGACAGTGGTGTCCAAAAGTTCCCCATGTGTGTGTGTGTGTGTGTGTGTGTGTGTGTGTGTGTGTGTGTGTGTAAAAACACAGAGGAGAGGAAGAGGTAAGTGCAACCTATCAAGTTACTGGTGATCTCAGAGCTAGAACAAGTCGTTGCCAACGAGATCTTTCCAATGTTAGTGTGATAAAGTTTTACTAGGAAGTACTTGTGAAATCTGTAACAAAAATACTTCAAAAAATAGTAAGTACACAGTGTGTGGATTTCCCTACGTGTCTGTGGCTGTCGGCACCGTGCCCACTGGACTCCACTGAAGATGTAAGATTTTTAAAAGGGGTCACAAATACAGTGAAATTTCACTGTGACTTTTATTGCGAGTGAAACAATGTGTTTGGTCTGTGGCCTCCTCAGGTCGACTCAGTCACAATTCACAAAATATAGCACTTTCCAGCAAACTTTGCTCAAACAAGTGGAATTAAAATGTTGCAAAAATTATTTTCAGCTGCAAACACACAACTGCCACACAGATGTAACACAGGCAGGTGATAGAGCCAAAAATTACTCTCAATACAAGCAGTAGTAAGTCGTATTTGATAGGCAAAGCAAATATATGCAAGTGACATGTGCCATTTTAGGTCGATTAAAAACCAGACGTGGATGGAAGCAACATGGTCAGAGAAAGAAAGGACACCCAGCTTTCTTGGCTGACCTTGGCTGGAGTGATAGTTGAAGAGACAATTTTGCTGTGGATGGGGAGATAAGACTGACTGGCCAGGATGACTACCAGTTTGGTTTTAGTAGGTTTAGTTAAAGATGGTGCTCCCTTATCTCTGTGGATATGTCCAAGAGAGACAAGTTGACATTCATGGAGGAACAGATCTGTCAGGGGCAACATAGCTTGGTGGTGTCTGCATAGCAGCAACTTTAAAACCAACGCAGTAATTGAACTCAAGGAAGCGGGTGCATATTGCAAAGAGAAAGGGCTCCAGTACCAGGCCTTGAGGGATGCCTGTCAGGGGGAATGCAACAGGGTAGTTTGTCCTTGCTAAAATACACTTGAGGAATGTCCAGTAAGACAGAATTCAAACTAAGAAAGACAGTTCAACATGTCAGAGGTTTCTGATAGATCCAGCAAGGTCAGAATCCAGTACCAGCGAAGTGTGTGTGTACTGAGTCAAAATAAACCAGTGTGCATCTTTATGGTAATGGTATAAAATCTAAAGTTACAAGATGGGTGGCTGATTTTTTCCAATAGTTTGAAAAATAAATGTACTTATTTATATGCCTGGCACTAATTAAGCAACATTATAATTAATTTGGATTCCATGATTGGGAGTAGTCCAGTCTCATTTTTGCTTTGAGAACAAATCCAAATCAGTGAATTAAAAACTACTAAAATGCTTCATTATGGTGCAAAAACCCAACAGTCTTAATGATGTGAACACAAGTTGTTTTGTTGGTCAGTGGTTTTGAACAAGTGGTTTGTTGTCTGTAGATAAACCATCAATTGTATTTTTTATTTCTAAACCTGTTAAAGGAGGTGTACGTTTTCCACAGGCCAAAGATCTTCGGGTGAAGAAAAGCACATTCCTGCAGGTAGTGGTGCACATACTGTACAGTTGAGAACTCGATCCTCTTAGTAGCGTCTTAAACAGACTGAACTCAAGTGTGTGGTATTAATGTTGGAGAGATAATTGAATACTTTCCTTGCCTCTGACGTGGAACCAATCAAAATAGTACTTCATCAACTTTGTCAATTTGAGGTTTTCTGCGAGACGAGGAATCCAACAGGATGTTTTTTGCAGATCATCTCTTAATAGGACAAAGCTGGATCTTGGCCCCAGGTTTTCTGGGGCTCTTTTGAAGGCAGCTGAAGTAATGATTAGAAAGCAAAGTCCACATCTGAGATATATTTTCCAATACCAAAGCCATTACTGAAACCAGATGGGCAAGACTTTGGTCCGTTTGATACTTCCTGGTTTTTAACAAGCCTTTTTATTGACAGAATGGTTTCATGTTTTGTTGTTTACACATGTTGTAGTGACATGATGGATTTCAGCTCATAAATGTATTTACATTAAAACATTTATCATCAAGTTTCTCTGATCTATGTCTTTTATGCGGGGAAAAAACAAGTTGTTGAATAAGGCCGCTGCCTCTGTCAGTGCTTTGGACTCTGTGCACACTTGTGTGTTATTGTTCATGAATCAAATGGAACAATATGGGAGAGTTCAAGCCAGGAACCAAATCCATCAGCCCAGAGTTTTTGAAAACAAATCTGTTAAATTTGACAGTTGATTAGGCAGCGCTGCCCTTTGGTTAAGAAAGCATTAGGGTTCATTATCAGCATGAGCTGTTAATGATGTATATCTCAGGATTAGCATTTGCACACCACATACCAAGACACCAACAGCCTGTGAAACCACAATGAACCTGAATCAGAAGACACCCAGACAAGAATCCAGCATCATCAGACAGATGGTGGGAAATGAAAACATGCGTGCGGGAGAGGTCCTTCGGTGGGGAGATCTGGCAGCGCGATGCTTTATCTTTTCAAAGAGCATGAAGATGTTAGTTTGGCAGAGCGAGGAAAAAAAGTGCTTTCTGTTTGACATGACTGTCAAAGCAGTGCGATGGCTGATAGCGCAGTTCATGTTCCACTTTGTTTTAAGAGCGCCGCACGTCACGTGACACGGCGTAAATGATGGTGAGGGAAATGAAAGATGGATGCATTTTCCTGGAAAGGCAAGTTTAAGATGCCAAATGTGGGAGAGATAATATAAAACAGTTAATGGCTCATATACACAGATAAAATAAACCATTATCGTTACTCCCTGCAGATGATTTCAAAGCTTTATTTTCCTTAATGCAACGCATATTAGAAACCCATGGTGATAGTGTTAGTATTTCATGTATTTATCATTAATTCATCTCTTCAGTCAGGCCTCAGTGATATGCCCTGGCCTGCACATGTCTCTTGAATGATATGATTGTGATTAGATGTAGTAAAACCATTGTACAATGCAGGTACGCAAAAGTTTGGGCACTGGTCAAAATATCTGTTAATGTTCTGTTAAGTGGAAGATGAAATGATCTTCAAAAAGCATAAAGTTAAACACAAAACACTCTTTTGCAATATTTTAAGCAACATCAATGTAGTACTTTCGTTTTCTACAATGTTAGAGTGAAAAGGGAAAACAACAAACAAAGCAGCAGCCTGCAATAGAATGGGAAACCAAGGAGACTTGAGCTCTTGGATAACTTTGATCAAGGTATCAGACAAGATATTTACATGCTGTGGGGGGGCGGTACTACTGTAGGTACTAACTATGCAGGGTGGCCAAACCTTTGCTGGGGGCCATTTTCCTTTTCTGTCACTTTGAAAATGTGAAAGATGAATATATAAAAAATCATATTGTTTATAATGTAAAGGGAATGTGTCATCTGTAACTTTATGTATTTTGGAAATTATTTCATCTTTCACTTGCTGAACTGTTCATATTAACAGACATTTTGACCAGGGGTGCCCAAACTTTTGCATGAAGCTGTAGATGCTGAGATGAATGAAACAATCACAGAGATTGTTTGCTATATGTCAGGACAATATGAGTGAAAAAGTTAATGTATTCCTTACCATTTTGGTTTTTAGTATGCTGTATTGGTGTGTGTATCAAAAGAAAGGAATATGTCATTAACCCTTCTACTGCATGTAATTAGGTAGTTTTGTCTCTACTTCTGTGCCAGCAGCTCTATGAACCTACATGCACAGCGCTGCTAAATTCCCAACATGCATTGTAGTGATCCAATTACTTCCCTGCTTGATGTGCAAATAAATACATATTCCTGAATTCAAAAGTGGGCTCAAGCGCCTTTGGATCCATCCATCTAAGTCATTTCTGTTTGGACAGACCAAATAAGAGCGTGGAGCTGAGAGAATCACTGTCATCAATTGTGCAAATTAAAATACAGGTTTATACTTTTGAAATAGTCAGATATCTTTGGTGCATTATGTGACTGTGGTGGAACTAATAAGACTGTGGCATAGATGTTGAGGTCGGCATTTTGTCATAATATTCAGTCCCTTTCACATGTGCAAACATTTGCTGTGTCAGCTCCTAGTTGCTGATGTCATGTGTAGTGACACAGATCACTGTGTCAAAAATACTGACAGTAAAAAAATAATAATGGTGACAAATCAGGAATGAATGAAATAATATAAGACACAGTTTTTCTATATTTATGTAAAATTTGTATGTACATGTTATAGGCAGGAATGCACTGCTCACATTCAGATTTGCAACAAAATAGTGCTAAAACGGACCAGCAAAACAAACCAGAACACAATTGGCAATATTTGCACTTTGATAACTTTTGAACATTTAAAGATGGATGACTACATGGTGTTTTCCATTACCGATGAACACTGATTACTGCAGTAAGACAGAATGCAGAGAAAACACCAGAGTGGTATCTGCCACGCAGGTCTACACAAAATTTGGTGATGCAGATCGGTGGTTATGATTCTCTTAAGATTTTTTCAAGTAACAAAAAAAACAAAACAAAACAAAAAAACATAATTAAAAAAAACAAAAAAACAAAAACAAAACAATGAAATGTAAAGGAAATCATCAAAATTGAAGGTAGTGCAGTCTTTAGTTTGACAAAACAATCAGCTAACGGCAGCACTCGCACACGTCCGTCAATAAGTTATTCAACAGGAACTTTATCTGAGCTGCTCTGTACAGCGCCGCTTTTAAAGCTCAAATGTCACCACGACTGCCAAATGTCTAGACTAATCACTTGTTTTATGATTCATTACATGATCAAAATTAGAGAGATTCGAAGGAACAGTTGAACATTTTTCCTGTTAAGAACAAATATTACTTGGATTCTTCTATGCTAGACTTGTAGCAAGTGGCAGCAGATGTCTTAGCCTATGTTAGCAAGACTGAAATCAGGAAGAAACAGAAAATCAAATCAAATCTATCAGCACATCTACATCTCACTTAATACCAAGTTATATTTCAGTTATTTAATATGTACAAAAAACAAAATGTAAAAACAACAATTTGTGTTTTCATGCTAGCTTGCTTCCTGCTTCCAGTCGTAAGGCTAACACATGCTAATATCTGCCAGCTCTAGCTTCATACTTTCTGTGCGGGAATGAGGGTGGTATACTAGAAGTCTTCTCTCATCTAACTCTTGGCAAGAAAAATGTCCAACTATTCTGTTCAGCAATATCCACTGAGATGCAGGATGAAAGAGTGTAAGAGAGTATCTATACCGTAGAAATGATTTCAGTGAGAAAGGGCTGTTACTACAATGTGAAACCCCACCCTTTAATTATCTGCGGTGTCATCACTCACCACATTTGACTAAATCTTGATATTGAACATGTCAAAGTATATCTGTAAAATATACAAAGATATATAGATATAGTATAAACAGGACAATAGAAAGCAAAGTTTGGGATTTTAATGCTTAATGCAAGTTCATAATGTATGGATGAGATGCGACCGAGGACGGAGCCAAGGTCATATTATTTGAAGACGTTCTCGAAGGCGGGACATTTGTAGGTCTTGAGTTTCTTGATGGCCTTTTTGAACTCTTTACTGGACTTGTCCCACTTGTGGATGCCTGTGAGGAGGTACTGCTTATCCACCTTGCGGCCCATGATTAGATACTGGTTCGCCAGGTTGTCCAGCTGTTGGCAGGGGCAATCGGCGCCGTTCTTCAAATACAATACCAACTTCTTCAAGTCCTTCTTCTTCAGGTTCCCCGCTTTCAACATCTTCTTCCTCTTCTGCAGGATTACCTTGCGGTCCATGTTTTCCCGCTTCACCTCTTTGATCTTGGCCTTGAAAGCTGTTTGAGGAGAAAAAAAAAACAAAAAAAAACGTCATGTTTAAAGGTGACTTCCTGTAAAAAATGTTTGGTCTAAATTCAGTGTTGCCTCTTGAGATTGATATTGGAGAAGGTGTTCCTAACCCTAACCCTCTTTCTGGGATAGATCATTTGCCTTAAAGGACTTTCACTGTGCTGCAGCTACCTATTTTAATAAATTAAATTACCTAATGCCCTGCTGTGTGTGCTTGTTTATTACAACTAGCGAGTATATCAATATTATATTCTCTGAAATTCAAACATCAAAGATTTGTGATTATTGTGATTTAATTTTCCCAAACCTTACAGAAAATTGTTTTCATACAAAACCATAAAGAACCATACAGCCACATCAAAGTAATTCTCCATATTTAGCCAATATCATAAAAAAAACTATATCAAAAGAAGCCTAAACTGATCATTTACACTAGTGCTGAATTTTAGTATTTTGTTAATTATCAAATGGTACAAGTAAAATGAAATCAATAACATAAAAGATAAGTGATGCAGCCAGGTGGTACCATACAAGTTACAACTTCAGCATAGTTTCTTAAGGTAAATGAAAAGTATAATATACTGTATAGTCATATACACATTATAGTCTTATGGGCAGATTTGACTACAGAATCGTCTGAAAGTGATTGAACCTTGTGGACACAGCAGTTTCGTCATACTTACTGGCTGACATGAACAATCAGAAATTTATATAATACCAGTATCATGGCCATGAGTTGATATCAGCTCATGGCTCCTGGCCCGTTGGCCTGGACAGTTTATCTAGCTCAACACCTCATGTGGATAAACTTTCCTTTGTTAGATCTTTGTGATTTTTTAAAATAATACAGTGCAGTCTGTTTATGGTTTTGTATGACAACTAAAAACTTTTTTAATATGCGTCCAGTTGTTACAAATCCCGTTCATGCATCAGAAACCCAATAACGTCACGCAGGGCCAACATCTTACATAAGGTCATATCTGTTTCAGAGATTGTCTGATTCTAAATCCAAGAGCCATGTGTGCCATCAAACCAAAACCAAAAACCAAGTTTCACACAAAGCCACTCAAGTTCTCTACCTTCCCCCCCAACACAATCTATCTCCTAGGAAGATAAATTGTAATTAGCACCACGTAACAATGCATTTGTGTGCCCACTTTCTTGGGTTTCACCCCCTCCTCCTCCCCAATCTGGTTTTCAGATTGACCATAATACCCCTGATCTTTCACTAAACTCTATTTAACCTTCTAATCACTCTGTTTCCGCCAGTTCCCCTTCTGAAACGGAGCACGAGTCAGACTTTGGTGGTCCAAATCTCCATATGCCTCTACCCATTACGTCCTCGCCTCTTCCACTGACATATAGTGATATGTGTGTGGCACGGACGACCTTGTGACACAGCGGCGTCAGAAAAAAGAAAAGAAAAAGTGGAGCATGCCATGTCCAATCTAATTGACATAGCCGGTGTTGGGACAAACCACTGAGTCACGTCGAAGACAAAGTCTTGTGACCTACAGTGCGGGGAACAGCCTGATTGAGCATGAATCCTTTTCACACTCCAGCAAAGATCTGGACTGATAAAACTACAACCTCCGTCTAATTTTCTCCACAGTTTTAGACACAAAGTCCCTCTCGACTCACTTTTCTCAATTGTGCTTGACGTAAAAACCCAAATTGGCACTTTAAGAAACTTCCAAACGTTTCATCTCTTCCTTTTGCGCTCGCATCTCCCATTGCTAATTAAAGTGTTAAAAAAGAGCCGCCCTGTTTTTCCCAGTATTAAGAGTGCACATGGTAGGGATTAAGACTTTTATCCTCTGTCTCTAGTCCCTCGAATGGTCTCTGTGAGGAGGCTTAGTGTTCAGTGAAATCAAAATGGGCAGCATTCATAATTAGTGAGTCATAAAAGAGAAGGTCTGGCCCACCCCTGAAAGGACTTCATCTTGATAATTCCTCCATCCTTGATAATCCTTTGACGCCATGAACTTTCTTTGCACCTCGTGTTTTTTGAGGCTTTAATCTCCTCAGCAACGTCGTACAGTAAGAAGTTAACATCAAATAATTCAACGGTGTCATTGATAACACTTTCTTTTTTTTCTCTCTCTCTTTGCTCACGGCTGGCAAAACTGTCCCTGCACATGTTTTTCCTCCTCCTTCTCCTCCCCTGTAAGATTTCAAAAGTATCCACGCATAATTATAACGTTCAAAGGAGCAGTGAGGTGTTTAAACAGCGGGATGTAAATCTGTGCTGTAGGTGGTCCACGGTGCTGCTGCTATAGCTTCTCCAATCAGACTTGGATACATACACGACCCTCTCACCGTCGACTGTGAAACTGCATCTGCTGTGCCACTAGGTCAAAGCTACTGAGCTCAGATGATAAAACAATTGGGACTGAACCTGCCAGGAGACTCACACTGAAGCTGCATGATATGACAATGTAGAGAAAATAAGCTGGAAGCTGGATGAGTTGAATAAATTGTTGAAACAATGCTGAATTAAGTGAAGAAAGTGCTGAAGCAATCTTGACAAGATGAAACAATATCTGAAGAGTGAAAGTAAAACAAGGCTGTATGAGATGGTTGGAAATTTACTTGAATTTTTGAAGATTAGTGTGAAGAAATCGAATGGCTGATTCAGATTTATTTAAAACTGACAGCTGAAAACATTTTTGAACCATTACTAATACAGATGAAACAATAACTGAAGTAGAATAACTCTCAATCAGTATTCACTGACAAAGCTCTACGAGATCTAGTGTTGAGAAAGCTATTCTGAAACCAGAGCATTGCAAGCTACCACATACTATTCCGCACTGAAATAAGATGAACTACACAAAAGCTTAAGTTGTTCATTAAAAATCTGATGAAAATTGATTAAAGGTTAAGGTGTTTTTTTATTTTGTAATTAGGGTATCAATGAAAAAGAGAGCTTGTTCTCAACTGGCTTCACTGAATAAATAACTCTCTTTCTCTCTCTATCTATCATGCAAAAAGTGAAATGCCAATGTCGCTCAACTGAGTTTAGCTGAGTCACTAAATATTCACAGATCATATATAAATATGTTATACTGCATTTCACTGCATTTATCCATAATAACCACTGAGCAGTGACCAGCCTTGGCTTTTACACTACACTTTAGTGAAGTGTGGTGGTGGTGGCTGGTTACACTGCCTTCACAGTGGTTGGATCTGCTCAAAGGTTTAACTGTAGAGTAGCAAGTTTAACTTGTTAACTAAAGACAAATGGCCAAAAAAAAGGGGGATAGTAACTTGTTGGAAGCTAAACTACTATTAAAGACTGTGAAACTACTGGCTTAATTACAAAAACTGCCAAAACTAGCATTATGAAAAATAATTCAAATTGAAGCACAGTGGCCGAGGGCAAAACTTCAGTAGCACTTCCTGGCACTTGAGTGTTTCTGTTTAACTCCACACCCCACCAGTCCTTTTGTACTTTGCTATATTTATCTGACTGCTGCTACTTAACAAAGTTTGATTCTACATACAAAACACATGATCCGCTAACAAGATTAGAGCCAATTCTTCCCAACCTTTTTGGCTCGTGTGAACCCTCCAAATGACAATATCAGCTACTAGTGTGTACTTGTGACCCTCCCTCAGCTTTGGCTGCATTGTGGTCACGAGTTTTGAGGAATTCAACCCAAAAAAAAGTGATTTGTTTGAGTTGTACGGGAACTGAGGAGAGAGCTGTTTACTGTATTTAGCAAGGAATTAGAGGGAAGTTAGAAAAACAAATTAGTATTTATAATTCCTTTGCCTTTCTTAACCATCTTTTTCAACAACTCAATGAAAACACTGTTTGCGTGTACAGTACATGGTTCATCTCAAGATAGAACTGGAAGGGCTCGGGTTGTATTTCTGCTAATTAGCTAGTAGTTTCTGCTAATTAGCTAGTAAGCTAAATTTGGCACAAAGCATCTTCTCTCATTCTGAGACTAATGTTATTTTCTACATTGTCCCTGATACAAATAAACTTATTAAACTCTGAATATCACTTTATTTGAAATAGCAAGTAGATGCTGCCATGATTTAAAGCTTACAACCACTTTCCCACATTGAGTGCGTCATATTTACACAACAGACACTCATGTAGAATCATAAGATTTGACAACACAACTCTAATTCTAACTTCAGTTAGAGCCCATTATTTCATTTGAGGCTCTTATTTTGCAGACACAGACATAAGTAGATGATTGAGATGCCTGATTGAGCTTTTAAAATAGTGAAAACGACATGTAGCTATGTCTGGACATCAAGGTAACATAACGTGGCAAATCGTCTTTCAGCAGCCTCCTGGTTCTCCTCTCTGCTCTGATCCCTGACAGCTGACCTGAGTTCCCGTTGAGAGGCTTCCAGCTCCCAGGGTGTCATAAACCCAGCAGAAGGGCGTGCACCCGCACTTGGTTTACAATAACGGAAACACAACTGATCCAATAATCTGCAGTGATCAGTTCTCCGGCGCAGGGGCCTTGCCCTGTTGTTTACTGCATCAGCAAAGGGAGGGAGTCATTTGGCAGCGACAACAAAGCGAGCCGGCCGAGGCAGAGGGGAGATTTAATTGAGGGGTGCTGCAGTTTTTTGGGACAATGAGGTACCGTAAAACCTTAAGCACAGAGATAAATTGTGGTGGGAACAAAGTGTTGAGTGGGATGAGCTGTAAATCTGTTACCAGCTGAGTGCTGCAAGCATGTGTGTGTGTGTGTGTGTGTGTGTGTTAGCTCATGTATGTGTTAGAGGGAGAATGATCAGGATTTCAAAGAGATCAGGCAGCAGCAGAGCTACAACTGCTGCACTAAGAAGCTGTTAGTTGTTGCTGCAACTCTGATGAATGAGCTTAAAAACACATGTAACTGTGACTGAGTCACAAGCTGCTGCTGCTGCTGCTGCCGCGGCCCCCTCGGCTTTTATCAGGATCAAACCACATGGGAATGACAAACGCACTGATTGGAATCAAGAGATCGAAACACTTCTCTTTTTTTGAACCCCCCCCTCTCTAAAAAAACACACACACACACACAAATCTCTACCTTAACTGAGAACAGACCTTTCACAACTTCCAGTAAGTGTGGTTTTCAGTGGACAAAAATGCTAATTCACTGCCAGGGTGGGGGATATTTTACACATGATTGGTCCGCACAGATTAATAAAGACTTTGGTGCGAGCCACTGATTCATTCCTCAAGCCTTCTTCGTGGTTTTCCATCTCCGTGCTCCGCAGCAGAGAAGCGCGGGGTCTCTATCTATCATATCTATTTTACGAGGCCGTCTCCAAGCAAAACACTCTGGCTCGTCTGCGTTTTCGATTTTAAACACCGGCGCCTAAAACATGCCGCTGCCTACCCTACCTCTACGCCGTCCACTTTCAGTCAAGTCATGACTAGCAGAACGCAATCAGGGCGACGGCCTTATCTTTGGCTGGAGGGGATAAAACTTGTCGTGATTAGAGCTTTTGATTTTTTTTTTTTTTTTTAAACCAAGGCCAAGAAATTAACCAGCGTTTGTCTTCGGCTTCTGTTGAGATATCTTTACAGCTGCAGTTTTATCCCCCACGCCAAAAACAAACTGAGTATTTATCTAGTACAAACTAGTATTTAGTCGAGCTGGTGAAACGACCAGTGATGCTATCTCTCTCGCCAGGCATTAGTTGTTTACCCGCAGCAATCAACCCCGGCTGAAATCACAGCGACCGCTTGTTGCATTCCATTGTGGGTTTCAAACCTGCAACACAAGCAGCGAAGTGTCTCATCCTCAGCCTGATACTAAATCTGTCTGTGTATCCTCACATGTCAGTTGGCCGGGAGACTTATGACAAGCAGGGAAAACAACATCTGTCTTCATCCGAGATGAAACAAGCCAATAATGTGCCACTCTCCTCTTGGCAAACCGGGACGCAGGCCGAACAAAAAAAAAAAAAGCCAGTCCCATCACCGCAGCATAAACAACGAGGCAATTCGTTAAACAAATGTAACTTTAAACTTTTTTTCTCCGAGAACTGGAACAAAGTCTGTTTCCAATGTGCATCCAGTCTATATTTGCTCGCCGCGGCACCTGGAATTCAAGTTTTTTGGGGGAGTGAATAAAACATGAAAAGCCTCACATCTCGCATCTTGTGTACATCACACACATTATTTATCCCGGGAAGTCCTCATATAATTGCAATCCAATTGATGTTTGTGTTTTTAATTGAGCTTCAGTCTTACAACGTCCTTTTTAAGATAAGTTTCTGTAAGTGCAACGCGTGAATTCCCACAAATTTCCACAACTACAGTAAATCAAGCGCTGCCGTCAGCGACAGATCTGTTTTTGTTATTGTCCATGTTATTTCCACTCTGGTTGAACTGAGGCTCTGATGAAATAAATGTGTAGCTCGCGTCGCCTTGTTTTAAAAAAAAAACCTGGGCCATGTATTGTATCTGCAGACAGCGGCGGCCTGTAGCTGAGGGGGGGTTCAGGATCTGTTGTGTTTATGGAATGAATATGAATGAATGAATATCACCATGAAACTTCACAAGTTTATCACTCACATTAAGACAAATGTTTTTTGTATTACAAGTTTTGTCAAATTTTATGTTTAAATATATAAATGAGGCAATGTCTAATGAAATATGCGCTAATTTGCATACATTTCCAGAACCGAAATCTGAACAATGGATAAAGCCCCTTTCAAAATTCTTGTTTTATTTTGATGACATATTAGAGTCAGAAGTTTTTACAGAGGGAATTTTGGATATCTCTTTTTATCACTATGTAAATGAGAAAATACTGTCACAAGCCCTAAAAAAAAAATCAAATGTCGCCCTATTTTTAGGAATAAAATGTTGTATAAATCAGACTGTGAATGATATATCAACAACCCCTCTGTAAAACCCTTCAGACAGGAGTGAAACTGGAAGGTTTGGTGGCTGGAGATTTCTAGCTCAGATTCTGAGGAAAAACTCATTTTCAGAAAAAGGCCTTTAAAGACTTGTACTGTAAAATTCCATAGATTGTTAATGTAAATCATACTTTTACGATTGGTTGTGGATACGGAGGAAATGGCAATGTTTGGAGCCTACATCATTGTTCAGGAGAGAGAGAGAGAGCTTTACAATGATACCTGACACGACATGGGTCAGACAACAGGCACAGTACAGTATGTCACAGTAGCTGCTAACTTTTTGTAAATTTAGGAGAAATCTACTGACTAAAGAGACAAAATGAAGTAAAATAACCACCTTAATGTGGATTTTCTACCATTTCTTTTGATTTTTCTGAAAGAATCCATGTTAAGGAAGAAAACTAGCCCAAAATCTCAAAATTGAACAGTGCATGAAAAAACTGTGTTTTTGCCTGTAGTGTCTGGCCTTAAAGTGACGGCTCGATTGATTATTTCATACGTGCGGAGGTAAAACCACTGAACAAAATCAGGAAGGAAAGAGGGTGATGGGTCCATTTAGCAAGAGCAGCATTTCTCGTTTCCTTATTTCTGTGTGTGTACATGTGAGTGCGTCATTCGGGGTGGAGGTCAACTAAAGCAGAGCGTTTTTCATCCAGACTTCAGATAGATGTTGGGAGATGTGTGTTTTTCGAGGAAAACAAACACCGTGGTTTGTCATTAACCCTCTTTTAGTCGCGGAAGAGGTTTAATGTGGACGTCCTACCCCCCCACCACCCCTCCAAACTGTGTGCAGAAGGTATTCTGTAACAACAATCCACCCAGACAGCAGAACAAACATCCCACTTTACTTTACAGCGTGGATCTGCCACATAAAGCCTTTTAATGACCCCACTTCATTAGTCACAGAACATCATCCTTCAGCAGACCAGACAGGGGCCTGGCGCAACTGACCCCCAGATAAAAACCTCACATGCAACTTTTTTTTTTTTTTACATCAAAAACAGACAGCATCTTTGATTCCACCACTGACAAATGGCCAACTACAGAGAAACATGTCGAGATACAGGGTGAACTTCAACATACTTTCCATGCTTTACATACTTGGTTAAAGAATCATGGGCTGTTTTAAAGCTTAAAGATGGCAGATATGCTTGATGCTATCTCATGCTGCTCTTCTGATTTTGTGCAGAGCTGTGATGCATGTCAAGGCCCATCAGAGTGGGCTGCGTACAGTCAGCTTTTATGTTCTCGTGCGTGTGTGTGTGCGTGCCTATGTGTGTGTGTGTGTTGGCACAGTGGGTGTTTGGAAGACACTTACCAAACTCGCTGGCACACATGTGCTCCAGCATGGCGTCTGTTTTCATTTCATTGTCACATGGAGGGCAGATGGGAGAGTAACCTGTGGAAAGAAAAGAAGAAGGAGAAGAAAAGAGGAAGGGACATGGTTTGAAAATCAGTGGAGATACAAGCCGCAATAAATCATTGATACGGTTTTTACGTTGGATTTATTCACATTTGGGAGGCGGTAGAAAAAGAAACAAAGATTCAGGAGGGAAATAAAACAGTCATCTCTCATTTGAAGATGAGTTAAACCAAAAAAGATAGAGAGAGAAAGGGAAGATCCCTGCCCATTTGAAATGATTTATTTTGAAAATCTCTGCACACCAACTGAACCTCACATGCAGAGATCCTATTCTAGTGTCTGGTGACCTGACCTCAGCGAGGAATGTCTTCAGCTTTTATAGCCAGCTCAGGCTAAGAGCTGCAGTAAACACTCGTGCTCACTTTTTTACGAAATGGATCTTTCCGTCATGCTCAGCAGCAACGTATACATGCACACACACACACACACACACACACACAAAAAAACTTAAGTATTAGAAATGCGGGACGGATAAATGGAAATGATATTCAATCCGGGCTTTAAAAGAATGCTCTGACATTCTCCCAAAAAAAGAAAAGAAAAGGTAATAATATCCAGCTCGAAGACAAAAAGCGGGCTGAAGACAAAGAGCCAGAATGTGTTGTTGCCAAGAAGTAATTCAGTCTAGAGGCATATCTGCAAATATTTCACCAACACATTTTTTCAATTCTTTCTAATACCGCAAATGATTGCTTCATGCAAAACAGCTGAGCTTACTTTCCAAACAAACTTGGACGCCGCGATGCGATGCGATGCGATCGAGGCGTCCCGCGGCATTTCACTCAAAAAAAAAAAAAAAAAACCCCGGCTGGATTTCGACGTCGCAAGCGCTTGGACGGCGGAGTGGAGTGGAGTGGAGGGAGAGGGAGAGGGGGGGAAAAAACAAATAGTTTTCCCTCCATCGCCAGTTGTCCATTACATGTGTTTAACGAAAGCTTGTGAAAGTAACACCCAGGTGTAAAGAGCTTGTGAAAACAGACACTGTTTACAGAGTCACGGAGTCACCCCCTTTTTTTCCCCTATTTGAGACCTGGTTCCTCCATTAAATCAATTATCACTATTCAGCAGTGTCACTTCACCTCTATTAGTGATGATTACAGAGAGCAGCGTGGGAGATGGAGAAGCCTCAAGATCAGATATTAGCACTTTTCAAGCGAGGTGAAAAACATGGGCTACGCTAGCTGCTAGCGGTTCTGGCTCCAACAGGCCTGACTCAGTCTAAATCCTGGCTTTATTTATCACTGACGCTGACAAGAAATGATAACAGGTGACGTCCAGGGGGGTGGGGGTGGTGGGGGGGGGAATGGAGCTCTGTGTGGTCCCTCTGCCCTAGAGAAGGGAGCTCTTTTTTGGGGAAAAAAAAAAAAAAAAATGGGCCTCCATCCATACCACCATGTCAGTCACTCACGCCCACCCCCCACCTCTACAGATACAGTGAGCGCTGTGTAATCGCTGGAGGATCCACAGTCCCTCCATTTACAGCACAAGCACCAATGTCTTCCCCGTGGTGTCTCTGCAGCTTAAGAATGAAATAGAAGTAAGTTAATGAGGTGATGATGGAAAATCTCCCCCCTCCTTTTTTTTTTTTTACAGTGAAAATGAATGAGGTGGTTGTATGTCCCTACCCCCCACTCCCCAACCCCCAACCTCCCAGCTCACCTAAGCAAGCTGAGAAGGACACGAGCTCAGCAAAACCAAAACTATTCTACCGCGGCCTCTGAGCTTTATCTTCTCCAGCCTTGTTGTTGTTTTAGTGCATTTTTGGGGGTTTCTCTGGTATTTGTCAGCTTGGCGCATCACGTTAGCGCTGGATCACGACTTTTCTGGACTATGTTGCTACATCTTCCACTGATGCTGCATGAGGTGTCTGTCTGCTCCGCACCAACCCACAACCCACAACCCACACACACAGACACACACACACACATACAGTCCCAGCAGGTTTGGGGAATCTGCAAAACCAAAGGAGCCATTAGTGATAGATGCATTATGGACTATTTGGACAGAGTGTTTTTCAAATCACATCTTCATCTTCCCATTCTTCATCGTGTGTCAGACGTGTCGGTGATGGCCGGTCAGAAAAGATGGGGGGTAGGGGGTGGGGGGGGATTATTAGATGCATGTATTTGCTTCTCACTGCTGGACTTCCTCCCAGCATTGTCTCTCCAGCTTCAACAAACACCTTGAAATAAATGACTACCATCTGTTAGAGCTTTTCTTTTTCTTCTTTTTTTCGATATTACAACATCACTGCAAGTCAATAGCAGACAACTTCAACGTTCATGTTAAAGCCAGGCTGTACACAGGAGAGCACGGATCGGAATGAAAATGTAACTGCATGGGATTCTGCTGAAGGACCATGAAGAGGGGAGGGGGGGTTAGTTAGACATTGTTAAAATGGGATCAAATCCAGGTTTTCACGGCTGATTTTCTCCCCCCCCCCCCAAAAGGTCGTATTTGGTTTGTTTGTGTTGGGATTTGCATCTGCAAACACACCTTCCCCCCTGAAATAACATTCTCAAACCCCATTTAACTGCACCGGTGTCAGCTTTTACACAGCGGCAAAAGTGGAGGCTGTTTCTCACTGGGGATAACTTCTGCTGAATGTTTAAAGTCGACTGCTCGCAATATTAAAAACTAAATTCTGATTCACTTCATTCGTGGCAGTGACAGAAAAAAAGGTAATCGCCCAATCTGACGCCCAAGTTATCATGTGAGTTAAAAAGTTTGGAGCTGACTTAGAATTTGATCAACCTGGTGGGAGTTTATGTTCTGAAACAGATGAAATGTTTGGACAGAAAACTGAATGGGATCACCTTGAAGCCATGTTTACTGGCAGAATTAAGGAATTGCATTGAAACAGCTACATGTCAGACAATAAAATGTACATCTAACTAGGTAAAGTATGAAAAGTAAGTAGCAAGTCTTCCCTTTAGTCATGTTGGCCTATTTCATTAAAAAAAAGTGGTTATGGTGCAGATTGTGGGAACTCTATTTTTCACTGTTTTCAGACCTGAGTGTTGAGTTATTTGGTGAATGGTATGATGGGATATTAAGATATTAGTCAGTAATGGAATTGGACACAGTGCTGGCATAAAAGTAAGTTTTCTGACTAGAGGGGAGCAAGTTGAAACCATCTGAGGACTTAGTCAGAGAGGATCACCCCTCCACACCGAGCTGTTGTTGTTGAGTAGGACACAAACCCGCAGATGTCCCTGAGGCGCTGCGTGCTGACCACCAAAAACACCGTGGTTTTGTTGCGCACCCCACACAGAGCTGAACCGAAAAGAATGTTGAACCAGCTCCAAGACTCCTGAGCGACAAACACATGGTTGCTAACAAACTAACTAACCCAGAGGGGAGAATTACCTGTCGGTTGGGTGGCCTCGGTGGAATTGGGCTGCGTCATGGCGATGCACACGTCGTCCTGGGGAAACTTGTCACAGGTGAGCATCTCCGGCCAGGGGAAGCCGAACGCCTCCATGATCGGGGTGCAGCCGTCGCGCACGGCCTCGCACAGCCAGCGGCACGGGAAGATGGGCCGCTCCAGACACACGGGCGCGAAGAGCGAGCAGAGGAAGACCTGCGTGCCCGGGTGGCAGTTCTTGTGCACCAGCGGCACCCAGCTGCTCGCCTGCTGCTTCACCTCGGCCATGATCTCGTGCTCCAGCAGGTTGGGCAGCAGCATCTGGTTGTAGCCCACGTTGTGGCACAGCCGCAGGTCCTCCGGGATGTCCACGCACTGCGGGGGCTTGCCGTAGCTGCGCCCGCCGTTGTACGCGTCCGACTTCCAGCTCAGGTACTCGTACTCTGACGCTCCGCACGCTGACACCAGCAGCGCCACTGTCACCGCGAGCCGGATCATCCTCCAGAACGATTCAGAATAAGTCGACCTCATTATTTCTAAATTTGCAACAAGAAGAGTGCAACCGGGGCTGGCGAAAACCAAGCAGACTCACTTCATGTAGAAATTCAAGGGGAAAAGAAACTTATACTGCTGGGGGGAAAAACAACAAAAAAAGACGCTGCGCTCTGCTGATCGACGTGCGTAAAAGCGTGCAGAGTGGTCTGGGTTCTTTGGGTAACGTCCACCGGCTCTCTCTGTCTCTCTCCCCGTCGCGCTCCTCTGGTGCGTCTGTCTCCTGTGAGGGTTCGGGGAGGTACAGCGCTCTGCTCGCTCTGCGCCTGGAAACCAAGAGGTTGTAAAGTGCGCTTCGGCCAATCGGAGTGCGTCTGAGCCTTTTGGCACTCTGCTGTCAGTCAAAGCGCTTAATTACCCAGTGTGTAAAAACTCTCCGGGAGCCTCCCTACACTCCTGCCTTTTACTCCCCTGCTTGTATTCCCCTAACTGAACTAAACACAGACGGAAAGACATGGATTCTGGTTAATATATGACTTCTCATGCAAATTGTGTCTAATAAAAGTGTAAACTTTATTTAATGCTGTATAACAGGCTATTAGAAGAATTCCTCCTCTTGGTGCAGGGAACAGCTTCTTTCTCTAATGTGAGGAAATCCTAAATTCATTTACTAGAAATATCCCTATAAGGAATAAAAGCTCCAGCCTGCGCCTCAGATGTATTAACCGCTCTATTAAAAACACTGGAGTCACAGGATAAACACACATTCCTCTTGAAAATAAATACCAAGGGTTTAAAAAGGCAGCAGGTTGTTTAAGAAAAGCCCGGCCGCAGCTGTTATAAAGCTATTTCCAGAAACCTCAAAAACTCTCTGAGAAATAAACTGTCTCTTTACACCATGAAATGATTTTTAATCCCTCAGAGTCGTCATGGACAAAGCCGTTCTCTTTGCTGCATTTAACATACACATTAAAACAGTTTGAAAACATAATTTGCATCAAAACAGGAAATAAAACTTTATTAAAGTTTTGTTCTCAGATTTGTACGGGTGCACAAATGGTGCAAGATGTGTCTATTTTTTTTTTTTTTTACTAGGGCAGAAACAAGGGGAAAAACAAGGGAATGAAACAGTTCTGTTAATTCCCTCAGAACAACAGGAAGCTTTGCACAACTACACTCTTGGGTTTCTGAACGGCGACATGATATTTATTTTATGGAAAATCTGATGCCGAGCTCTGCGGCTCAAAACAATGTCAATACAAGAGACACACAAACACACGGGGCGAAGCGGTTACTTCCATTGTAGTGGCTCCAGTAATGTGTCACACAGGGAACACAAGTGAGGAGTCCTCAAGGAGCCCCCTAAACAAAAATGAGGAAATTGTATTTTCACTTATATTGAATTAACTACCACCGTCCCTGCCAGGGAATGTGGAGACTTTTGTTTGTTCAGCTCTGAAGTGCTGAGCCGAGTCATATCCGACAGTAAACAGCCGTCTCCAGAGGAGCTCTTGGGTGTTTTATCTTATCAAAATGGGGGGGCTGGTGATTTAATGCAGCTCAGTTTGTGTTTGCCGCCACATGCAAACACTTGGGGAAGTGTTTCTTTATCCAACCCAATTACAAACTATAGGCTAAAGTCAATTTGCTGAGCTGCAAGTGTCCATCTCCTCCTCCCATGCTTTGCCTCTCTCTCTGCCTGATAAGGCCCGAGGTGTGAAATCCCTCTATTTATATGTAGGGCCATTTGCATTCCATTGTGTTGTTAACAGTTTCTTGCAGAGAAAGGAGGAAAACAAAACAAAACAAAGCACTTAATTTGATTTTAAGTGAGGACGCAGCAAACGCAGACCTTTCACAGTAATGGCTTTGTTAAGCTTTATCAAATCAATGCGTTTTACAGCTGCCTCCACCGCAGAGGAGAGGACGGCGCTCACCTCTTCTTCTTCTTCTTCTTCTCCTCTCACTTTCTTGAACCGAGGCCAGGAGAAAACATTCTCCAAGAGCACGCAGAATGTTAAATGCATTATGCAGTATGGATGGATGGTGACAGATGGCACCGTTATAAAACATTTACTGTAATTTCTGCTGGATGCGAAAGATGAAATGAAAAAATAAAAATGTCAAAAAGGAGCTGTAAATCATTTTTTTGAGCAATCATCAAGTCAGAATCAAGGTGATGTGAGAGGTGCATAAACAATACAAGCTCAAATAGCTCATCAGTTAAATTATGAATCAACTCGAGCAATCTGCATGCCACAGAGGTGATGCATGTTGAAAAGAAGAGCAAATGATTCTCCCAAGAGCTCTGCAGACAACACCTCTTTTAACATTTCAAATTAACGGTGATGGTTTAATATGCTGTGTTTGTGGCGATGCTACAGACTGCTTTATGGGCTGATGGCATCCAGCAACAGTTTGTGCAGATGGTTGCTAAAGCAAACTTAAAAATTCAGGAGACAGGAGAGAGTTTTTTTTTTTCCCCCTCAGACTAGACCTGGCTTTGCTCAAATGCATGAGGTAGCCTCCTTGTCAGGAGTGATAGGCCATGCTAAAAACCACCAGCAGGACAGCAACAAGCCAAAACCTCAGCGAGACAAAAGAAATGCAAGCGAGTGGAGAGGTTTGCATTTTTAGTTTCCAGACAAGTGTACAGTGGGGAAACTGAGGAACAAATAAAAAGTAAAAAAAAAAAGAATGAAAAATCTTCTGCAAACAAAAGCAGATATGACCGCAAAACCGTGGATGTCCCTGTTATCATGACTGCATTCACTTTCCAAACTCTGTCCTTTAACAGCGTGTGACTAACAATAGAGAGACTAAATATTTGGACTTTCAGGGCCCGTGGGAGGACAGACTTTCCCAAAGACAGGCTATCCATCTATATTCACCAGTGTTTAAAGTCACAATCTTGCCGTAGTACATGTGCGCGTATTGCCATGAAAGGGCATTTTTTTTGGCCCTGGCAGAATGAACATGTATGTCGTTACGCATCCGTCATCGGCGAGCGCCGGCTAAACACTGGATCTCCTCCAGAGCTCGGCGGCGTCGTCGTCTTCGGCCGTAGACTGATGAGGTGTATGTGCATGAAGGATGTTGTGGGAGAAAAAAAAAAAGCTCCCATTATAACCGACTGTATGTTAAAACACAGAAATAACAAGTGCCTCTGCTTTCTGTCAGGTAACACCAGGAGAGCACAGAGAGCTATACACACAGCCAGAGCTCACTGCTTCTCATTCAGTTGAGTTTTATTCTTGTGGCATAGAATGATTTAATTTCATTTTCTCTAACGTCTCCCATGAAGTGACTTATGATGAAGGGACGTGTGCTCAACTTGAGTCTCCATGAATAGACAATGGCTCCTGTATGATTCTTAGCATGGGGCTGTGTGTGTGTGTGCGCATAGTTAGTGTGGAACCTGTTCGAGTGTGTGCATTTCAAATGTTCTCGTCACCTCATGTCCCTTGTTTGTCCTCCCGATCAGACAGAGCTACATGTATGAGGGTTTATCATCATACACCCTGCCAAGTCCTTAAAGAGGAACTATGGAAGTCTGGTCGCTTTTCCACTGTTTTGCTAACCCTCTTCTTGGCCATGTGCATTTGTTTACAAAGAAGCCGTCAAAAAAATCAATCAATAGAGCCGTACATAACATTATATACCTATACGATGTTACAATGTGTATGTTTGTCTACTTTAATCTGTCATAAACAAGAGATTACGGGTTTCAGGGCGCGTTTAAGCGCTGTGCCGCAGTGACAAGAGCAGCCACACCGGGGCGGCGGGAGTAATCTTGCAAAGTTGTTTTTCAGCCCAGAGAAGCAATAAGTGACAGAGAGCCTCCATTCCCCCTGTTACAAGTTAAGCCATTTATTAAACCATCATAATAACTCCGAAGCTGTTTAATTCAGGTAAAAATGTAGCAGAGCTAAGCTACAATCCTGCATAGTTCCTCTTTAAAGGGACATTGTGTAACTTCTCGTGTTATCTATTCACTGCCGTCTGCCCAATTTCACATGAATGCAGCATGAAAAATACGATTGAGTTGCTTGCGATACACAACCGCAACGCTAGATGGGAGTAATTCCTACAGAACGTACCTTTAACATTTTGTGATAATAATAAATAATGATAATGGCTTACATTTATATAGCACTTGATACCGATACCCGATACCCAATCGATTATTCATCTCAGTCATTAACATACATCTAGACACCCCAACCGGGACCACAAACATTAACTGTTAATGAATCCAAAAATCCCAAACCATTGATGATTCAATTCTGCATACTATGCCAACCCAGTCTCATATAAAACTTACCTTAGGTCTGTAGCCAAAGCTACAGACTGGCGGAATAGTGTGGCTGCCAATGTGCCCCAAACGCCCCCCCCCCCGACCACCACCATTATCATTAATACGTATTCACAGGAGGCAAGGTGGGTAAGGTGACTTGCCAAAAGACACTACGGCAGCAACTGGGACAGAGCGGAATCCGAACCACCAACCCTCTTCTTTCTATTGGTCGACTCGCTCTACCTCCTGAGCCACTGCCACCAGTGTCTCAAATCTTTCAGTCTTGTTTAAGCTGTTCAAAAAAAACACCTGGATGTTTCTGTTGCCATGTGGAGAAAAATATGTTATGCTCAGATGAGACAGAGATTGAACTTTTTGGACCAAACTTGGTGAAAACCATCAGTGAAGCATGGTGATGGCAGCATCATGTTGAGGGGATGTTTCTCTTCAGTGGGGGCTGGAAGGTTGGTCAGGATTGAAAGGAAAATGGATGGTGCCGAGTACAACCATATTCTTGAGGAAGACTTGCATCCCTCTGTTAGACAGCTGAAGATGGGCAGATCATTCACCTTCCAACATGACAATGATCCAAAAAGAACAACGCAGTGGCTGAGGGACAGAAAGGTGAATGTCTTTGAGTGGCCAAGTCAGATTCCTGACTTAAATCCAATAGAAAATCTGTGGATTGACTTAAAGAGAGAAGTCTATCACCACTCACCATATAATCTGACTGAACTTGAAGAACTGAATGGGTAAATGGGTAAATATTCCCCCAGTCTAAGTGCAATGCTAGAAGAGATATGTCCAAAGGGACTGATGGTTGCAATTAAAGCAAAAGGCAGATATATGACGTATTACATCATGGGACTGATGACTTTTCCAACTCTGTTATTCAAATTTTTTTTCACTATTTTTTTCATTATTTTGATGTTGTGAGGGTAAATTCATAAAATCAAGCTGGGAAAAGTTTTGTTTTCAGCCTGTATGCCAAATAATAAAGTTATATCAAAGGGTTATGATGTTTTTCCATGTGCACATTAAATGCTTCACACAATCATTTGTCGAAGAGTAAGATCTATCAACATGAGTCGTTGTTTCATCACACATTTCTACTGCTTTTTTAAAGAAACTCTGTTATCTGTGTTCACACAGTCACCTCATGTGGAACAGATTATTTTGTGAATGTGGATCATGTAAAGAACTAATGTCTGGAGTCAGGGCTCTGATGTGTCACTCCAAGGTCAAGACCAGCAGGGAGAGGGGAGTGACGGTAATAACTCCCCTCCATGGGATGAAGTAGACTCTGACTGAGCCCACAGGTGGATGCTGGGGTGGAGGCGGAGCTTCTGATGCGCTGCTATAGGAACAGCATCAGTGGCAGAGAGGGACAGCACAGCTTTCAGGTGAGAAGTGTGGCAGCAGGTGTGGATGAGCACAGCATGTGGAGCTGTACTGAGAGAGGAAGAGTTGTGCAGTGTGCAGAGGCGTTGCAACAGGGCAGGCAGCCCAGCCACTGGCTGTGTACATTGAATGCTGTGCCTAGTCAACCCAGTATCATATATAAAAATGTAACCACCCTAGCGACATAGCAACAAGCAAGCAAGTGATTATGTACATTCACTGAGCCAATATTTTGAAAATAAAATATATATTTCTTGCTAGAAATATAATCAAAGGACATTTTTATGCAGATTTTACTAAAAATGATAGAAATATTTGCTCGGAAACTTGAAAGTCACGTGACTTGGACACAAAAAAACAGGAAGAAAAAATTTAACAGTCATACAATTTAAGAGCTGTTTTGCACTTTGGACCAACATAGCCAAGGTAAGTTTTATATGAGACTGGGTTGGCATAGTATGCAAAACTGAATCATCAATGGTTTGGGATTTTTAGATTCATTAACATTTAACGTTTGTGGTCCCAGTTGGGGGTGGGGGCCCTCCAAGTTACCTCTTGCCTGGGGCCTCCAGAGTGTCTAGAAACACCCCTGGCAGTGTGGTGGAATGACTGAGAAATCATTACATTAACAATGCATGTTAATGACTGAGATGAAAAATGTCCTCATCTTATTATGTTTCTGGGCCTTTGGTCTGAGCCAACACTGACTCAAGTGACATCACATGAGGCAGTTTACAAATTTTGAGAGATTTTCCTCAACATCTGGAAACAGATGTGAGGTGTGATAATAGGTTTGAGTCCTCAGTGGATCTAAAATAAGCTCAAGGCTAACCTGATTACTGCCCTGCTGTGCATAAACATGGATTAAAGAATAACCAGGATTGTGCAAAGCGTTGTCATCTTCCAAAAGTTCAAATAGAATAATTTATATTTTTCTTTTTCTTTCTTTCTTTCTTTTTTCTTTTGATTTGCCACATCCTGAAGTGACCAAGAAACTGATGTGTGGGTAGTCAAGAAGCTATTTGGCTGATAATGTTGGCCATGGATAAACATGGTCACTGGTTGTTGACAGCCAGTTAGATATGCATGCCTGGTTTGCTTTTTTGTTGTTGTTGTGTTGATGTAGTTTCATGACTAATAGCACCAGATGGGAAGCACGAAGAAAGGGAGAAGTTGATTACAGCTATTGGAAACTTTTTCACTTCAGGACAGCCAAAATCTATGGTGGGGTCCAGAAGCCTGAGACCACTTTAACATGAACATTTGAGTATATACCAAGTGCAACTCAGTCTGTGAAAACAATTGTTATTATGGCTTCCATGTCAAGTCTAAAAATAATGATCCTGAAGATGTCAACAGGGGGGACATACCTGGACTCAAGTGTGGAGTCTGGATATTCATTAAAATAAAAATTAAAAAACGCCTCAATAGAGGTTGTGAAGTTTGACATTGGCTGTCACCTAGATTTCCAACTATGGTGGTTGCATTATGGGAAATGTAGGAACTCACCTGTTTTGACCATGACCCATTTGAGTGACTGGTAGATGGGTTCTGTGTAACAGCAGCCCAGTAATTGCTGGAGCCCACAGGCCATGTGATAATGGTGAACTCATTTCAGAGTGATCACTGTCCTATAGCTCGTAGCTATAATTAAGAGCAATAATATGACACACAGATAGTGTTTAAGTGGTACAGTAATAATTGACTGTGCAGTTAACACAGATAAAAGCCTTGTAATAATATTTCTCCTCTCTTGACAGCCTGTTGTTTTTGATTAAGCTCCAAGCACAAAGGTGGAAAATCAAAAACACATCACAGCTAGAGGTGTAAATCAAACTAATTGAGGTTAAAATGCATCCAAAACTAACATGGACATTGATTAAGTATATTTTTTGTTATTTTATTCGAGCATAGAACAACAGTGAAGAGAACTGTGTCCGTCTGTGGTTGATTTAATGCAGTTTAGCCCCAGGTGAGGGCTGGGTTCGACCTATTAACTCTCCTGGTGTTAACTTGTTTGTTGACTGAGAGGTGAATCAAACAGATTCCACTTGAAACTGAGTTCATTTAACCCTCTAATGTGAAAGACTGATGAGAGAAAAGGTGTGATTCAGACTGGAGGTGGACTGATACATGTCAAGTCAGCCTTCTATTTAATCGTGCTGCATGTTAATACGTATCAGAGGTTCGTGCGGCGATCGCCTCGGAACCAGACCGGCCTCAGCTGCTCTGTTACCAGTTTTATTTCTCAAAGGAAGGTGTTCTGCCAAAACCACAACAACCCCTTGTGTTTAAGCACAGGCCTGATCTCTAAAATAAAATAAAAAGCGAGGCAGTATTCTGACGAGGGACTTTTTTCTGCGAACACGAGGAGCCGCGGTGCACGGCTGCCTGTGATGACTTGCCTGGATGCACGGCCCTCGCCATGACTAATGCAAGGCAATTTGGGACATTTGGGTAAAGACAAGGAGTAGAAGAAAAAGCGAGAAGAAAAAGAAAAAGACACCGCAGTTGCTTTAGCTTAATAATGCTCCTGTGTGCTTAAGAGACGGAGGCCAAAATACCTCTCACATAACTCACGCATCATGCTGGGGCAGCAGCATTACTGCTCGGCAGGGGGGAGAGTGAACACTTATCTGGCCCACAGAGACTCAAGAGCTGCACTTTGAGACAGCTCATTATAGGTCCTGATAAGTCATAAAGCTGCATCCCAAACTTATGTGTTTTTGTTTGCTAAGCGTTACCAGTCAAAAACTTCTAAAAGTGATTCGGGATGTACTTTCACTCAATCCATCTGCACATAAATAGATCAGGTTACCACTGCAAACTTTAAAAAAAAAAAAAGGGGACAAAAATTTTGCTTTTCTGTGGTAATGCCTCTGACTCATAGTGGACAAGCACAACTATATAAAAGTCTATGGCGCATATGTTCTGCTTCTTTAGCTCTCACTCAATATAAACTCACATGTTTTCTGTCTGCAAGCCAGAAATGATAGATTGACATTTCAAGAAGGAAAAGCATTGGGATTTCTCTCTCACGTATATCCCACCGTTTACAGCAGGCTCACAAAGTACACAGACCCTTCACTTCTCAGTTCTCACACATTTTTGGTGTAGATGTAATTTTATATGAATTAAAACACCATTTCTGCCCATCAATCTTCCCTCTGTGTTTATCAAAAACGACTAAGCGACAAATGTATTCGTACCCTTTGCGGTGGTCAGGTGCGTCCTGTTTGCTTTAATTATCCTCCTGGTCTGTCCACAACTTGACTGGAGTTCACCTGTGGCAAACCGAGCTGATTGGACATTAAAAAGACACATCTGTGTGAATGAGGTCCCACAATTCACGCATGTCAGGGCAAAAACCGAGTCAAATAAAACACTCTGTAAAACCTCTGCGATAAAATTTAGCGGATAGCCGTAGACGAGGGCAAAGGTTTAAAACCGTTTCTACAGCTTCCAGTGGTCCCAGGAGAACAGTGGTCTCAATAATGTGAAATGGAAGAAGTTTGAACCACCAGGTCTCGTTCTAGAGTGGGCCAGATGGGCAGTCTGAGAAACTGAGCAGGAAGGACGCTAGTGACCGAGGCCTAGTTCACACGTACCCGAGTACTTTTGCAAACAGAATTTTTTCTATGCCAGCATGTTGAAGGGATGCTTCAGCCAAAATCCATAATTCACCAATTTTCTACTCACCGTAATGCCAAGGAAGGGTTTGGAGAACTTTCTGAGTCATCAAAACGCCTTTGGAGTTCCAGGGGGGGTCCGCATTCATATAATGGCGGTGGATAGAGTTCACTTTTGAATCGTCCAAAACACACACTATGAAACATCCAAATACCTCCATACTGCTCGTCCGGCCAACGGCTGTGTTGATGTTTGTGCTCATGCGGGAGATTTGCTGCAAGACGTTCGTTCGTTGATGTGTTCGATGTAAACACGGAAGAACATTTCGCAGCTCATCTTGTGCAGCCAATGGGAGCTACTGCTACAACAAGGCTAAAAACAGAGATCAAATTAATTTTTTCCAAACAACTTTTTCATGTGGTGGCTTCAGGACACTTGGGACAGTACGGACGAGCAGTAAGGAGGTATCTAGATGTTTCATAGTGTGTGTTTTGGACAATTCAAAGGTGAGCACTATATATCTGCCACCATTATATGAAAATCCATTGCCAGCCGGACCCCCCCTGGAACTCCTAAAGCGTTTTGATGACTCTGAAAGTTCTCCAAACCCTTCCTTGGCATGATGGTGAGTAGAAAATTGTTGAATTATTAATTTTGGGTGAAGTATCCTTTAAAAAAAAAATTCTGTCCATAAGAAAAAGCAAAAACGCAATAAAAATGCTGTGTTTTGCATGCCACACCAGCAGGAGGTGATATAATTTTAACTTTTAAAAACAATCATAGCATAGTATAGAAGTACCAAAGCCTACTTCCACTTTGATCTTTGTTATGACTACCATCATACTTTGTGTATGCGCTCAAAACCCAAATCGGCACAGTAGAGGCATGCATTCGGTTTGACACACGTGCAAGCATGCACACCTCATATCATGTGATAAGAATTAACCAATCAGCTCTGCCAATCTGCTTCTCCAGCAGCACCATGCAACCTAGCGCCTTGTCAGTGTCTTGGCAAGCAGCAGCTCACTTCCCCGGTCCAGCCCGCTGTGCAACCAAAAACTCTGTTTTCCTTCTTCATACGTAAATGTGAAAAAGGCTTTTTGAAAAGTCTACTGCCCTGAAGGCAGGGCCATTGCTAGGAATTCTGGGCCCCCGGCCCCCACCCCCTAACTTTTCCAGTATTTTTTTTTTCTTAGACTATGTATGTATTATCATTTTTTATTTAGCCTACTTTGTTTTGATGCTAATACAGCATATTAGTCTGGGTCTTATGCAGAATAAATCAGTAATACAAAGACTACTGGGGTTTTTATGGGCCCCACTGGGCATTGGGCCCCTAGAATTATCATCACCTTTCTCCCCTATACAACGGCCCTGCCAAATGGAACTGACATGACTCTGAGGGTGCTTTCAGACAGACGCGGTTCTGGTTTGGTTCTGGAGTCTCAAAACCACAGTGCTTTCTCATGAACCAGCCTGCATCAACACCATTTTAAGTGGAACCAAAGTGGGAGGATGTTACTCTACATTACTCAAAAATATGCTTTTTCACTGCCTCTGTCATTCTTCAGTTTGTTGACTAATTATTTGGTCTGGCGTTGGAGTGAACCCAGCCATGACCGTCTCTTCCCAGAGTTCAAAGATAAGAATTACTTCATTATTTACTTTATTAAGCCCCAAATGGAAATTCATACAACTTGTATGAACGTCTTGTACTGCAGCAGGAATAAGTGTGTCATTCTAGCCGCTAGAATGATATGCCCACTGAAGATGTCAAGGTTCACAGGGAAGAGCCAAGTATTTTTTGGTTCCCTTGAGAACCAACTTTTAAGGTTCTGAACCTGCTATTTTTTCTGAATGCACCGGCAGGTTCAAAATTGGGTTTGTGAACCAGAACCGGCACAGAGCCCTGCCTGTGTGAAACCTTTATGTGTGCATGAGAAAGAAGGTTCTCTAAACTCCATACAGTATAACTGTCAAACATCACCTGATGTGGTGGTGGTGGTGGGAGGAGGATCTGTGGGAGCCACTCTCAACTGCAGGGACACAGAGACTGGTCCGAATAAAAAGGGTGAATGTAGCCAAATTCAGAGGGGTCCTTGAAGTAACCAGCTCCAGAGGCGACAGTTTACCTTTCAACATTTACACAGCCAAGGCAACACTGGAGCAGCTGTGGGACAAGTCTCAGACTGTCCTTGAGTGACTCAGACGTAGACCCATAGATCATCTGGGGAAAGGCCTGATTTTAATTCTGATACATTTACAAACAAACTCTAAAAACCTCCAGACCGGAGGGCAAAACGGCAATTCTATCCATTTTACAATGGGGTGCAAGCAGTCAAGGGTCTGAGAATTTTTATTTATTTTTATTGAAGCCACTGTACATATTGGTGCAATGTGTAAGAATTGCTTATCCAGGCCAACCCACTTTAAATACGTGCACTCCCTCTTCAGATTGCAGACCTGTGTTGCGAGCCAGCTTTCCTCCTCTGATTCTTGCCATGTCCACAGCAGTTATGTATCAATGAAATGGTTCCATCATGATTGCATCTGTGTTCTCCAACTTACCAGCCAAAACCGCCATGAGAGATTCCATGAGAAACCTATCAGGAATAATCATCTTGAAAGACACTGAGTACCAAAAACTGAGACATCACAGTAAGGGAAGTGCTGTGACTACATGTGTGTATGTGGTTGGGATGGAGGAAGGGAGGGGGGGAGGGAGGGAGGGATCGGGGGGGGGGCGAGTGTGGCTAAAAATTCATCCATCTGTGCATAATTACACTGACTCGTTTTCAGCCCCAGCAACGCTCCATTCATCATCATAATTCATGGTATTAATTTACGATTGGGTAATTATCTTCCACTCACTCAGTGTGAGTCCTAATCAGCCAAGATTTTCTATTCAAAAGTTTAAAAGCTGTGCTTGGCAACTTTTGTACTTTGATGGATCCAAATGGCAACGAGAAGAAACTGATAAAAAATGTTCTTCAGTATCCGGAAATGTGGCGAGGTAACTTTGGACTATTTACAACACAGTCTGGCCTATCGAATGTCTGGGTAGAGCTTTGGTATGTTGGTGCCATATTGTTTTTTGACCCTCTGCACTTACCATAGTTGCCATAGTTTTCCATTTCCAGTTTACCTATAATCATTTTAATATCATACACATAGTTTTGATAATCTGGGTTCACTGTCTGACCATATGACTCCGTAATCCTAGATCACAGCAATGACCTTGGTAAGGAATGTGTACTTACTTTCTTGCCAAGAGTTAAATGTTACAATTCATACCCCTCTAATGTGTATACATTAAATATGAGGCTACAGCTAGGAGTGGGTTAGCAGCTTAGAGACTGGAAACAGGGGGAAACAGAAAGTCTTTTTCTGAATAAAAAGTAAAAAAAACAACAAATCCATATGAACCAGAACAATATGACAAAGTGTTAAAATATGTTGGGTTGTTTCCTGGCTGGGAGCAGTGGTTTCCTTGTGTCTACATTGGTTGTTAGCAACAACGTGCTAAGTTGGGAACACTGCAGGTTGTAAACGGCTTCATCTTGAAAGAGCAATGGTCAATGGACGAGCTCCAGTCGTGAGGTATTCGGCCGACCAATGGGGGAACTGCGATCACTCAACTCTATCACTCAGTCAGTCAGTCAATCAGTCATAGGTCTACGTAATTGGCCGCAATACCAGTCTAGCCAATTAATTATGGGGAAAAAATCACACAATACGTTCAAGCCTAGCCCCCTCAGCTCCGGTCGGACAGATGTGGGGGCCGCGGGGTGTTCGGTGACAGGCGCTGTGTTCACAGCATTAACCTCATTACAGTCTATTACTTGGCAATGATGGAATGTTTCTCCCAGTCACTCAATCTTGTGATGTTGCCGTTATTGTAGAGATGGTTTAGACCGCTGGAGTGGGTTTATTTATTTTCACATGTTAAATAAAGCTTTAACACCCTGTTTTCCATTTTATTCCGTTCCATTTCGACTTCCCATGTAAACATTGTGAACTCAGGAAAAGTATTTACAGCTGAGGTGAGCGGCGGTCTGGAGGTGCTTTACAGGCCCTTTTAGCAACTTTCCATCTTTGCAGCGCCCTCTCAAAGTGGGTAAACTACTTGAGGGAAAGCAGTCAAGGACCTTTCATAATGGGCCGGGCATACCGCGCCCTGGACACAGAGATGGACCCTGTGGCACCCTGCTCTCCACACACACCAGCCCTCCAGGCTCTCCCATGATGCATGCTGTCTAGCTGAGATAAAGCAGGGGCTCGCCGGGTGCTCTGGCTAACATTAACATGCATAAACAGTACAATTAATGAGTCTCTGTGACAGCACAACCTGCCTTGCTGAAAAACAAATTTGGAGCCATTTGTCATGCAATCGATTATGTGCTGTCCTTTACCTCAAGGGGAACACTGCAACTGCAATTCGCAACAGTAGGCAGGCCCGACTGCACTCCCCCTCCACCCTCACATACTTACACACACACACACACACACACACACACACACACACACACACACACACACACACACACACACACACACACGCACACACACACACACACACACAATCCCAAGCTACCAGGGCTCTGTTTCCTACCCAAACAGAGACTGTGTGGGGCCTTTTCTTCTTCTCACTCCCACTGAAGACATGGAAACTGCCCCGACTGTGGTCACCAAGAATAGCCAATAGCTTTTCAAATGCAAAAAAAAGAAAGAAAGAAAGAAAAAGAAGGAAACCTGCATCATTACAAATGGTGCTCCTGCTCACATGCTGGCAAGCAGATGAATCATGCAAAACAATCACATGGCAGTAAAGCCGCAAATTGCAATTAGGAGCTACACGTTAGATTAGATTAGATTCAAAATGAAATGATCCGTCCAGTTGCTGCAGCAGTGAAAAGCAGGATTCAGCAGAGGTAAGAACAGCCACAGTGGTGGGCATTAACAACATGAGAGAGAGGGAGAGAGAGCTCCATTGTGCCAGCAGCAGGTTTAACTGCGTTTTACCACAAGCTGTTGCCCATAGTTGAGGTGATACAGGCCAAATGCATCATTCTTGTCTGAGAACAACCAAATGGGAATCCATCCAGTTGTTTTCCTTTTTTCTCCCCCCTCCAAACCGACCCCGGTGTGGGTTCAACAGGAACCCGCTGCAGTTAATCAGGAAAGCATGTTGCCCTGAGTTCAACCATCATCCACAACTGGAGATTCTCACCTCCGCTCCTCATGACACTGATGTCAGGAATGTGTCAAATTCATAACTCCCCCCCCCCTCCTCACCTCTGTCTTACTCCCCATCTCCAAACTCCTGCAGTTTTATCAGTATTACACGCACCACAAACTGTTACTGGAGAACGTGTTGTCTTCCTGTTGGCTGATTGTATGTGTAGAGTGTTTGCTGGCAGTGTTTTTTAAACGATCAATTCGACAGCGGTGTGTTAGCAATGCTAAAGCTTCCCTCATCACTTGACCTTGTATTTGCAAAGTTTGAGCTGTTTGCAGAAATAAAGCGCTGCACTTTACCTGTCTGTAAAACAGGGCTGTCAAAATAATTTTATTTCAGTGGCCACATGCAGCACAATTTGATCTCCAGTGGGCCGGACCAGTAAAATAACAGCATAATAACCCATAAACAACAGCAACTTTAAATGTTTCCCTTTGTTTTAGTACACATATGTCAAGCTTAAAGGGATAGTTCAACATTTTTGGCAAATTGGCCCATTGCCATAATGGGGAAACCTAATGCTATAGTCATAGCAGTAGGTTTGTTACCTTTATTTATTTATTTGGTTCATTTCGGGCATGTCAATTAGTCATCATCATCACACATCATCTCAATCCAATTAATACAATACACATGACCGAAAGGGAAAGCGGGAGAAGCAAAAGCTTATCTAGTCCCGCCCCCAACCCAACCTTTAATTGTCAGTGCAAGCTATTTTTAGAACGGCGGAGCAGAGCCACGAGCTACTCAGAGCTAAGCTACGGAGGCTCATGGGATTTCTTGGTTTCCCTCATCAAACTCATAAATTGTGAAAATATACGCACATCCCTTGCTTGGGGTGCTGGGCCAAAGGGACAGTAGAAAAGAGAAGAAATATAGCTATTTCTTCTCTTTTCCCTCATCAAACTCATCAAATACACAATCCAACAACTCCAAAATGCTCTGGTGGACAAATTGTGACCTGCACATTCACCACGCTATGAGATAATAACAGAACGTTACCAGACAGAGTTGTTTTCGAGGCAAATGCAGAGACTGCTTGCCAGAAAACTGCCCTCGCATCAGTGGTTTTGCATGAATTTACCTCGAAAACAACTCCATCTTGTAACGTTCCGTTATCATCTCATAGCGTTGTGAATGTGCAGGTCACAACTTGTCCACAAGAGCATTTTGGAGTTGTTGGATTGTGTATTTGATGAGTTTGATGAGGGAAACCAAGAAATACCATTAGCCTCTGTAGCATAGCTCTGAGCAGCTCGTGGCTCTGCTCCACCATTCTAAAACTAGCTTGCACCGACAATTAAAGGTAACAAACCTACTCCTAAAACTATAGGGATTATGACAATGGGTCAATTTGCCAAAAATGTTGAACGATCCCTTTAAGGCCTTGGGCCAGATCTGGCCCATGATACAATTTTATGTGGCCTGTGAGAAAATTTCATACCATTAATTACTATTATTAATGGCCCGCCAGTATAGTGCTCACACTACTCGCACTACAAATACACTGCAACAGCTACCATACGGTTGTGACAAAGCAATAGATCGACAAGCGCCAAGTCCTATCTGCTTCTCTGTTGGCAACAAATCTGCAAATCTCAGCGATGCACACCTCCACTCAGCTCGGTTCAAACCCCAAACATAAATGTACTTGCAGCCAAGAACAGACGCCTAGTATCTGGCTTGGACACAAAGAAAACCAGGCTAAATATATAATGTATGTATCATCCCTGTTAAATAAACATTAAAATAAAATAAATATTCTCATTTTGTGTGAAGGCACCATTCATGAAAAACAAAGTTATTGTTATTATTATGTTCTTATTTAATTTAATTTTCATTGAGAAGATTGAGTTTGACACCACTATGTTTTTAGTGCAAAGAAGTATAAGTACATTATCAAGATGTTTACAGTTAATGAACTATCCTTTTGCAAAACATTATGAACAACCTGAAATTTCTTGAGAAACATATGTGCAATCTCAACAATATTATGTCTCTTCTGTAATTTTCACACTTGGCAAATTCCTACCACTGGCCGGATTGAATCCTCTGGCGGGCTGGTTTGGGTCTGGGGACCGTACGTTTGTAAAGGATCTGCCAGACCCCTGTCTGTAAAGGACTGCCAGGTAGACCTGCTGGGCAGAGTAGCAGAGTGTTTAGAGGCCAAGCAATTCCCTTAAGAACTGGAAAAGAAGTCACATCTAAAAGAATAATGGTCACAGGACTTCATCGGATGACTGGAAATTTCAAATGAATGTTCTGTGCTGGTGAATAGACAATGTCAATATTTTGTTAAAAACTAAGGGAAATAAGAAAATGACAGGAAAACAGCCAAGTCTGTTCTTTATTGTTTTTCTTTTTTCAGCCGGCCAACGACAACAAGACTGTATCACAGGGAGACAGAGTGGCTCAGACACAGAAAAGAGATGTCTTCCACTTTCATATTTACAATTTCTATAGCTAGAAAAATGGTGAACAGGACATTAACACCTGTGTCAGACTGCGCAGATCTGACAATATATTTCCTATATTTCATTTTATTCATAAGACAACTATTTATGGTCAAACAGTTCTGACTATAGATCAGGGTCTGGTTCAGCATTTTGCTGCCGTTCCTAAAGGTGGAATGAGTGAGAACTGGAACACACAAGGAAGACAGGAATAAAGACGGCTTAATGTTGACACACTTTCGGTCAACTGCAGCTTCCCTTTAACCAGAGGAGGCCCTTTAAATCTAAGTACCAGAGGCAGCAACATGGGGACAACTGGAGCTTTTCCCAGCCCATCCAGTTCCCAGCGCCTTCAGCACCATGGGAAAGCCAGCCAAGTGAGCGTGGGTCAGGTCAACCTTGTCTCCTCGCCTGACTGTCAAAATAACAGTACCTTTCCCCTCACGGCCTCCAGCAGCACTGTCCGTCAGTCAGAGGCGGGCTGCTGAGAGCCGTGGCACAGAGGGGTGGAAAAGCAATTAAATCAAACATGGGTGAGTAGCTGCAGGACAAATGCCTCGTCAGCGTTTCTCAGAGAAAAGCTGGTGTTTTTTTTTTTTTTTGCACAAGGGGTACTGAAAGAAAGAGTATTGAAAGTGAAAAGGGAAAACCCTCCAAAAGAGAAGCTAAGACATTTTGTGTCAGTGGGTGACCAATGCAGGAGTTAGCTGAAGACACTGGCCCCCCGATTCAGAGCCTCTTGGCCTAAAACTCATGGGGTCAGACACACACTCCGACCCCTGACCCCCCGGTTCACGTCTCACCGTAATTACCTTTGCGCATCAACCCCTCGGCCACCCCCACCCAAAGACAATGTAACAATTTGTCTTTTCAATTGTCTGTCAGTCACTCTCTTATGGGCCTTTTCAGTGGGCGTGTATGGTTTCTTTTTCCATTTGTATTTATTTATTTATCTTGCTTAGAGAGGTGGGGGGTTGTCTGGCCCCAGAAACAGGGAGTCTTTGTTTGGGTTGGTTTCACATGGATATAGCCCCCCCACCCCCCTCCTCCCCCCATCCTCCCCTCACCCCCTTTCCTCCTCCTCTGCGCACCCTGCCTTCTATCTAGCTCCCCATAGTCAGACCCCATGGATTTTCTTGGAGGGGGTGTGGGGGGTGGGGGTGGAGGGGGGCTAGAGGGTGGCTGATCTCAGGGTCATTGTACATGGCATTTCCATAACCATTGACTAATCAATGAGACTTTTCTCCTGCTTGTGGATCACTGAGGTGCTGTTTCACTGCTCCCAGCCACGCTCAGCTTTACCTGCAGCATCTGCCCAGATTCCTCAAATGTGTCAGTTTACACCTTTCTTACGTAACGCATTTAATGTAGGGCTGTCAAACAGTTCATTTTTCTAATCAAGATTAATCGCATTTTTTCCTTAGTTAAAGGGATAGTTCACCCAAAATTGAAATTTCACACATTATCTACTCACCCTCATGTGGACTAAGGGCTGGGAGAAGTTTCAGAGTCCTTCGTGACTTCTCTGAGTTACAGGGGGTCTCGGCGTAGCAGTGCATGTCCATATAACGATTGCAAATGGATACCAACTGTCTTCGTAACAAAAAGACACACCAAAAAACATCCAAATACCTCCATGCTGCTCGTATGTAATGTCCGTCTTGTATTGAAGCCCCGAAATGCGAAATTGTCCCGGAAAAAATTAAATAAGTCTATATTTCAAGCTTGTTTGTAGCGGAAGCTCCTCTTCCCGGTTCGTCAAATTTGGACGAACCAGGGTCTGTCCTCTTCCCAGTTCGTCCAATTTTGACAAACCGGGAAGAGGAGCTTCGAGAAGCTTGAGTGAAACTTCAATTTTGGGTGAACTATCCCGATGATATCGATTAATCTGTTTATTAAAACGTGCTTTCACGTCGGAGTCTTCAAACCAGAAACGTTTGAAACAACACCGGAAAAAGTAGCTACATTTGTCACTAGTCACAAAAAAAAGCCACCAAGAGCGTTTGGAAAGTGGCCAGATTTAGCGAGAAAGTCGGCAACACTGCTCAGAGCTCTGGTACATGGATGTATATCCGCTCTCATTCTTCTTCTTTGTCTCAAGAGCTTAGTGGCGGTTGGCAACCAACTTGAAGGTGCCTTACCGCCACCTACTGGACTGGAGGTCCCACACTCCAGTCCAGTAGAGGAAAAAATGGGCCACGTTATTTTTTTAAATTAATCACATCGTGATTAACGCGTTAAAGGGATAGTTCACCCAAAATTGAAATTTCACTCCTTCATGTCGACTAAGGGCTGGGAGAAGTTTCAGAGTTATCCGTGGCTTCTCTGAGTTACAGAGAAGAGAAGAGTCACCCTAAAAACTGTGGGATACGATAAATGTTTTCTCTTCGGCTCAGAGCAGAGCAGAGGGACTGACAGACCCGTGTTTCAGACCAAACACTCTATGTAAGTGATTGCTGTCGGAAGATAGAACTATTTAAGACTTATATTAACACAAATATATCACTTACTTCTGCTTTAATGCAAAAGGGCCTCCTGTGCAGAAAACCTCAAACAATGGGATACAAAGCCTTATGTTTGGTTCACGGTCACAGTCAGCGTGTTTACTGATGGTGTCCTCCTCCTCATATGCATCGTTTCAGCGGGTAAATACAGACCCTGTCCAGTTTACTTTTCTGTCACTGAGTAAATAACTGGATATAAATCACTTCTAGATTTCTCAACTACAGTTCCCAACCGGACGAGCTGATGGCAACACAGACAGGGAAATTCACGCTACTTAATCAAACTCTGCTGAACCATCATGTAAGCTTTGTGTGAAATGAACGATGCATGTCTGCACAAAGTTTATATGCTGCACTCACACATACAAATTAATGTCAAACTCTTACTCAAACTGAACATCCTGGATCACGTTGTACCTGAAGCGACGCACCTCGTCTCATTTCATCATGATGAATGGAGACAGTATGAACAGACAGTCACCCACACTAATAACTTCACCAGCTGGTCCCGGCAGGTCGGATAAGTCCACGGGTTTCTGTTTTTCTTTTTTTTTTTCTTTTTTATAAAACACATCTTTTCTGGTTGCACTGTGTGAAATGCACTGACGCATCAACATCAGCCCTTTTCTTTTTTTTGGCCGGGTTCTATGCTACACTTTGTGCCCTCTCTACTGTCATGCATTGTCCAGTTTCAGTCAGTTTGAGGTGTCTACATGCAGAGGAAAACCACATTATCTGGGTGTTTTTAGTTGGATCTGGAGAAGTCCGGTATCAGTCGGACTAACACATTTACATGCACTTCAGTTGTTCAGCCCTAGCTGGATTAAGGCCATAATTAGTTTTTTTCAACTGCCATGTTAAGGTACTGAGTGTGGTGGTGGGGGCTTGGCCTCCTGACCTACTTGTTTTTGCTGTGGCTCTGCAGCTGGAGAGATCTGCCTCTGTACAATTCACCACAATCATCAGAAGACTCAAGGTGCACTTAGCTTTTGGCTAGTTCTGCTATTTATCATGGAGGGAGATGAGTTGTCGTCATGTGAATTATGTACAGAAGTACACTCCCGTACACTAGTCAACCTTCTCCTTAAATGGTCTTTCTTTATTTTGTATTACTTTCTACATTGTAGATTAATAGTGAATGCATCAAAACTATGGAATTTTATAGTGAACAAAAAGGTGTTAATTAAAGCCAAAGTATTATCTGTCACCTGATCTAAACCCAGCTGAGATGGTTTGGGATGAGTTGGACTGCAGAGTGAAGGCAAAACAGCAACAAGTGCTCAACTCCTCTGGGAACTCTTTTAAGACTGTTGGAAAACTGTTCCAGGTGACGACCTCATGAAGCTGATGACAACAAAAATGTGCAAAAAGATGTCATCAAAGCAAAAGGTGGCAACTTATCTAGTAAAAACGTATTCTACTTTGTCTGTTTACTACATGATTCCTTATAGTCTCTTCACTATTAATCTACAATGTAGAAAGTAATAATAATAAAAGAAGAGGGTATGCCCTCCAAACCTTTGACTGGTAGTGATGACAACTGAGTCACCCTCTTGAGCATGAAGACCATAAAAAAGCATTTGAAGATGTAACTAAAAGCAAACAAGTGGACCCCGAGCTGGCAGTGCTTTTTCACATGAGAAATGAATGTGCACACTTCACACAACAAAGTTTGGAGTTGTCAACACAAATCAATCAGCTGAAGGGTTCAGCGTTGAGCAGGTATACAACAAGTATCCACACTGGAGCCGGCCCTCGTCGACCTTCGACTTCTAGTTGTTCTGAGCACTCGAAACATTTCACATTTTCCTGCTTAGAGGTTTTAATGTAAAGTCTGATCTGCAGACTAAACCTGCGGGAGATTAAGATCAACAGTCTGTCAGTTCAGAGAAGCAGCAGGGGCGCCGGTCCAGAACCTGCCATGTGATGAGTGATCACTGGAGTGATGCATTGCTGTTGACAGAGAGAGCTATCCTCCAAAAAATGTGCTGTAGCCACTCAAATAATGAAATAAAAAAACAAAAGAATATCAGCTGAAGCATATATGACTTTTTGGTAACACTTTACTTGACTCCTATCTCTATAACACATTATAACCATACTTATAATGCAGTTATAGCACTGTATAACTATAATTATAAACACTCATAAATTATCATAATGCTTTATAACAATGAGCATTTACACTATAAAGCATTTTATCATGACTTATAAGGTCAGGTATTATAATAGGTTATAATTGTTAGTAACTCACTGACAATGACCACATCGATAATGCATTATAAATATAGTTATAATGTGTTATAATTGGCTTATAAACGTGTATAACTATCATTATAAACACTCATTAATTGTCATAAGGCTTTATAACAAGCAGCATAAGACATCATAGAGCATTTTATAATGGCTTATAAGGTCTTAGTATTATAATAGAGTTATAATGCTCTATAATGTGTTATGCTTATTGTTATAAAGTCTTATGATAATATAATGATAGTTATACATGTTTATAAGCCAATTATAACACATTATAACTATATTTATAATGCATTATCGATGTGGGCATTGTCAGCCAGTTACTAACAATCATAACGTATTATAATACCTGACCTTATAAGTCATGATAAAATGCTTTATAGTGTGTTATGATTATTGTTATAAAGTATTATGATAATTTATGAGTGTTTATAACTATAGTTATACAGTGTTATAACTGCATTATACCTCATTATAAGTATGGTTATAATGTGATAAAGAGATAGGCGTCAAGTAAAGTGTTACCGATTTTTTAAATTTTGTTATTTACTGTGAAGGCAAGCAGCCTTTCCCTGTGGAACTACATTTGAACTTCAACTTGCATATTTGACTTTTCCAAATTGGCAGCATGCTGAGCTGAATCCACTGCAGGTTAATAGGCCGACACTGACTATGCATAATACAAGACCCACATCAAATGAACCGCACTATCACTTTAAGACTTACTGGTTGCTGTAATTACGCCTCCTGCCCATACTGGCCTGCAGTGATTCTGTGTCCTGGTGCATCTATGGCCTACTAAGAAAGAGGGGCAAAAAAATCCACACTCTCTCATTACGTGTGTGAGTCTGAATTAGGTTAATCATGTGGATCATTGCCAAAGCTACAGTCTTTCATGTATGAAATTCCTTCTCTCTGTTTCCCTCAACTTGTAGTCTCCACGCTGAGCTGATGGCAACACAAAGAGGGAAATTCATGCTTAATGGAAAAAAACGACTTGATCAAACTCTGCTGAACCATCATGTAAGCTTTGTGTGAAATGAACGATGCATGTCTGCACAAAGTTTATATGCTGCACTCACACATATACAGATACAAATTAATGTCAAACTCTTACTCAAACTGAACATCCTGGATCACGTTGTACCTGAAGCGACGCACCTCGTCTCATTTCATCTATGAAAACTACGACCACAAGTATTCGTTGACGACCGTTTCTTCATGATAGACGTAGCAAGTTTGGACAGACAGTTTTCTCAGTCAGAGCCGCCCACGACTGGAATAGTTCACCCACACTAAGAACTTCACTTTGGCTTAAAGCAAACTTGTAATCATGAGTAGGTAATCATACCACCTCATCTTTGGCACTGCCTTTACACACACTCGTTGGAATAATTTTACCTCTTCTCGTGAAATGATTGTGAAAATGTGATTTATTCTTGATATATGAAATGTATATCTTGTCCAAACTTTATTGATCAATCTCTTCCAAACATATCACTGTGAAAATGAAACTACAATTAACCTTTGCACACTTAAACTAAATTATTCCAACTTTATGGGCAACAATCTGTTATCTCTGTTAAACTGTGTTTCATTGTATTAGTTTCGCAGCAGCGTATAGATTACATTAAATTATTTATTTTTAACAAACTGGTTAACAAATAACAAAAACAAGACAAAATCTAATTTTTAAAAAGTAACCTTAAAGGGACATTGTGTAACTTCTCCTGTTATCTATTCACGAATATTGATTATTTCGGTCAATCTCATAGTAATGTCGAGAAATATAGCCAAGGAATAAAGATTGATTGCCTAGAAATAGCCTAATATTCGTGAATTGCAAGGACTTGGTGGAGAATAATTCTGGCCTTTCCCAAAAAATTAAAAGCCTGAATAGCATATGAAATCTTTTGCCTTTATAAAAAAACATGACATTACTATGTAATTGACCATTATTTCTAGGCTATTTCTTGACATTATCACGGAATTATTACGTAATTAACGGCCTGTAGATTAAATGTTTTTATATAAAAATCGTCCTCCTCTGTGGGAGCACGAACACAGCTTCCTCTGCTGGACACCAGGTCATTTAGTTGCAAAACAATGTGTCGGTGTGTGTGTGTGTAATGTGACCTTGCATTTCCTGGAAGAAAGAGATTTATGGCCTGATCTGGCCCACATTCTGCAGAGAATTAGACAACGAGCAGCAACAAAACACCTACAAACAAATGGAACGGAGCGGTGAGCTGATGTGAGTGCAGGTGCTACAGTATGGGTGTGGGGGTAACATCACCAATTTGTTAACAGGTTGATAATTTAATGATGTGTATTCATAGTATTAATGATAACATATAATTTTTTTTATTTAAATATAACCATCTGTGACAAAAGCTTCACAGCTTCTGTATGTCAGCAGCCGTCTGATGACTCTGTGGTTGTTGTGACCAACCACGCTGCATCACAGCTGTCAGAGATTTAAGTTGACTGATGGGAACTGTTTTCCCTAAACACATGCAGCATAACAAGACTGAAACTTGTGGCCATGTTTGCGTCAAAGGTTTTTTTTTTTTAACTCAGCTCAGACTGACCAACTATCATCATCATTTTTTGTTGTTGCTGTTGTTGTTTTTTGTCTGATTCAGCTCTTTAAAGCTCATTAAAGGTTCTATACATCATGGAGAACTGTGTTGTTGTGAGGCCACTGACAGCAACACTCAGCTTTTCTTCCATTACATGCTGAAAGATTTTTTTTAAAAATTTTGTTTTTTTACGTATTTACATGTGTATAATTCAGCATGCCCAGGTTGTCACTTCCAGATTTCAGCTTGCATATCCACAAACTAAACCATTGTCCCTTAAACACATTTAAAGGAACTAGTAATTTTGTCACTTTTCTGATGCTCATGAAACTGTGGAGAGGAAATTGAATCACTCCTTCATCTTTTATAAAACATAATGATTAAGTGCACCATTAAATATTATAATTGCATTTCTGAAAATATAAGAATTAATTAAAAATCATTTATTATCTAGTCTATATAATGATTTTGCTTGTTCACCACCCTTGTCATGTTTTTTTCTTTTATGTTTTTCCTTCCTTACAGACTAATTGTACTTTCAGAGTAACGACAAACTCTCTCGACATACAAACACATAGCAGGTGAGTAGAAATGAGGAATAATCCTTTTTAATAAAACTGGATGTATTCATGTCTTTCTCTGTGTTTTCTACAGTTTCTCATGGTTACATTAGTACTGCACCATTGGTTTTTATTGTAACACTCGTCATAAATTTTGATGACTTTTGGTTTCATGTTGGAGCTGTAAATATATTGGAAACATGGCTGCGCCTCAGAATTACCAGTTAGAGTTTATTAGATCCAATGAAGGACAGACGCACTTGAAAGTTAACTGAACATTTTCTGATGGATGAATAGGAATAAAAATAAGAGACTTCATCACAAGATATGGAGCGGCCTTCCTTGTCATGTATAACAAAGTCCCTGTGTGAGCCTGCTCTGACCGGCACCTTATTGTTTGGCAGACGCTGCATGAAATTACATGGAACGTAGCATTTCCCCACAGAAGACTCAGTGTTCCAGGGAGAGGTAATGAAAGCCAGAGGACAGAGGAGACAATTCAATCTCGGACTGTGTGATGTCACGCGGTTTTTGGGGGATAAACATGATCGGTCTTCCAGACAGCTCGGTTTGCGCGACTCACTCATTCTGATTGTCTATCAAGTTTCTTATGAAGCTCATAATTACAACAGTGTCGGGAGGGAGATGTGTACAAAGACTGCGGTTTGCTTTGATCAGTTTAATTTGCCCTCTCTCTCTCTGAGAAGGGGTGAGAATTTGTGCGAGTGGTTGCAGTTGGTATGAGCTGGAATAAAAGCAGTCCTGACAACAAAATGCCATTAATCCTTAAGTAGTATTTCGAATTGTGCAACGGGTAAACATTTACCGTGCTGGCCGACTTGTCTTCAGCCCCTCGCAATGTGATGAGAAGCGGAGGTGAAGCATGAGCGGTCGAAGAATTCGGTTGTTGAGGGTATAAGACGGTGCATCTGTAAACAGAGCTGCTCCTCCGGCCATGATAATCCCATTAGTTGATTTAAACCACAACAACACAACCGAGACGACTGCAGATAAAAAAGGATGTGATGATGATGAGGTTGTGACACAAAAGCCAAAAATATGACACTCTGTAAACGCTGTTCAGTGCTTTGATAACTAGCAGCTCAGTCAGTAGGTCCTCCACTACACACAACCCGATGGAGAGATTACCATGAAATTGAGCCATTTGTTTTCCCAGAGGATGAAGACTGACTTTCTGCCTGAATCCACAGAAGGTCAAAGTGTTTTTTTTTTTTTTACTTACCCAGCGGAGTAGTTCAACATCTACTATATTGCTTCTAGAAGACTGTGTGTGTATATTTGCCTCCTTCATCACTGTCAAACAATCCCCGGGATCGATAAAGGCGCTGTTACAGCAAACCGACCACAGAGAGCTGGCACGGACAAAGATGAAGTGGTCACACATTCTGTGCCAGTCATTCATTCATGAACCCAAAAAAACAAACAATTTTCATGCCACGGTGAATCTGATTAAACAAGCTCACAATACAAACTGATGCAGGAAAGAATAGAAAATGCTGAGGCCAAAGTCCGAATCAGAATTTAGAGAATTATTTGACTGAGGAGTCTCACGCTCCACCTGCTTCCAATGCAGTGTTAAAGGGATAGTTCAACATTTTGGCAAATTGGCCCATTGCCATAATCCCTATAGTTTTAGGAGTAGGTTCGTAATTGTCTGTGCAAGCTATTTTTAGAACGGCGGAGCAGAGCCGCAAGCTACGGAGGGTCATGGGATTTCTTGGTTTCCCTAATCAAACTCATCAAATACACAATCCAACAACTCCAAAACACTCTCGTGGAGAAGTTGTGATCTGCACATTCACCACACTATGAAATAATAACATAACGTTACAAGACAGAGTTGTTTTAGAGGTAAATTCATGCAAAACCACTGATGCATGTTCCCGTCAGGGCCAGTTTTTTGGGAAGCAGTCTCTGCATTTGCCTCGAAAACAACTCTGGGATTGTGCAGTTGATGAGTTTGATGAGGGAAACCAAGAAATCCCATGAGCCTCCGTAGCATAGCTCTGAGCAGCTCACAGCTCTGCTCTGCCGATCTAAAAATAGCTTGCAACGACAATTAAAGGTAAAGAACCTACTCCTAAAACTATAGGGATTATGGCAATGGGCCAATTTGCCAAAATGTTGAACTATCCCTTTAAATGTTGGCTGATAAAAGCTGATTATAGACGACGACGGTGCTCAACAACGGTCCCACTATATTAAAGACCCAACAGTTGACGTGCCGTGTCAGGACACAGAAACTCGATCAACTACAAAATAGTTGATTTTTCTCAGACATGAGAAACATGTGGGGCCTGTGGGCAGATATCGGTCTGTATGGATATGTTCATTATTAGAGTGCAGATAGAAAAGCTGATCTTCTGTTTGATAATAAAGTGAACAAGCTTTATTTTTTCTTTCTACAGACAAAGCCTTGTTATTCTTACCAGACTCTAGTTTCTCTGCCCAAGTAACATGACACTGAGCCAAGTGAAAATAGAGCAGGGGAGTGTGGAGGAAGCTTATGAAGTCAACTGCGCTAAAGAAACTCAACTGCTCTACATAAGCCAGTTACAGGTATTAAACATGAACAATCATGCATTTATAAATTTTGTTTTTGTAAGCTCGCTTGTTCTGCAAGCAAGAATGTGATTTGTCTCTCATCATGTAATTTTTCTTTTGGGTGGAGCTCGAGTTTGAGGGTCCTGCTGACGCCAAGTTTGCGGCAAGAAACAAACCCAAACACAGTGTGAGTGGTGACGTCTGAGCTGCTGGGTCCATGTTTCTTCACGGTCTACAAAATGCAGGGACCTGCTTCTGTAAGAAAAGTGTGTATTACCCACAATCCCACTACTACCTGTAGACAAAGACGGTTTAGAAACAACGATGCCCCAACAAGGGTCGGTTTCCTGTGTCACCTAGTCCCTTTAGGAGTGAACGTATGATTGATTCTTTCACTCCATAGTTACCAAAGTAAGGCCCTGTCCCATTTAACCCACTTCCACTCGATTTTAACTGTAGCCTATCACTCAGTTTTGTAGGGGTAGGGTATCCCAGTTCTTTTAAGAGCGAGGGGAAGTGAATGTAGTGCAAGATGAAATTACCCTCGATACTTAACAATACCATCTTAAAGGTATATTATGTAGGAATTCTCCCCATCTAGCGGTGCGGTTGCATATCAGAACGTATTCTTGATGTTGCATTCATGTGAAATCGGGCAGACGTCAGACAGACAACAGACGCTGCATGTAACAGAATACACAAGCGTCTATGTAAACAAGTGGTCCGCCAGCACGAGGCAAAACAATACAGGCGTGACAATATGTTGTCATGGTGATGTCGTATTGTTTACCTGACCCACATTTTACCGTCTTGCTCTCGTCGAGTAAAATGACATCCGGTTGGTTTGCCGACGGCCGTCTGCCTGACTGCACCTGAATGCAACATCAGTGCCTCCGTCCTTCCTCACACTACACAGTGGTGACAGTTTTAACAGGCGCTACCTGGAAAACTTTCTCCCCGAGCCGACAGCTCCGGTGAGTTTCTATGGTTACCTACAGTCACGCTGCCACTGAACGTGAAAAATGGCGATGCAACATGGCCGCCTCGGTTCGGTGCGTCGCCCACTTATTTATTTGTAACGACTTGTAACAACTCATTCTAAGGTACGAGAAAGCTTTCATTTGTATGCGGGTGGGATTCGACTTCAGTGAAATATGTATTTATGAAAGCAATATTTGATTTTTGCTAATAAAAAGCCAAATAAGTTACACACTGGAGCTTTAACAAGTAAGTCGTCTTATTTTTCCGACACAAACAACAGGTCTATCTAGCTAACATAAATTCACCACCAGCTGACTTGAACACAGTGTGATAATACACGAGTTGACACACCTGAAATAAATCAATCAGGGCAAGAACACAGTGAATGCGTCTTCCATTTCCTGCATTTCTTAATCGTTGATTTGTCAAATGAATGAAGATCATTAAAGCCCATGCGACAGGTAACACAACAGCTGGAACCGGCTTTTTAAAAAAATATGAATGGAAACCGAAATCCACCACAGGTTGTGGCTCCTACTTCGTCGATACGTGTGACGTAGGGGACCACATCGGCTACGCTAAGTGGTGTCCCATTGTGTAGGGTACAGTCTCTAACACTTCTCACTTCATTGTCAAGTGCTTGTGTCAAGGGCAGAGAAATGGCATTGGGCCTATATATTGGACTATTTTTTCACAAGCCATGTCTCTTCTGAAAGTTTTTTGTCTTTTTGCCTTTATTTGATAGCACACAGTAGAGATAAACAGGAAAGGGGGAGGCAGAGAGAGGGGGAATGACATGCAGGAAAGGGCTGCCCGACGCGGCTTTCGAACCGGGGCCGTCTGCGGTGAGGACTATAGCCTCTACATGGGGCGGCCGCTTTAACCACTGCGCCACGCACCGCCACTCTTCTGAAAGTTTAACACTGAAATGGCAAATTTCAGACGCACAAATCAGGAGAAAATGAACTTTATTCAAGACCTGTCTCTCATTTTCACGCACTGACTAATTTTCGTGATGGTAAATGTCATGTGACTGTGTAAATATCTAATGTTAGCATAAAAAAATATGAGAAGTTGTAGGAGATTCAAACAAGGCTAAGAAATGCAAAAAAATCTGAAAAAAAAAAATTCAAAAAGGTCTGATTCTGCTTTCACATTCACAACACCAGATGATTAGGAGATAAGAAGTGTACCATTTCGTATCATTGGTGCAGCTTGTAATGGTCCATTTTGTAGTAGTAGAGTATCTTTGCTGTAGGGGGCGTGCACCTCCTGGTACACCGGTGGCTGGTGAGAGTGATGGTGACCCGATGATTTGGGAGGTTGCGTCAACTTCTGGCTCTCCATGCAGTTTACCTAACATACAAACAAACTCCCACACTTCCATCACTACTACTGACATGTTACCTGCTGCAGGGAACGGCCGGTCATTTCAAACGAGAGCTAAGTCTTTAGGTTTTGTGATCAAACATTTAATGGGAAAATACGACCTCTGATTAAGGATATGTTTTTCATAGCAGAATCAGTTTAAGTACAAAGTGGGCTTTGTTTAACGGGAGGGTAAGCATGTCGCCATCGGCTTCAACATTCATCTACAACATCTGTGTGTATCCAGCCAATCAGCACCACATGATTGTTTGGTCTCTTTCTTGAGACACCACCAAGCTTCTCGTTTCTGTGTTCTCCTGTTTGAACTAATTGCAATAGTATTTTGGCTGTAAGATGAGTTGTGTCCTGCGGCACATCTGTGTGTACACTGCGAGCATGTGATCAGAGCCGAGCTCTCTTTCCAAACGGATTTAAATTATCATAAAGTCGGTTAAACAATAAAGCTCTTTAGTTCTGATGCAGTGGAAAATTCTCCACTAAGCAAAAACTCCACAGCTTGAAGCCTGCAGGTGGTGAAGTATGGGCGTTTTACATCACTAAGACACATAACACAAAGCACATTGTTTGACAAATGAATGAAGAAAAACAACAATCCCTGTTTACAGAAAAAGGTAAAGACCTTATAGTATCATAGCGACAAGTTTCCACTATGAGCGAAACAAAAGGAAATCTTTTCTTAAAGGTAGAGTGTGAGATCTTATTCTGGAGCATTTTTTACTGAATTGCTTGAAATCCTCTTCACACTCCAATTGCAACCAAGTAATTCAATTGCTATTTTGCAAAATAAAAAAATAAAAAAACCCTGTATAAACACCATCCAACCATTCTTAAAGCCATATTCAAGTCAGTTGGATCGTGATGCGTCAATCAAACTGCCATCCCTGTCCCTCCCTCCCACCACTGTGCGCAGCGTACAGCACTGATTGTGTCTTCAACAAGTTAACAACAACAAGCAGCGGAAAAGACAACGTCAGTACCATATCAGTGTACCACATTGAAGTCTGGTCGGTGGCGATGTACCTCTTAGCTGGATGTTGGATGGTTTATAATGATATGAGTATTTTCTTTCACATGAATGAAAAATGAGAAAAAACTGGTGGAAAGTTAGCAATGCTGGGTCACGAGGGTAGAGTTGGGTGTTCCTGTGCTCTGGAGGCTTCAGAGAGAAGTCCGTGGAAAGGGGCTTGGACTTTTGCATTGTGTATTTTCAAAATGTGGCCAGGATCTCCTACCCTACCTTTAAAGGTAGAGTCTGTACGATTTTCCTTAAAAGTCAGGACGTTTCTTGGTGGGGAGTCGATGTGTTTTCCCTAGCCAATGACAGAGTGGAGGTAAAGGTTGGGCATGTGGGGCTAGCATAAAAACTACCACCAAGATAGAGACTGGACGCCATCAAGCCAGGAGAAATGGTGAGTATACATGGACGCCTAGGGCGCGGTGGTGGGTGGAGACACCTGGTTACATGCTGTCATTCCAACATCCCACCACTCTGACATCCCGCCATTTAGACATCCCACCATTCCGACAAGGCTTTCTATATAAGGAAATGTGTGTTACTCAACAGGTGACTCCCTTCTTTAAGACATGCTGATAGAGGAATACCCACATGGTTGTGCGTATTACGCAGCAGAGCGCAGACAGGGACTAGTCTGCCTGTCTAGCCTCTACCTGCTCTTTTTACCAAACTTAACCAACTCCTTTCTTCATTGCCTAAACCCAACCAGTGTAAAATCTTTTGGGGAAAAAAATACGCTATTAAAGGAATTGTCGGAAATGCGGGATGTTTAAAAAAAGAAAAAAATACCGTCATTCCGACCATAGGAGGCAAAAATTGTCGGGAATGATGGGACATTTGATAGAAAATTAAGTGTTGCCATTTAGACAATATTATGTCGGACTGGTGGGATGTCGGAATGGCAGTTGCCCCCCGAGACACCCTGGGTGCAGATCTTGGTGGTAGTAAGCCCAATGTGGATAAGGGTTACATGTGAACAGCAGTTGAACTCATCTGCTGTCAGGGGCAGGGGCTGTGGCAGAGAGGAGGAGGGGCCCAATTTGAATGTTGTGTTTATAAACTGCAACAAACAAACCCACTGACTCTACCTTTAAGGTCAACTTACTAGCTTGGGCTATTTCAGCAGATAGCCTTTGTTTCAATAAGTAAATCTCCATCCACTGCAACTAAGGGAACTACTGTATATCTGCAAGTGAAGACCACGGGACACATGAGGCTCAGAGAGAAGATATTAAGTACATCTTCTTTTTTTTTTCTTCTTCTTGGCAAAACATCTACAACAATGAAGAAGTTGTTCAGCTAATTTCACTAACAGCGCAAATTACATGAAATATGCTGCACCAATTAGAAGCACACTGGAGACACTGTTTAATCTGTGCATTTCCAGTCAATTAATTCCAATTAGTTGCCAGTGTAACCCAAAGTGTTTTAGTCAGTGCACAGCAGGTCATCTGAGCAAGAAAAAAAAATCAAATTTAGTCCTCAGACAGGGATAATTTTATCTCATTTCAAGAAGCTTAAATTTAAGCCCTGCAGAAAACCATTAGGAAGACAAGTTTATATGAGTTTTCAAATTCTGAATGATAATCACACATTTCCTGTTGGCTATATTATCACAGTCCTGACATGAACTATATCAATATTCATCATGTTGAAAGGAATCTGCCAGTAGGCATCATACAGGTTTTATACTCTCCCGTCAGAAAGTTGCCTGAATCAGCGGCTGGAGTTGGAGCCACGTCACTCTTGTCTTTACATTTGTGCACAAAGAAACTAGGTAGTCAGGGGGGGAAAAAATGAAGTGAAGTGAAATGACTTTATTAGGGAGAAGGTTTTGGCCGGTGCTTTTGTGAAGGAAGGTTTTGGTCATTGGTACTGTGAAGGAATGCCCAGCTGTAAAGACTTCTGCTTGTTAAGTTGGACATATGGGTACATAGGTCTTAAGTGAGCAGTAGAGTTATGTGGGTTATAAGCACTCTCACACACAACGCAATAAAACTGTCTCGATTTAACGGGATGATTAATGCCTCTCGAGCTGCTGAATGAAATATGAGGTAATCTGACTCCCCTGTCCCAGTCAAAACATGCCCAACATGAGGGCAGCCCACATCCTGCCGCGATGAATAGGGACCTTTTGCCTCTCCGAGTCGTACTTCGCTCCACAAAACTGATTTTTTTGACACCAGAAACACGGTGTATAATATTGATTTGAGCCTCAGAGGCTGTGTCATGTCAGCACATAACGTGTCGCGTGAACGTGCGGATTCATCTCGGATCGTTTTGGGGAACGTGGCGGCTATAAGCAAGGAGGGGAACTCTGGCACCTACAGGAAACGGTGACCTAACGGTGGGGACTTAACAGCACCAAACTGATAAAGACACCCTAAACAGGATATTAAACAGCTAATAAACATTTAGAGGCATGTATGTTTCCCTTTAAATCCCTTCCAGGCATCTTGAGGAAAGTGATTGTTTGAATTTCCACAGGCTGTTGAATGCCTGCTGTCGACCACATCTGATGTAAAGTGCCTCATATGGAGGTGAGGTAATAACGTCATGTCATTACACTGGTAATTTGGGGTGGCACGAGGGACCCCTGAGTGGTCCACATAAACCATGTGTGACTGAAGCATTCACGCGTGAAATACAGCAAATTTCTCAGTTCTGTAGTTTATGCTCTGCTTTGAAAAAAAAAAGAAACATCAGACTCTTTTATACTTCATGTGACAAACCAGAATGGACTGGATCATGATTAAATGATTGAACCCCATGAGTTAATTTAGCCTGTTATCTATGGTGGTCACTGTGGTTGGTGATAAATGCCAATGGCTGAATAATTGTGTGGGCAGAGATTCCTGGCTTTCATTTGCCAGCCTGATTCGGAACAAAAATATTCACACTTGGAGGAATTTGAGCACGCTCCTCCACCTACTGATGGTTTTAACCGCTCAGCAGGGCCCAGGAGCAATAAAGACTTCACTGTTAATAAACTGATATAAATCAATACAGAAATAATAAATGAATACTTCATCCTATTCCATTTTGGCCATGACAATGTTCGTTGATGGACTGTTCTTTGTATTTTTTATGTTTTTCCCTTCGTTTGGCTTATTTATTTGAAATAATTTAACTTTTCGTTTTGTATTCACTTGTCTGATTTTTTTTTCATTCATTCATTCAAATAAACAATACACAAATCAAGTGATGTTAAAGTTAACTGGCACATACATACACACATACATATCTCTTTACACATAATATGCTAGGCAGGAGGGAGGCTCATTGCTGTGGATTCCCTACCTGACACCCAAACACTGTCTTATCCCTGAGCCCTTTCCTCCAGTTAACACCAGTCATATTCCTTGGTATAGGCTTTACTCCGTCCACTGGTTCTGTATCTCCCAGGTGAAACCAGGCTGTTAGTGTAACTGCTGCACTTTGCACCATGGTTTTGACTTGTGTCAGTTTTTTAATTGGATCTTAATGATTCCTTCTGGGCCAGTGTAATTTTATGTAACTTTTATTTCACTTTTAACCTATTATTATGACTTAACAGCTCTGCAACTTGTACTAATTGAACGATGATGTCAATGTTCTGTTTCTTTCCCTTTTAATATACATTTCTTCATATGTGTTTTTTATCCCATGCTTGCAGCTTTGTCTCTCTATGTTGCCCCCCGGACGAATACCCCTGTGAATTTTCCCTGTTATACAATAAAGTTTATTTGATTTGACATGTAAAAATAGTATTTTGGTTTATGTTTTTGTATTATTACAGTTTCTTTTTACTAGCTTTCATATTTCTACATTTATTTTTTCTTCATCCAGGTTGGTATTCATTTGTTTTACATAAGTCTTATGGAAATTAAGTTGAAGTTGAATGAAGTTGAAAAAATAAATAAAATAAAATACAGAAGAAACAGTTATGTTAATATATTGGAATAAATGGATTTATATTTGTTTCCTGATAATTTACTAACATTATTCATGTATTTAAAATCAATTTCAATTCTGTATTCTACATTTCCATGTTCATCGTTTTTCCTTTTTCTGAGTCTGAATCAACAGCCTTTTATTCTCAAGACATAATATTTTCTGAGTTACATGCCATCATGTGCAAAGACCAGATCGGATTGCTGCAGTTTCTACAGGCTGCCAACAGAGGTCAATAAAAGTCACAGGTTTCTTAATACCTCTTTATATGTTAATGCATAAAACACCACGAACAAATGTGTTGGGCTTTTACAGAAACAGCACAACAGTCAGAAACACTTTCTTCTTGGCTTTAGTGGATGTTCACAGGAAAGAAATCTGCAGCTTTTTGCAGCCAGAGGGGATGAAGGGATTGATTGATTTCAACACAGCAGCACAAAAAAAAAGGCTTTAAGTTTCCTTTTAGTCAAGATGTGAATTTGGTAATACGTTCCATTTGTAACTCCTTAGTTGTTTGTAAAATGACAATAAATTTTAGTTTAAAAGGAACCAGCTTGTGTCTGGATGGACTCTTCCTGTATGTGCAGACTGTGGGCCAAGGCATGAACTGTGATCTGGATTGGCTATAAAATAGGTCCAAGTGGGAATAGGGAGGTCAGCAGTGCTTATCCCCTGGAAAATTGTGAGGGATGCTAGTGTGTAGGAGGTGCTGAGATCATACGCACACGCAACGGTTCCAACACCGGCAAGTGAATGTGGCACACAATGAGCAAAAGTCCTGATTTTGATATATTAGCAGTAGTTTGGCTTGTTGTTACGTCAATTAGATGTTTGAACTTCTCTGTGCTGAATGATGTTTGTATAAAGTTTGCCACCAGATGACTTCCACATTCATCCAGTGATGGATGAGGATTAGTGCAGAGCCGGGTTCAGGACGAGTTTGATAACAAGCTGCGATGCTGAAGCCTGCATGGATCAAACACCAACACACTAGAAGAGCACATATTTGTAACTTCTGGGGAAAAGGAGTGTGTTATTTTAATAAGTGATTAGTAACTGATTGTATATTTCAAGTGTACAACTTTAATCTCAAAACTATAGCTGCTGCGCAGCAATGGGCCGGGTCCGGGCTAATTTTGGCAAATTCTGAGCAACAAACAGGAGAATAGGAAGACAAGACTGTTGACCTTATAATGTTCAATTCGCACCAGTTGAGGATTGAACCCACAACCTTTGGAACCAAAGACCATTGTCTATCGCACTGAGCTAATTGACAAGTGGCAGTTCAACAGTGGCTTCACAAATTGAGTAAGCCATTCACTGTCGTGTAGGCAGATTTGAAACCACAGTAAAAAGAAAAATCAGTTTTTGAGGTAAAATTCTGATATGTATTTGTCAAACATCTACTGTGACTCTAAGATGTTAGGAGCCTTCGCACATGGTCCAGTCCAAGCTATTTGGATTTTTAAATTTAGAGGCTTGCTGTGATGCCACCATCAGTACAACTGTCTTGTGTTTTATGTTGAGGACATCTGACATTTTGATCTGTCATCATCATCATCACCCTGGCTGGGTCTCGAACCCACAGCCTCTGACACCAAGAACCAACTCCTAACTCGCTGAGCTAATTGGCTGGTAGTGAGACCTGCTGTGTAGCTTCATTTATCCACTCAGGTGAGCCAGTGCCCAGGCAGCTGTTGTGATGAAATGGTCAAAATGTCAGAAATTCAGTTATCTAAACAAAAATCTGATAATACATAAATTGCATCTAGACAGCATGGAAATGTTGGTGATTTGTTTTTAATGATAAGTGTTTTGCTTCATAAGAGAAAATATGATGTTTAAAAATTCCACTCTCACATTGACTGCAGTTGTTCCCATGAGAGCAGAATTCAAAATGTTCTCAAAAATTCAGTTTTTGAATTAAAATTCTGATATTTGCCAAACTTCATCAACCATGACTCCAAAATATTGTCATTTTTTTTTCAGGAAGATTGAAAATGTATTTAGCAAGAATTTGATGGTATATGTTAACAGTACCGTTTACAGTCAAACGTTTTCATGCACTGTAGGCTCAATTTTTGCTTAATCAAAAATCCGAGAAACAAGTTTTGTGGAGGACGGTCTGGAGATGCTCTGTAGCAAGTTTGGTGACAATTGAGCAAAAATTGTAGGAGGAGATACATTTTAAAAGTTTTACAGTTATTGAAAAAAACAGAGTGATGGACTTCATAATTTGTAATGAGTTTAGGTGGACAAAAGTTTCAGCAATATTGAGGCTACATTGTGGTGAAGTTCCAAAACTGTAGCATCTACCGTTGGTTTGGTAGGAATTTTTAAAGTTTTTAAATTTAAACGCTTATTGTGCCCCTCCTAGGAGGGGGGGGGGGCACATGTCCTTGGAGTTGAGTGAATCTGGCATGGGTTTGGATGTTTCTGTGAAGTTTGGTGAGTTTTCGCCCATGGGAAGTATGACTTCCTTGGAAGAAGAAGAAGAAGAAGAAGAAGAAGAAGAAGAAGAAGAAGAAGAAGAAGAAGAAGAAGAAGAAGAAGAAGAAGAAGAAGAAGAAGAAGAAGAAGAAGAAGAAGAAGAATTCCTAGGAATACAATAGTGTCCTGGCAGCTGCGCTGCCCGGACCCTAATAAATAGGACTGTCAGATGTAGAAGATGAGCAAGTTCTTCAGAATTGTTGCATTTCCCCACTGATCTCTGGGCATGAGGTGCTTTGTTTGAAGTGGTGATGAGAAAGTCCCCTTGTTTCTTTTTCTTTTACGTCTTCAGTGCCTTGTCTACTCTTTGGTGTGAGATGTTCCTTTTAATTTGTATAATCTTTGGCAATAAATTTAATTTCTCCATCTTCAGCAATAAACGCTCAGGCAAGAGTCACGATGTGAGCAATTATGGTTTCGTTAGTGAGACGCTGTGGGCAGAGTCATGAAAACTAAAGATTACCAGAAAAACATAAAAAATTTAATTGAGCAGATTTTCCCTCACAGGCTGAGGTTAACCCCTGGCCCTGCAGAGCACACTTCAGTTTGGAGGCCGATTCTGCTCCTCATACTTATATGTAGTATATTTTTAGTATATATATTTACGCATTTTACACTCTATCTCTCGCAATACCATCTGTTGCAGGACTCCTTGTGAATTGAGATGGTTATTTTTGGGTCATTGTCATGCTGCAGAATAAATGTGGGATCGATCAGAGGCCTCTCGAATGGCATTGCATGGATAAGAATCTAAACATCTGAAGTTCTGAAGTGCCTAAAACTTTTGCACAGTATAACAGTACTGTATATGAAGAGTTAATTTGCAAAAGCAGATAACTCCGTTTTCAAATTTTTTTCAAAACAATTTTTAATTATTATTTACACCAAGTGATATCAGTCAAACCAAAGTTGAGTGGCTTTGACCAAGTAGATGAGACGTAACAAAACAGATGTAGCTCAAAAAAATAAAGCTTTATTGAAAACAACACTATGCAAAGAATAATTCAAAAGCATCAGCTCATCTTTTTCAAAATGGCATTTATCTGCTTTTGCAAATGAACTCTTCATTCATACACACACACACACACATATATATATATATATATACATGTATAGAGAGAGAGAGAGAGAGAGAGAGAGGGCATATGAAACAAAGACACACAATCCAAACATCTGAAGTTCTGAAGTGCCTAAAACCTTTGACAGTACTATATATATAGCATATATATAGTGTGGTGGGATGACTGAAATCATTACATTAACAATGCATGTTATATGGAGCGGTGTTTAGCTCAGTTGGTAGAGCACCTGCCCCCATGTGTTGAGGCTATTAGTCCCTGACCCCGGTTCGAATCCTGCGCTGAGCTATCCTGTCCATTAAAGGTGTACAGAAATGGCCGTTTGTCCCGTTTGTCGCGCCGAGTTGTCACAAGCTGCAACACGAGTTTACCCGAGTAAGGAAAATGAATTTGATTGGTCGTTATCGAGCGGGCGGGATATTCAAAGTTTGGGGCGAGCCCGAGCTCCGTGTGTGTGTGCGTGTCTCAGACGTTTGAATGACGGATTACGGATCCAATATCAGTGGCTAGTGAATCGTGTACAGGCTGACGTATAATCCGTGCGCCTGCATTATCCAATACGAAAAAAAAAAACTACACTAAAATACACACTTTCATCACGGATTTACTCAAAAATAGAATTTTGCACAAAGTTTGGCCTACATCGTCTGATAGATGAGTTATTACACTAATTTTATGACCCAGAGTGGGCTCAAATTCAATTTTCTTTTCTGTACACCTTTAAAGGCAAAAAAGCCCCCCAAAATATATAAAAAAAACAATGCATGTTATATATATATACAGTACATATATATATATATATATATATATAGATATAGAGAGAGCGCATCTGAAACACAGACACTATCTAAACATCAAACCCTTGCACAGTACAACATATAGAGAGAGAATCTGAAACACACACACACACTGACTGCACCATCACTCTCCTCTTGTCTGCTGTGGCAGTGTCCAGTGTATCTTGGTTTACCTGTTCTCATTAACTGACATGATTGTCAGTGGAGGGCACTGCCACATGAACTATATATTCACGATGACATTTGAAGGCTGAATCGTCCAGCTGCGGTTTCTCTATAAATAGCAGGCTGTGGCAGAAGTGGTCATCCAGAGAGAAGGCTGTATAGCGTTTTCATTAGAGAGTCTCTTCAGCAAGAGTGGCCCGAGCAGCAGTAAAACTATTGTCGTGGGCTATTAACCAGCATGTGTTGTAAATGAAGGGTCCAAATGGTGCTCATTAGCAGTCTCTCCCACGCCGGCCATTGCAGAGGACAGGGGCTTTAAAGGCCCCCACCCCCCTTCACCAATAGGAAAAACAAGCCCAGTGCAGGAGCGGTAGCTGGATTTTTACATTTATACAGATCCACTAATTACTCCCTGAAAGCCAGGTCCAGGCCTCGTGATGCATGGGATGGCTGTGAAAAATGCATTCCTCATGGGCAACTCACTCAGATCTCCAAACTGAACACCAGCTCCTGACAGGCTGTGAAAATCTGTCCTGACGTTGCCAGAGTTGTTATACTGTTGCTCTAATAGCCTTAGAGGCCTGAAGTGACTGTTCTCATTCCGCTTCTCACTACACAGTTGAACCTATTACAACTTGTCATGTTGTTAGACGGGATAAGTAGCTGGTTGACTCTCAAACAACAAGGCAAGAAATATAGGGCTACCTGTGTTCTTTTCCTCTGTTAACTGTTTATAAAGACCGTGATCTGGCTCCATGTTTACAAAGGCTCTTAAGGCTAATTGGAGCTGCTAACTTGCCAATTCAAGAGAAACTAAATTTTCAGTGATTCACAAAGAAACTCAGCACTATAGCACCAGAGTCTGGGAGAATTTATTCCGCATTGCAGTGTTTTGGAAACATTTTATGATAGATGATACTAAATTGTATAATTCGGTCAAAAATCCCATTAAGGGGTATTTCCTACTTCATTGACCTAGGATGTGCAATGCAATTTAGTGCACCCAAGTGTCTGCTTCTTTATCCAACTTGTCCAATGATAGTTGAAAAAGGAAGTCGACAGCCTTCAGAGTAAAATGTGTGCTTTTTGAAGTGTTTTGGCTACAGATGTCTGTTTACGGAGAGCAAAAGGAAATAAATGCAAACTCAGCAGCCTCATGAAATGCAAATTAATTATACTTAATGCAAAGACCTAAATTGGTCAAATGACACTCAATTGCAAGAGAGTGCATCCCTTTGATGCATAACATGGGTCCAAGTGTTGTGCTGACATTGAGTTTTTATGTGCTATATCTTGGCAATAAATTGATTTTACCATGTGTTTTCCAGGTATTCATCAATTAACTTGTTTTTGACCATCTTATATTCTCATTTTATTTTTTTTACTTTTTGGGATAAAAACACATTTTTCTTTCTCTATCCCTCTAATGTACAACATGGGTCCAAAATGACCCACATTCATTTTCCATGGTGTCATGTTGAGTGTGTGTTTCTTTGCTGTATCTTTTGAAGTGTTATTTCAATATCTTCTTTATCTTCTTCTTCTAGCAACAAAATCCAACTTTGCAATGCTTAAGACCATTCTCCATGAAAAAAGGTTTGTCTAACCGTGTCTTTATGAACCTGATGAATATTTTAATGATATTTAATGACAAATTGAATTCTTGACCCTGTGTCTTCTGGGATCCATAATCTACATGTTTGTTCTTTCTTTGCAAGGAACGGTTAATACCATAATATCAGCAGATACTTTTTTGTGAATATCAAACTTTAAAAAAAACTAAAAAAAATCATATTTTCTTTGGCGAGGCACCTCTTATCCTCACCTCTAATTTGTTTTCATTGATTGGTCTCCATGTTTGATAAATCCTGACTCCAGTTATGTTTTGTCGAAGTCGGTAGCAGAAGGGTTCTTTTTGAGTCGACACTGTGAATGTCTGGTCAGTGTTTCCACTGTGGAGTGTAGCAACACAATGTTTAGTATGCCACTAGTTTAAAAACATAAATTGTGTGTATATCATTGTGACCAAGATGTGATGAAATTTAAACATAAATGTCAATAAGTCCAAAGGGTTCACTTACTTTTTCTTTCAACTCTATATTTTCCAAATGTTGAAGTAATATAATATTGTGCTGTGTGCTCTGTATTTTCTCAAACTTGTTTCTAGGCCCAGAGCCCATTTGAGTTGGATTTTTCACTCAAATTTGCAAATGTATCTGCTTGCACATCTGTGGCTTGTAGGATCTGTGACGGTCCAAGATAATGAGCATCTGCCTCTTTTGGGTATTAATACGTGATGCTGTTGTGGAAACAGACAGCCAAGCTGAGCTCTTTGTTGTCCTCTGACTTCATTTTAAAACAGAAAACATCTGAGTTACATCCAAAGGTCCTAATCTATTATTAAGAAATACAACTTACCATCAATTCAATTTCTGCCCGAATATTGTTTCCTTCCTATCCTCCTGGCTATACCACTCATATTTATTCATTTCAGTGCCTATTTCAGTCGACTTGCAAAATATCAAACTTGTTGGCGCTGCTCTTAGAAATGCATTCCATCAGAGAGATCAGATTTGATTGAAGGGTTGGAAGGAGGAAAAGGAAAATGCCCCTTTGTCATATTGCAACATTTTCAACATTCATCAAATTAAAATAATTAATTAATCAATATAAACAGTAATATGACTGTGTAGGGAAAATAGCCTACTCTCAAAACAAGTTTAGAATCAATCATGCTCAATTGGTTATCATTGCTGATGCATGCAGTTCTGATTATGTCCATTTCATAGCCTACTTTTGAGTAGGCTATAACTTTTAACAAAACAGTGAATTGCTGTGCTTTTTACATCTTCTTTTTTTAATCTGCAAAGGGACAGGTGTGGATAGTTGTTGTGTCAGTAGCCTTCTTTTTCTTTTGAATGTATTTTTCTTGTATTGTAGGCCTATTGTATTTCTATGCCTCTGTAAAGCACTTTGAATTGCCCGGTGTATGAATTCTGCCTTGCCTCACCTACACGCGGAACCAATGTTATTAGACAAAAATTCCCACACGGAAAGGATATTTGGTAGTACACGGTAAAAACCTGCTAGCGGAAGGTAAACAGAAACCTTGGTCAACATGGCAGAGGTAAGCTAACGATGAATGTGTATTTTATTTTTTCATACGTCAATATTTTGTGAACGACGTGTTCATAATGTCACAGTGTTTAACGTTTTCTTCGCATATGTCCGAGAGAGAAACAGCGGTAAAGTTGAGCACCGTAGTTAGCCTGGTGGCTCACCCGGTCGAGGCAGCTTGCCTGGTAACGTTTACTCCATCTGTGGCAACACGCTGGGGTATTTATAAAATAATGACTCTTATGCGGCAGTGTTTGGGGAAAAAAAACGTTGTGTGTCAACGATGAGCCGAGCTGCGTGAGTTAGATAGTAACGGGTTTTGAGGAATAGTTGTCAGGGTGCTAGTAGCGTATGGCAGCACACAGCAGCAGAGGGGCTCCAGGGCAGGGATGTGGCTGCGGAGGGATACATCCTGGAATAAAGTTTGCTCCCAGCTCAAAGATGGCAGCGTTACTGAGGAGGACAGCTGTTGAGAGGAGCTGTGAGCAGCTGTGGTCCTCTGACAGGAAACACACAGTCTGAACCGCAGGCAAAGGGCAAACACAACCGGCGCTCAGCCACAGCTCTGTGGATGATTCTGCCAGACAAGAGTCAGTAAATGATGACAAACGAACTAACATTTACATAAAGGTGAACCACTGCAATGTTTCCAAATAATCTTTTCTCTCTTTCTTATTTTCTTTCTTTTTTTTATGTTGTCATTTACAGTTGACATAAAAACTGTATTACACAAAGTGTACATGGGAGTGAGGGGGTTACAACATAGAAGAGTGATGCCAGAAGATTGAACAAGTTATAGTATGATAATATGCAGGAGAGGTAGGGCAACAAGGTAAACCAATGCAAACAAAGTCATTTCAAAAACAGGGAAACATAGTACAGAGTCTGTATGGCTTACTTGAAGTTCAGAGTGACTGATTGTGTTGATGTATTGTTTGATTTCCTTTCGAAACAGCAAAAACAGTTGTGAATATGAACTCCGGCTTAAAATAATATTCTGTTAATTATATAATATTGATTTAATTGGGGGGGATAGGACTGAAAAGAAAACAAACAAAACATTTTGATGTTTCCAAATAATCCCTTTTCACTACTGGTCAGACCTGTTAAAACACAGGTGTTACTAATTACATTAATGAATGCTGCCTGTTCCACTGAGCTGTGGCAGTGATGACACACACCACAACGACCCTAGAACTGAAGCTGAATGACATTCAGACATAATCCATTTTTATGTTTATATTACACCTGTAGAGCTGCAGTGGGGATAATTTAAATCATGTTTAAATTCAAAAATGCAAAGCAAATGGAATAGCCTACTTTTGGATGTTGGACCTTGGTCATACAAAGTAATACATGAAGGATGTTTGGTCTAAGACTACTGTTGATAAAATATGACAATACGATAAATTAAGATTTATTTGTTGCAAACACATTATTAGGCTATACGTAGTTCAATGCACAGTGAGATGTGTTATTGTAATGTGTCTGCTTCAAGAAATACTAAAATAAAAAGATGCAGTGTAAAATGTAAGAATAAAGCATAATATATGGGATACGAAACTATAGTGTTGCATAAATATAAATGAATGGAATTAGTGTGCAATTAATTGATAAAACCTGATAAGAAGATTAACTGACAGTGAAAAGAATGAGTAGTTTTCCACCTGTATCTTTGCTACTGTGAGATGTCAAAATGTTCCTGTAAAGATGCCTGTCTGACTTCTATTTTTCATTTAATCTGGAGAAATCAGACAGCCTGCTCTGTTGAATGTCTTTGCAAATTGAGACAAAGCATGCTGTAAATAAAATAACTTTGTCTAAGATGATACGCATAACACCAGGGTTCAGTCTAATTCTTACAGATTATGACAAACATATGTGCCCCTTGGAATAAATTGTTTTCTTTCAGTTGGCATCCCAAGAAAGTGCAGTGATTTCTAAAATTGCAACGTCTTGTTTCCACAGACTCACAGCTTGCAGGACATGAGGCAACAGGCGGCCATCGCTGCCAAAGTCTTCATTCAGAGAGATTATACAAATGGCACCGTGTGCCAGTTCCAGACCAAGTTCCCCTCAGAACTGGAGACCAGGGTAGGATACACCTCTTCACTTTATTATGCAGACTTTTTTCCATCACATTAACACATAAAAATGGCTGGGCGGACACCACCTGCTCTCGCTCACAGACACACGAAAGGACAATGGATCTGTGTGTCATAGTTGGACTGTCCATCAGAAGCACAGTGAGAAATCCCAGAGTGGGTGGACGATGAAAGAATGCCTAGAGATCATACTGTCTGTCTCATTACTGTGTCCCCCTCTGAGGGTCTGTTAGTCAGGGTGCACATGAGAGTGTGTTGTTGTTGCATGCCAGGACTGGGCTCACCGGCCAATCACAAGATGTAATCAGTCAGCTCAACACTGATTACTCATATACTACTAGATATATTACATACTGACAAATGAAGTTTGAATGAGGTTTCCTCACTTTTGGAACAGAACCCAGAAGTTTCTGGTTTTATTTTGGCTGACTCCATATTATCCTTTTACATATCTGCTTCCTATTCATAGTCTCAGTGAGAGCTGGAGGCCTTCCCAGCATGCTCAGAGAGAAAGGCAGAGGAACTAGGCGCTAGTCCCTCACACGGCTCAAATGTTACCTACATACTTATTAAAGGGATAGTTCAACATTTTGGCAAATTCACCTATTACCATAATCCCCATAGTCATACGAGTAGGTTCATTACTTTTAATTCTTGGTGCAAGTTAGTTTGAGATCGGCGGGGCAGAGACACGAGCTGCTCAGCAAACACAATAGAGGTGAACGGTACAGGTCCCCAAAACCCTCTCATGGACAAGTTGTGACCTGCACATTCACCACGCTATGAAATAATCATGTATCATTATGTAACATTACGACACATGAAGCAAATACTCAGAACTACTTGAATCACTCGTGTCTGGAATGTAGGCATTTGCCCCGAAAACAACTCTGTCTCCTAATGTTACATTATCATTTCATAGTGTGGTGAATGTGCAGTTCACAACTTGTCCACCAGAGCGTTTTGGAGTTGTTGGATTGTGTATTTGATGAGTTTGATGAGGGACAGGGGACCTGTACCATTCACCTCTATTGTGTTCGCTGAGCAGCTCACGTCTCTGCCCCGCTGATCTCAAAACAACATGCACCGATGATTAAAGGTAATGAACCTACTGCTATGACTATAGGGATTATGGCGATAGGCGAATTTGCAAAAATGTGAAACTATCCCTTTAAAGCTGCATTTAGAGTATTTTCCATGTACACATGTATGTCATTCAGACACAGAGCCTCTGAGTTTGAACACTTTATTGTACTTTAGCTGCAGACCATAGCTACTCAGAAGTTGTTTTCCATTTCAGTCTGGAAGGAAACCATAACCAGAGCTGCTGAAGAAGAGTAATGAATTATTTTTATGTTGCTCAATGTTCAGGAAAGGACAGCTCAATGGTTTGTTTAATGCAGCAAACCATCCATATCAGAAAGAACAGTCACCGTCCTGGCCCCAGAAACAGCTGAAATCAACATGGAGCCAAAATCCCAAGGAACCCTGCTGGACTGTGTCCTCATGTGAACCCTGGAGGAAGTGGCTTAAGAGCAGGAAGGGGGTAACGACGTGAAGGAGGAAGAGCAGGTTGCTGAGCCCGAACACGCTCTACGCCACATTAAAGATGGCACCAGGCGAACAGAGCAGAGTTTGCAGGACAGAGCTCTGCAGTTTTGAAAAGCACACACCACATGAAAAGAGGCGCTTCACAACACTAACCCTACTTAGACTAGTGGTTTATTGGCACTTCCCTCTTGATTGGGTGGTCTCGTGGTTTTCTGGAGGATCCAGTTCACACACACACACACACACAAAAACATGTTGTCAAAAGATCACTTTTAGGGAAACATTACCCTACTCACTGTTTACCTGAACATTATTTTATCCTAACTTTAACCAGTTACAAAAGAAGCCGATGACACACACATATACACATACACAATTTACTGCTGGAGGAATGGTTATACTCTGGGAAATAAAAGCTCGAGTCCCCTCTGATAAAATGTTCTTCCCACATATATGTTTTTAATGACTTGCTGTTATCCCTGTTTATGAAATATGCAGTATGATGCCAAGCTGTTTAGTGGCTTCCATTTTTAGACCAGTTGTTTATGTCACTGTGAGGATGTTTGTAGAACATAGTGTTCTGAAAAGTCTTGTTTTCAAACCATGTTTTTTAAATTTTTTTTATTTTTATTCTAATCCCAATATCTGATTTAGCCATGTAGTTGGCCTTGTTTAGCAAAGCCTTGCATGCTGTAACATCGCAGACAATCATCTCAAACTGTGGGATTTATTATTTTTGGTAACTCTTTCTTTCTCTTTGCACCAAAAGAAGTATTTCTGCCAGACCGTGCAAGAATGTTTTCATTAATTGAGAACTGGCAGTTTTGTCTGCCTTGTGTTCAATGTTGTATTTCAAGGTCACATTATGTTCAGTGACTGGCTGCTACAGTCACATCTTTTCCTTACTTCAATTTGTAAACCCTCTTCAGCTTTGGACTCTCGTCTAATATTTTTTGGAATCTTAATATGACTGCATCAGACAAAATGGAAAGATGGAAAAATGCGGTTTGAATCGCCGACGCCGAATTGGAAAATTAGGAGGAGAACAAAGACTCCCAATGGCGGGTACCAAACACGCCTAAGACCGTGATGTGTTGGAGCTTGTTGTTGCATTCCTCGGGCACAGGGGCGCAGAACGTTTGGAGGCTTTTCACAGGCTCAGGAGGCTCCTGGCCCCCGGCTCCTCATCATGGTCTGGAGGCTCCTCCGTCCCGTTCCTCCCTCCTCCTCATCCCCGGGAAAAAAAAATCGCAGAGAGATGGACAGATCCAGGTCCAGCGTGGGACTTGCGTCGACACCCCAGTCAAAAAACAGCCTCCGAGTTCAAATGTCCTCCGCCCTCCATCAGTCTTTTCCGCGCAGCGCAACTTTTGATGTGAGGAATTCTTCAGAAAATACTGGTTTGATTATCAGCCAGCTGCGGTTCCAGTTTGTGTCCCAAAAAGCTGTCTGCAGTCTGCAGCACAGCTGAGATGCATCTTCATCTTCATTAAGGTGCGCCAGTGCCATTGGAGAGGGAAGAAACGATCAATATTCCTCCCCGGATTTTCTCCCTGGGTGTCCTGCTCTGGGCGCGTTTTGTCGTGTCAGTTATTAAATGAAAACTTTCTCGGACCATATGGTCGAGGCATCCTAATAATTTCAGGTGGGGAGGAGGAGGAGGGCCCAGCCTAGCCTTGATGTACGACCAGTCGGAGAAAATTCAGCCCCTCGTTTATCTAGAGATGGAAGGGGAGGGAGAACATGATCTTGTGCTAAGAAGGCCATGTTTCCCATAAGCACCCCAGCAGGGGAGGAAGCACATCCATGATTTTAACCCTTTGTTCTTCCCCAATGTGTTTCAGATCGATAAACAGCAGTTTGAAGAGACGGTTAGAACGCTCAACAACCTGTACGCCGAAGCTGAGAAGCTGGGAAGCCAGTCGTATATCGAAGGTTGTCTGGCCTGCCTCACAGCGTACACCATCTTCCTGTGTATGGAGACTCACTATGAGAAGGTGAAGGATGTTTTATATTTCCATAGGTTTATGCAGAAGTAATGACTTGGACTGGTTAGAGAACATCAGTATATCTTGAATCAGGTTAGATTCTCACTGTAGCTGAAGCCACTGATGGTAAACTGATAATTCTGTAATGTGGTTAAATCAATGTAGCCATAACATTATCCATGATTGTGCCTATATAAGTGGCTATTCTGACAGCACTTAAAGGTCCAGTGTGTAATAATAGTAGATGCTTGATTTGTCCAATGGTAAGTTAACTCTTGGAAAATGCTTAAAGGTCCAGTGTGTAATAATTGACAAGGTTTATTGGCAAGATATGGCTATACTACCCATGAATATATTTGTATAAGTCATAATCACTATAAATTCAAATTTGTTTGGTTTTTGTAGCATTATGATTATTCTTTTATATCTACATAGCAAGGGTCTTGCTTTAGAGAGTGTCGCTATCTTGTGCTGCCATATTTGTACGGCAGCCCGAATGGAAAATCCAGCCAGCCAGAGAGCAGGTTTAGCAAGTTTCATGTTCATAAATAAACCAACGAAAAAGAAAGCGTAGGAAACAAAGTTTTTTTGTCCTCGGGGGCTACTGTCACTTTGCCGACGGGAAGGGTGAGTGCGAGCGAGTGAGTGCTGCAATCTAGAATCTGAACGCTAGATACAGTATGGTAGTCCCCCCCCCAATTTTACATACTGGACCTTTAAGAAGATAGTGTTAAACTTGTTACGTTACTGTTACACAAAATTTGCATCACAACCTCGTTCATCAAAACAGCCAAAGCAAGAGTTGAAGCCATAATAATAATCATAGCAACCTCCATGGTCATATCTCTAACCATGTGCATGGTCCAATCCAGGCTTGGGCAAACTATGGCCCGCAGACCAGATGCAGCTGGTCAGGCTTTTAAATCTGGCCCGTCAAATATTGGTACAAAATTTCCCAAATTATAGCAAAGATTGCAAACTTTTAACGCAAGTGTTCTTTTACTTTTAGGTAATGGCTTTTACATGTAATTTATATTAGTATATTACCCTCCATCCATCTGATACTGGCCTGGGGCCTTTTTCAGAAAACTGTACTGAACTGGGAGCTTGTTTGGTCTAACTAATTCAAAGGTAATCCATGGATAGCTGTGGAAAATAATTATTTAAACTACAAATTAAGTTTCTGAATTTTGACACAAATCATTAAAAGCTGTTACCTGTTTTAATGTAGCTGAACCTTGTAAATCCTGCTCTCTTACTGGCTCTCAGAATCAGTGTGGCAGACGTACAAGCAGTCAGATGAGGTTGCCATGCTTGTTTGTGGTCCCTCTGCTGTCTGGTGTAATTATATCTAACAGGAGAGACATCAGATTTGTTATTGATGTAGAGTAAGATAACTGGTAAACAGCCTCAGGCTCGTTCACCATTTATGGTGAAAAGTACTTCCACATGGCCTCTCAGATGCTTCCATGTTGTGATTATCAGATCAGCCTGGGTGGTTTTAGAAAACAAAACAAAAAACTTGCATATTTGAACATTTCCAATAGATATGAAGAGTTGAAATTTTTCTTTAATATAAATACATGCTGTCTGGTCCTGTGATGGAAGAATTAGCTAATATGCAGACATTGAGAAAAGCATGTAGTCAAAAAGACCTGAAGAAAATGAAAAACATTTTGCAATGCAAATGCTTTTTTTAAACTTAACATATTAACAGCACTTAAAATAAACATAAACAATGCTTTGTCTCAACTAATTGAAAATCATTACAAGTCTAATTTCACAATTATTGATCTAATGTCAATATCTGAAATAACTGTGGTGTGAAAAACAAAGTAACACAAGCACAACAGCTTACCCTCTCTCTATCTGTAACATTAGAAGGTTTCTTATTTGTCTGTCTTGTTGTTGTGTTTTTTGTTTCTGCTGTTCCTGTCTGTTTTCTATCACCTGCTGTTTGTCTAAGCTCCTGAGGTCATAGTATCAGGTGTGGCTAGCATCAGGCTCCAGCACTGCTGGCACTGTGCTGCTACTGGGAAGATGACCCAGGCACACAGCAAGAGAAATGATTAATTACATTGTTTGAATTTAAAAAAAAACCCAAGATGATATATTCACATGGCTAGTTTTGTACAGCCAACAGTCCAAAACAACAAGATATTAAATTTACAATAATAGAAAACAGAGAAAAGCAATAAATTCTCACAATTATATAGTTGGGAGTGGGATGCTCTTGGCATTGTTGATCGAAAAATGGCTTCAGGCTCCACTTTGGACCTATCGAGACAGAATTTAACAACTTTGACCTCTCAAAGGTGGGTATCCAGAAAACTGTTTTTGTATTGTAAAAAAGAAAAAACCTGATGTATAATATGGTTGTAATTATTTAATCATCAAAAGATACCCAGCCCCAATCATGAATAACTACTTGACGTATACAACGCACATGTGCTGGATCTGGTTTTGGAATCTGCATGTTGACATATTAATGACAGCGCATAGTGGACATTGAAGCTGATTGAGGTGTGTTAGTGCTGTAAGAAATTATGTTTCTGCTGTGTGGAATCATTTAGCTTGGCTGTAAATCAGCAATTTTATGACCTCTATGAGAGCTGGCAAATAAATTGTATTTATAGTCGGCTAAAATCCCTTTTGGCCCGGTTTGTGTAGGAATGTAAACGGATCAGTATGTCAGTGGTCTTTTCTTGTCCTATACATTTGTCTTTCAGTGGACAGGAGTGAACAGGGATAAAATAAAATAAAAAACATTTGGCATGGTTTGAGTTTTATGAGCACTCATAAAGTCATGCAATTTAAATTGACTGGTCATTACCAAAGTAAAAATGAAGTCTGCTATCCAGCACTGCAGCTCAAGAATGTGTTGGGGTTAGCTAGCTGGATCCTCTGGTTGCCTACCTAGCCAGACAGATTAGCCAGTTTGATTCCAGGTAGCAGCAGCACACTGAGTTTGTTTCTCAATTCAAACAGGACTTAGTTAAGCTTTCATTTATATTTCTCACCATTGCTCGACTGTATTGTGTGTTTACCGTAAACGCCGGCCCCCTATACTGGCCCGGTCTGGCTACAGGTTTGAGCAACTAAAAGCCAGTCTTGGTTAGAAGTCGGGTATCTTCTGTGCAAGTTGTCATGAATGTACAAAACCTCTCAAAGCCACTAGATCACCCGTATGAACAGTTTCTAAGCTGATTTATTCAAACATACACGGCACTGCTTATATCGCACTTTTTCCCTCAGTGCCACTGTTATAGCTTCTGGTTAACATGGACTCGCTACACATCATTGGATCGCTTAGATTCTCCACAATTCAGATGTTCAGTTCACTAGTCCTTTGTGAAGAGACAGCATCGAATAATCTTTCTTTGGGTCGGTCGGTTGAAGTGGCATGTTGTACGAAGTAACATTCTTACTGTTTAATAAGACAATGGTTCCCAACCTCGTGGGTTAGATTTATATTCAAGAAAGTGAAAGTATAGAATACAGGGGGGTTTTTTTAAGATTGGGAGCGGTGTGTTTAATCATACTTTTAAAAAGAATAGTAATTGGTTAAAAAATATATATATATCAGTAATTCTTATCAATTACTAGATATTTCAGGCGACCCCATTTGAATTCCAGACGACCCCATGTGGGGTCCCGACCCTAAGGTTGAAAAACACTGGTTTAAAACAATCGATTTGATTTTATCTTCGTAGTATTGTACCTGAGCAAAAGATTTGTTCATAGAAATGTAAAGCCTGTTCCATATAGACACCTGTCTCAAATACAAGCTCAGTTCAGCAAAAACAAGAAGTGCAACATCTGCAGCAAAGACATGAAACCCCGCCCCTTTTGTAAACATGTCTTTTAGCCAGTTTAGAGTCTTTCTATCCTTGATTGTCACCTGATCTGTCTTGCACACGCAGCATGTTTAAGACACAGGTTTTCAGTGATGCAGGTCCAGGTACTGTGGGGGTCGAACTGAGAGCTTTAGCTTGTTTTTCTTGAGCTAGTTGACAGTGGATTTTGAGGTCTGCTTTGGATCATTGTCCTGTTGTAGAGGCCAGCCTCCTTTCCCTGTCAGTGTGCTGACTGATTACAGGACATTTGCATCCAGTCCGAGCTGATGTTTGGTGCAATTAGGGCTGTCACATTATAGTTGACGAACCATTTAATTGTCTCTTTCTGATAATTTTATGCCATCATTATAGTATAAGCTTAAACATAGTTCAATAATACACACACAGCTTATGAAGAAACATAACCATTTTTTGGCATTAAAGGTCCAGTGTGTAATAATTGGCAAGGTTTATTGGCAAAATCTGAATCTGAATACTACCCATGAACATATTTGTAGAACATCAGTTCATCTTGATGAAGGTCATATTCTCACTGTAGCCGAAGCCACTGACGTGAAACTGATACTCTGTAATGTAGAATCTGAACGCTGGATATCAACCATTTTACACACTGGACCTTTAAACCTCGTAACATATGAATAAAAATTTCATTTCTATTTGCCTTTAGGCTTTGGAGCTAAATCTCTGTCATGTATCCACACCAATCATCTATACTGATACATCTATTATGCACTGTCAATAATAATAATTTATTACACCACTGTTCGCCATTAATTCTCTTTCTCTTATTATATTCCCTAGTTACTCGCACTTAGTTTATTTTAGTTTTATTTTTGTGCAACGACAAAGGTACATTAGAATTTCACTGTAATGTCTTGGAACTATATGTGACAAATAAACTTGAATTGAATTAAATACATAATACATGATGTTAATATCGAATATTAGAATATTAGATTATTAGCGCCTTGAGATAATCTTTACTCATGAAGGGGGCACAACGTGATGACCAGTCAAACCTCAAACGGTGGAAAACGAAGAGGGAATAGTGATGGAAGTATGACGTTTCTGTTGGAAACGCAGAATGGAATGGAATGGAAACCATTTTTAATCATTATGCAAAATAATTGCGGTCAGCTCAAACAATCGGGATCAGGCGATTATGTAATAATTGTGACAGGACTAGGTGTAATCCATTATACAAACAAAAACAAGTCTGACCCGGGTATATGATACCAACCTACGAACCTCATCGTTTTTAGTTACAGGCACATTTGGTTCCAACAGTGATGGTGGTTGAGCAGCCACACGCAGCCCTGATCTCAATATACTGTGTAACTGAAACAGAGCTAACAGCAGACAAATATGAAAACACAGCACATGTCAAGAACACCCACTCCAGGGGCTTTCCTCAGGTTCAGTCCCAGCAAAAAAAAAGGAGAATGATTTAATTTCACAAGAATTCCATCCATAAATCACACAATGACCTAATCTATGTAATGTAACTACTTCTGTCATGGTTTTCATGCACTGTATAAAACATCTCAAAGCGAAAAACCTTATCAGATGGTGGACCCTGGACCGACCTTTCAAATGGGGGTGGGGTGGGCTGGTTTGTGGACTAATGTGGGTCAGTTTTAGGGGTGAAAAAGTTTGAGAGTCATTGTATTAGACAACAGCCAAATGATATGACTTATGGGGATTTATTTATTTATTTTTTGCAATAGCCTCTGAAAGCTTTGCTTGCTTTTAGTCCAAAAAACTAAAATATGGATTTCAGGTTGTTAGACTGTCAGAACCAAGCAGATGCACTCTGTGAGGGAGGTTAGTGATGTGATGTAGAGACTGAAACTGTGATTTCTTTTTTCTCCTTTAGGTTTTAAAGAAGATCGCAAAGTACATTCACGAGCAGAACGACAAGATCTACGCGCCGCGAGGTCTCCTGCTCACCGACCCCATCGAGAGAGGCCTACGAGTCGTATCCTACTCCATACGGTTTCTCATACGCTCTCAGGTGTTAATATTCTAAATTCTCACCCACAACTTGTTGCCACGTGCAACCGTTCAGCAATGCATTTATTTTTCCCTCCATCCGCGGCCAGCAACAGTAAAAGCAGGCTTAAATCCAGATTACCAACCTCAGAAACATTGGAAAACCCTGTTAAGCATCTACGTCTTGTTGTTTTTACACATAAAAAACAACAACATTTTTGTTCAAGAATGAGCATGTTCAGGATGTTCCGAGCAAATGTATCTTGTTAAACATAGCCTGAGATCAGGAAATGTGAGGGTAATCTCACCCAGTTTGAAGCAGAACAAGGAGCTTTCACAATGACCTAATAGATGTAGTGATTTACAGGCCGCCTGCCCCCACTGTGTCTTTGCCTGTAACTGCTGGATGAAAATGGAAAGCAGCAGTCTGGGCAGCTTACAGGAAATCCAGAGCTATGTAGGGATACCCTGTAAAAACACCAGATAAAAGTTAGTATGTAATCCATAGCATCTGCATAAAATCAGCGGGTGCACCAACATCCTGGCTCGACTCGCATGTGTTTGCGGGGGTGACTCAACATCCCAATTAATTGCAACTGGGCGGCAATGGGAGATTAAGGATAACAAAATATGACTGAAATTGCTCGCAGCCGAGCTTTGTTCCCTCTCGTGCCTCCGAGTTTATGGGCTTGACAGTGATCTGGATTATTTCTCTGACACTGTCAAGCTGCTCTGCTGACTTTGGCACAGAAGCGCCGACAGATTGACAGGAATGTCTCACCTGAGCGGGTCGCGAAACATGATGATCGTACTTGTAATTCTGAAAATGTAAGTTTCCTTCCAGGACTGAGGGGCTCAAAGTATGTGTGTGTGTGTATATGTATATATAGTATATGGGATACATGGAACTGACCCTGCTATAGAGAGCTGACATCACATCTGGGTTAGCTCCATTAAAGGATAATTACCGTTTTTTACAATCTGGACCTTATTTCTAGCATAAAATACGATCATTTACTCACCCAGACAACTTTGGTGTCATTACAAGTCGTTCCGACGAAATTAGATCCAGCCGAGAGCCGCATATATCCGTATAATGTGAGAACACGGGGCAGCGCAATGCAGCCTCTAAATAACACATTATCTGCCGCAAAACTTGTTCATTTCACCAATATTTTGTTATGGTAGGCTAGTACTATTCCCCTCTGAGTCCGGGGTTAGCTGTTACCAACATCCGTGGTCTGTAGGTTGACCTACTGACCTCTGACCTGGATGATGTCATCTCCGACCGTGGTGCGGCTTGTTGCTACCGCTAATGCTATGGTTTGTTTCTGCGTGTTTCCGACTTGTCAGAACAAAATGAGCAGCTGGATGAAATTCAGCTTCCACAGGCTTCCTCTCCACAACCTGGACTCACTAAAGCTCCGGCTAGTTGCGCTAAAAATGGAAACCAAATGCTGAAGCGGAATTATTATTATCAGAATGAGCCGAGTCGGAGATGACATCATCCAGGTCAGAGGTCAGTAGGTCAACCTACAGACGCCGGATGTTGATAACAGGTCAGCCCAGACTCAGAGGGGAATAGCACTATCGTATCATAACAAAATACTGGTGAAAAATGAACGAGTTTCGCAGTGGATAATGTGTTACTTAGAGGCTGCATTGCACTGCCCCGTGTTCTCACATTATACGTATGCGGCTCTCGGCTGGAGCTAATTTCGTAGGAACGACTTGTAATGACACCAAAGTTATCTGGGTGAGTAAATGATCGTATTTTATGCTAGAAATAAGCTCCTGATTGTAAAAAAACGGTAATTATCCTTTAACTCTCATCTTTGTCTGTAGCTGTGTCCCAATTCAGGGGCTGCATCCTTTAGAACGTGGTCTACGGAGGCCACGGCTTTGGAGGCGCCTCTGACGGTCGCGTCAACCGTTGGCAAATGGGCCGGTCCTTCGGAGCGTTTCCTGATCGTGTCTGAACTCAATCAACACCAGAATGTCAAACATTTGAAAGTGGCAGCTTTTTTACACTTCCCTTCGCTAGGATGCGAGGTGGCTAATAATTAACGGCGCGCAAAGAATATTGGGATACGGGAGACCACGAAGGATAGGTGCGGTGTGTCCTCCTAGAACAGGCAAGAGAAGGCTGGATTGGTAGGAGCCTTCAATTTGGGACAGGCCTCGTCACAACGCAGTGACATCATCAGCCTTGAAATGTGTTTTCCGAAGGATGCCGCCCCCAAATTCATATGAAAAAATTAAGTTTACTTCCTGTAGGACAAATCAAGCATCTACTAAACCTGCAGCCGTGAGAAATAGAAAATAGAGTTAATCTACTTTGTGAGCACAGAAAAACAAGTGCAGCAAAATGCATTTTACATCTTGGTAGCATCTTGGTCTCCTGTCCAGAACACAGCATCCAATTGACTGCTCCCCCTGGACTCGCTCATGCTCCTGTTGAACTGTGGGAAATGCTCTTTGGTCAAGGCCACTGAAAGCATAAGTTTTTCAGAAAAACATCCTTGTCTAAATGTCTGAAGGAAGCCAGAGAGCTCCGTCCCACGGCTGGATTTGTAGCTTTCATCGTAGCTACGAACGTCATTGGGATTTTGATTGAGGCTTTCTTCTACTGGAACAATTCTCTGAAGATCCATTTTCAGTTTGGTGCTCTGTTTCACCAATAACCACAAATTTTCTTTGAAAAAAAAATCTATAATGTAAATCTAAAAACTAGCATTAAAAAAAGAAACTCTTTCCATGAAGCAGTTATCAGTCAGACTTAAATAAAGACTCAGTTTCACCTCCTAAGCCTCGAAGAGCACATGCTCAGGAACTTGAAGGAAAATCGCCTTTTCCACAGTTATGTCCAAACACTGCTTCATTTTCAGTTTGAAAAAGGTAAAAAATGTGCATAATTGCTCAGCATCATTATCGTTTATAACTCCTGTGTTAAAAGTAAAGAGAATTCAAATTTCACTTGGTTTTAATTATGATGTAAAATGAAGCCAACCTTGCTCCAGATGTTTTTTCCTTGACTGAATCCTATTAAGGTTGAGGTCACCATCTTTGAAGACAGAAGTTTGACTAGATAAAAGCTGCCACGGTGAGTCTCATAATTAACATTCCCTCTTTACACATTTTCACTAATACACACTTGATGCTGTCCTGTCTGTCTCCTATTTCCTATCTCCACACACAAACAACACATTAGCGTGTCTAAGTACATTTTTTTTCTATTAAAAAACACATTTTCTGATTCATTTTTAAAGAAATATTGCAGGAAGGGGTTCGAGTCAAAGAGCAGCAATAAATTAGTTTCACTCTTTATGTGCCTGCCTGTCCAGTACTGACATGCAGAATGCCTCCTCTGCATTCAAAGAAAAGTCCCACATCAAAGTTGAAAGCATCTGTGAGTAATATTAATTAACGGCTTTACGGCCAGGAGGCTGGTTTTCTCAGCGATTAAAGGATAATTCTGCTTACTTTACGAGTTCGCGTTGCATATTCCTCAGTATTTTGTCACTTACTTCACCGAAAAGGCTTCGTGCACGCACAGTCGACCGTCCAGAGCACGCACACACACACTCACACAGATATTATTGTTGAAATCTTGTGAACTTGGAGAAACAGACATTCATCAGGAGCTCAGGCTCAGATGTTTCAGACAGAAGTATTTATTGAAATTTTATTGCCAAGGCGAAAATTACGAGCAGCACCGAGCCAGTGAATCATCGTTTGATACCGGTTTCTGAGGACATCTTGTCCAGCGGGACTCATTGAACTCGGAGGTCACATGTCCTTATCACACTATTGTTACGTGTCTTCCCTATTGTCCTTCTTCACTGGCTCTTCTCTGCAGAAGGATTTGGACAGTCTAACTCGTGCTCCTCCCTGCGTTTTTATTATCTCCAAGGCCTTGGCTGCTCTCCCTGCAGGAGGATAAGGATGGCTCCATGTAGACGCTTCTGTCAGTCATGATAGAAGCTCAACTTTGAACCGTTGTCTAACGATGTTGTGATCTATGATGTGGAGTCCAGCAGCTGAACCCAAAAAAGTGATGAAGTGCTGTTCTGTCACACCAGCACACTCGCTTCAGTTAATGGTATTTAAGTAGCTGGAAGCAAATAATTACCACATTTTAACTGTAATAGCTCATTTCCTGGTTTACTTTGGTGCCGGGTCTCTGCTGCATTCATGTCAAATCAGAGGAAGCTGGAAGCTCTGATCATCATGACTCATGACTTCAGGAGGAAAGTTTAGGAAGCAAGAATCATAGTTTGAATGTAATGCATTTTATCTAAATGGGACATATTATGAAAATATCACTTTTTGAAGGCTCTTTAACATATATCTGGGTGTTTGTCTTGCCTTCCGGTCCCCAAAATGTGAGAATTGACAAAAAAAATCTGTAATTTTCAGGCTCCCTAGGTTGAAATCCATGTGGTTTCACAAGCTTTTTACAATAATACCACTCCTACCTGGTACCAGAAGGGGTGGGGCGGGGCAAGCAGTGGTTAATTTGCATTTAAAGGGACAGGCACTGAAACCAGCCGTTCTGAACAGGGCTGTTTTGAGTCAGTCTTCTGTCATGTAGGGGAGACCGGGGTAAGCTGAGCCACTTCTCATATTCAGGATCACTACATCAAGGCAATGATAGTTTTGTTGCTAAATAATATAGCTACGTATTTCGGGATGTTGTGCATCTCTACAAACAAACAGAATGAGTGTAAACATTTTGAACTGTTTTGATACCAAAGCATGTCCAGATAACGTGGTCTTGTGGAAGAACTTACTTCATGTATGTGGTAAGATGAGCCACCCCCTCCTTCCCTTCCATCCATCTCCCACCTCCCCCCTTTACTCAATACTCCACCTGTTCAGGTTTCAGGTGAACACAAACAGCTGGAACCTGCTACTGAGACACTGAGGTTTGAGGAGTTTTGTGGTTACATTGCATCTCGGGAAGAATCCCTTATCTTTCTCTTTGAAAGTCAAGCTTGGCCTCACCATAGGCAGCTTTACCTCTTATCAGGCACTCACTTACTGTAATTCTACAGAATATTGATTTAATAATTAGGACATGTCTACATTACACTCAATAGTGTATGGGGCAGATGTCAACTTACCCCAGAGCTACCATATTGACTTTATTACTCCCCACAGTTAAAATGGTGCACTTTATGCGAAACTACCTCATGTTGTAGCTCATAGATCCCACAGCTCAGGTATGGAACAAATTTATAATTATCTCTTTTGGTCTAAATACAATTATCATGAAACTTATGATTGACTAAATTCACTTTCCAGAGTGAAAAATTATTTTTGGACATAAATGTCAAACCATTTAATTAATGTGTTTCCTACCTTCACAGACTCCATGAAATTATGCCTTCCTCCTGAATATTTGGTCACATGCTCAGTTTTTCTTAGGGTTTCCTAGCAACAAGGGGTGGCTCAAAAGCTCAACTTACCCCACTTTCCCTTACAGCACAGTAACTTCAGAAACCCTTGTTTTCAAGGTTGACTGAGATTTCACCAAGTGACTGGCTCTGCAGAGTCCAGGTGGCTTCTGCACTGGGCCACACAAGTATAATTGCACTTTGTGGAGGCCTGGTCGTAATTGGAGGGTGCTGGCAGTTTTTTTCACAACTTTTTACATCCTCTTTACGTAAATCAAAAGGAGGTTCCCAGCAAAGAGATTTATCCGCACTTTTTTAAATATATTTTTGGGGCTTTTTGCCTTTGTTTGATGAGCCTTGCAGAGAGACGGAAAAGCAGGGAATGAGACCGGAGGATTGGTCGGTTGGAGTCGAACCGACGGGCAGTATTTCAGGCATGCACCAACATGGGACATTGGGACAAACACCCTTTATGTGCACTTTGATTTAAAGTTAGAGCAGCATCTGGGAACATGTGAGGAGTATACAGGAGAGCTATTGTAGATAGAGAGAGCGACATAACTGTAACCTCCCAGAGAGAACACAGGCTTCCTCACGGCTCTTGACCTTGTTTCCAATCTCCTTTTTAGTTTTATTACACTGGAACTAAGGTTTTATTCAGACCAAGCCATCCAAGAAGTCAACAAAAATGATTCAAATACGAGATTGTGTCTCTGACTGTTTATTGAAACATTGTCTTCTTGTCAATGTTTTCCATAGGAATATTCTCCTCCTCACTTAGCTTAAAATGACTTTCATTAAGAGCATTCCTCAGCAGCTATCCTTCCATGTCACTTTCCCACAACGCACTTTGTTTAGTTTGAACGCTATAACCTGAGCCTGCAGTGTATGATCACGAACCACACATGGCTTTTATATATCTGCAGTCTTTTCACCCTGGCAGGCGCCCAAGGTATTTGACTCAAGAGCACATCTCATCCCATAAATTGTTTAAATCTCTGTTACAGTAAATCCCTTCTTTCTTTTTTTTTTTTCTTGTGCACAGAAAAAGACAGGGAAGCTCATTATGTGGTGTCGTCTTAAGATGTTCTGGGCTCAGATCATACTGAAAAGCACTTTGCATGGATGCTGGACAGAGCCAGGTCTCCACTGTAGCGTAGACACTACCATCAGGCAGAGTAAGACATACCCCATAAATATTTGACCTAAGGGGAATGTTGTGTTTGGCCTTATTTTTTGCCTCCATGGATCCTTGTGGATGGATAAACCATTGCCCTACTACCGTACAGACGTATACAGGGATTAATCTTGTCGTTTGAAATTCCTGCCGAGCGCCTCGGTACGTACACATGTCCTGTTGAGGAATGTAAACCCAGCTCGTTTATAAGTAGCTGTTGAGAGAAGAGAGCCCTGGAGCTCTGCCGTGGTCAAAGGCGGGGTAAACAGCAGCCAGGAAGCACAATGAACATACATGCAGTGGATCCATCCCACCCCAGGGTAAGCTCCTTAATCCTTCCATGGTCTCTTCTCCTCTGTCTGCTGCAGGACTGGACTGGTACATCAGCGGTCAGACCAATATCAATATTTAAATAAAACTTATATCAGCCATCAAGTAGTCATTAAGCTCTGTCACAATATTACTTTGACTGAGCTTCTGTCTGTGAAACCTCTCTTTCTTTATACAGAGGATATAGCAGGATATTATCCTGTTGGTTTGGGAATCACCAGAGGCCCTGGGATACGATACTTTTGTCTCGAGACAATATTATTGCAGTATTAAAAATAGTGCAATATGCTGTGATATATTGCGGTTTATTCGCTTTTTTCAACTGCAAATGATGTCTCCAAATGAAAACTTTGTTAAATCTGTTTTTTTAAATAAGATAAACCGCTTAGTCTGTTTGGATTGATACTTGGCGGCTGTATCGACCTCCCCAGCCCCTCTCATCCTGTAGTGTAGCTAAGTAATGTATAGTTGCAAAGTAAGTTTTTTTTTAAAGCACCTATATATTATTTTACACATAGCAATGTTTCACATGACTTTGTGAAAGTGGTCACCCCAGTAACAATCCAAATATCTTTCAGCAAATTGTTTTGGTTTTTACAGTCTTCAGCTTTGCTGTTGTTCTCCCTCACACAGCTCTCATTAGCCTTGTTTTCAGCTGGAGTTTTCAGCCAGAAGCATTAAAAACACAGCAGCAGACCATAGTAACCTGCTCAGCATCAAATGGAAGTTAAAACATAACTAGTGAACATGATGCAGCATTTTATAGCAATATCATTCCCTCAAGTGCTGGAGACTGAAACAGAGCTGGAAGTAGGGAAATGTTGACCTTTTTTCACCAGGAAGATGCATAACTCCAAATAAATGTTAATTTTGATGGATAACTTGTTAGTGAATGTGGAAATGATAATGTTTGCTGATGGAAAGATGATGTATCAGTTGATCTTGTTGCTGTACATGGCCAAAAACACCTGCTGCATTTTGAAGCTCCTTAGTTGTCTTGTTAGCTTGTTTTTTTTGGCTGGCTAGCTGGTTTTGTTTATTTTAATTATTGGAGAGTACATAACATTACCACCTTGTAAAGTCTGTATAGGGAACATTTAGTCAAACACTTAGCCAACTACTGAAAACATGTCTGACTGTTTAGCTAGCTTACTGCAAAGCATCTTTCATCCAGCTAGTTGCTAACTGTGAGTGTCACTACAGTATGTGTACTGTTTCTTCGATAGTCACTAGGCACGTTTCCACTGCGGGAGTTCCTGGTAAATAGAGGGGGGTAGGAACTTTACAGGAACCGTCCTCTCACTTGGCCCTCAGTGGCCGTGTCTCCACTGCACAGAATGGCCAGCAGTGCTCTTGCGGCGACATGCAACAGTTTTGATCATTGTGCAATCATTGTGTTTTTTTAATTTTTTTTTTTACTTCTTGTTGTTTTTCCGGCAGTGTAGACGCTTTCTAATGTAACTGTTTTTTTTTTGTTTTTTTTAAATGTTGTTAAGATCGTTGCAGAATTGCACGTTGGTTTGTCCACGTTGGTTTGTTACTGACTTATTCTCTCTTTTTCCGGTCAGACGCCCTTTCAAATAATGCTGGGTTTTAAAAATGCTGCTTATTTCGGGGCTTTCTCTTGCCGTCATATCCCACTTTGAGCTTGACCAATCAGCACAGAGTAAAACTCAAGCCCCACCTGGGAGTTTTTCGGAGGCGATCTGAGCACCTATCCCCTGGCATGAACTCCTTTTGGCCCTGTAAAAGTTCCTGGAGATGGTTCCTGCAGTGGAGACACACCAACGGCCCCATAAAATGAATGTGGAAACACACCTACAGTGGATTCATCAACTTATTCAGTGAGATCAGCTGCCTGCAGTAACAGTTGAACGAGAGTTGTCACTATTTACTGTAGTTCATCACTACAAATGAGCCCTTTTGCATCACATGTATTACTTTGATCAGTTTTTTTTCAGTTGCTGGAGCCTTGTGGGGTTTTTTGTGTTGAAGGTAGAAATAAAAAAGGTTGACTCATTTGCCTTCAATAGATCCGGATGAAGAAATTACCAATATCAACCTTCATCGCATGTCTATCCAACCGTGCTCTTCCACCTCGTCTCCTTCCTCATTGTGGCCGAGGGCCTGACAGGTTTAGAGCAGGATTTCTGTTTGGCCGGGAGCCTACCAGGTGAAGAGTTGAGCAGCGTGATGGATCGGCCTCTGGTGGGATGACTGCAGTGTAGCGAAGCCAGACTTGGCCCTCGCAGCTCCTGACTGCTGAGCATTCATTCAGAGGCAGATGGCGCCAAGTCAGTGTCCTGGCATCGAATCCAAAAGACATTCTGCTCCTGATAAGGTGTCGTTTGGCTCCGTGTACAAACTCGCCGACTGGCCACAGCACGCCAGCAAACCTGTAAATTAGGCTGCACACATGAGAATATTTAGTATCAGAGGGGAATGTTGGACAAGGTGAATACATGAATGGTATTCATCATCCGTCTGTTGTTCTTTTCTTTCTCTCTTTCTGAAATGAGTTTTTCCTCACCTGCGAGGAGTATTTTTACAGGCCCAACTAATGGACATTTTTCATTGAAATACATCACATACTCTTTTATTGCTTGTTTTTAGACATTTGATGAAGCAGTTGAACAACACATTGGTCAGTGTAGATCATATTAACACATTCTCCAGGAACACCTGACAGAACAATCCTGCTTTTGATACCAAAACTGTGTGTTTGATGCTGGTTGTGGAAGCTGTGCCAGCTCACTCAGTGCTCTGTTAATAGTGAGCCAGCAAATGGAACAGTAAATAACTATCGGTGTCAGTCAGGCCAGGTTCTGTTCAGTGGAAATTCAATTTGTATTCACATTAATTGATGTGTTTGGACTTAAAATCAGATGTGGTTAGGCACAATGGACCCCATTCCCAAATGTCTTCTTAAAACACACTGATGAAGATTTCTAAAAGATTTTTGACATTCAACAATTTTTTCTTATTTGGGATTTGTTCAAAATCTATGCACACTCGAGAGCAAACTTACACACATTTGAGAGCTGACACTTGTTCAAAATAAGTGCTTACTGTGTTTTATTCTGTTCTGCAGTTGTATAATAACATATGATTTGAATTAGAATCATTTTCATTTATCATCATCATTTATGTTGTTTTTAATAACTTAATAACGTTTTAAGCACTGCAGTCTTTTACAGGGATTGGTGGGGTGTTTACCGATGCTAATCCTATGTTAATCAACATTTCAGTTTAAGATGAATCTGATGTAGATTTATAGGGAACTTTCTTATGAACAAATTTAAGAAGAAACTTAGGAAGATTGGCGAATGATGCGCAATGTTAGTATATCGCTATCTTTAGTTAAAAGTACCTGCAAAAACCTGATCTCAACTAAGTCTCAGTCTGAATGAAGTTGCAGCACTGAAATGCTCTTATGCTTCAGTTGAGGCTTAAACATTATAAGGAGATAATGACTGTTGAAGTCTTACTGTGGACGTATTAGTTGAAGGTTAATCTCTGCAATAAGGAGTGAGTGAATGTGAATGTGAGGGGGGAAACACACACTGGTAGTAAAACTGAAGAATGAGATAAAAGCAGTTGACATGAAATCAGAGGAAGCAATCAAATTGTCAGTTTACCGCAAAAGTGATGAGCTTGGTCTGAAATGTTGTCATGACAGGTTGAAAACAAGTTCAAATGTTTGAGAACAGAAATTGTTTGCACATGAGCTCTGTGGAAGTGAGTGACACAGAGTTCAAGCACTTAAATAGTTGAAGCATCAGCTGAAGCCCAAAGAGGGGCTCGAAGTGCCAGTTGACAGAGCCTCCTCTCTTCTGATTGGCTCACTGACCTGTTGTTACTACGGCTCCAGAGACAAGCTGAGAGAGAAGATGTAAATCCACACTGAGGTGGTTTTTGGTTCTTAAATGCACAAATACTGTAAATCTTCTTATGGATCACTTCAAATGAAAGATTGAGGAAAAGTGCAGGATGTGGGACTTTTAAAGGAATCGAGGTGTCAGTTTAATACTTAGCATTTAAATCAGTCAAAAATTTAGATCAAGGCAAGGCAATTTTATTTGTATAACACAATTCATACATCAGGCAATTTAAAGTGCTTTACAGAGGCATAGAAAACATTAAAATCAAAAAGGAAAAGAAAGAAAATAAGACAGTAAAAGACAATAATAGCAATAGAATGACTGATAGATAAAGACATACACCCCGTTTACACCTGGCATTAACATGCGTCTCGTATCGAGTTGTTTTCGAGGCAAATACAGAGACTGCTTGCCGAAAAACTGCCCCCGACGGGAACATCAGCGGTTCTTCATGAATTTACCTCGAAAACAACTCTGTCTCTTAGCGTTCCGTTATTATCTCATAGCGTGGTGAATGTGCAGCTCACAACTTGTCCACCAGAGCGTTTTGGAGTTGTTGGATTGTGTATTTGATGAGTTTTATGGGGGGAAACCAAGAAATCCCATTAGCCTCCGTAGTGTAGCTCTGAGCAGCTCTGCTCCGCCGTTCTAAAAATAGCGTGCGCTGACAATTAAAGGTAACGGACCTACTGCTATGACTATAGGGAGGGATTTTGGCAATGGGCCAATTAGCCAAAATGTTGAACTATCCCTTCAATGCCAGGTGTAAACAGGGTCTTAGTATCAGCTGAAATATGAGCATCTGATATGTAGTATTGAAAGGATTTGAGTTGCAGTGAACTGAATTCTCAGGCTGAAGAAAACAACTAAATTGTAACACTAAAGATTAGAAAAATTGAAATGCAAGTCAAACATGTGAGTGCTGAAAGCAGCTGAGCTGTCAGTTCAAGTTGGACTTCTTAACATCATTAATGACTGTATTCTAATTAGACGACCCACCTACTGAGTATTTTCCTCTTTACATCCACCTCCAACAGAGCTGTACAGGTTACACATTCTCCTTGCTGTGATATGGCTGTTGTACAAAGGTTTTGTTTAGTACTGACTCAGTACAGTGTCACTAACTTCTCTCTCTGCATCTGTTGCAGGTGTTTAGCTGAGTGGAGCTGGCCAGCACCTGTGCCCCCCCTCCCTGAGGAACCACCCCAGACCTGCACCCTTAATACTGCGTCTCTACAATCTTTTCCACTAACCGTCACGTGCATGTCCCATTCAGAGAATCCTTTGTGACTCAGTTTGAGATTTTGTACTCGACTCTTGTTATACCTCCGTCTCTGTTCAATAGTTTAGGTTAATGTCTGCCTGTATTAAGTTGGAGAAGAGTAAAGGATGCCGAGCAAAACCTAGACTAGCTCATTTACAGGATATTATTGATATTCAAGTTCTTGACCGATAGTATTTCTGGAAGTGTGGACTTTTGTATATTTCTTTTGTTTTTGGACATTCCTTTTTAAATAATGAAGCCAACATACAGGGTAACTTATTTTTATGAAGGTTTATACAACTCGCCCACACCCGTGAATTCAGTGATTGTGTTGGCTGATTTGAGGAAACAAGGACCTCTGGTCATCAGTGTTGCTGCTCATCCTCATTGGTTCTTATTCATGTATTCTTGCAAAGGCACTTGTGTAGTGTATGACCTTTTCTGCATGTTTCCTTTTTAGAGTTTGATCTTACGCTTACTACAGTGGCTGCTGAACTTTATCAGGATCAAAACATTCCAGTTAGACGGTCACAGGTTCAAATATCCACATGCACAGTTTCTATGTATACATTGATTTATCGGATTCTTCTGTTGTTTCTTGAAAAAGCCAAATCCTGTGTTTGCTGTGTATTTAGCATGTACTGTTGTTATGCTCCCCCTCATGCCATGATCATTTTTTACTTGTGAACTGTGCCATGCATAGTGTTTGGTAACTACTGTTGATTTTTTTTGACTCATGTCTAATAAGCATATATTCATGTATTAGTGAGATTGCCTTCGACCGAAGTATTTAAAGTGCTCTTGTCAGTCGACAGTGCCTGTGATGGCTTTGAATGTTGCCTTTGTGTAAGATTTAAGACCCGGCCACACCAGGATTTAACACAGCAAAGTGTTTTCAGCAGTTTCATTCCAGCGAGAGTGAAATTTCAGCACAAGTATGCATCATGTTCAGCATTCTGAACAAATATGCACTGTTGACTAATAGCGTAGTCTTGACAGTGCCAGCCTTTGAAGGAACAGAGATCTGGACCCATGAAGCTTCTGTAGCTTGTTAGTTCTGTTGTAACTTAACTGCTCCATAAAAAGGAGAAAACTGTCAATCCTTAGAAAAGGAGCTGAGCTGCTGAACAAACAACCGACCAGTAGCCAAGCTCACTGTCCTGTAAGCATCATATTTAGGGTATGCAATGGTTAAACACAGTCAGGTGGTAGAAAACATAAGAAATCAAGAAGAAAAAAGGAAAAATCTCCTGTTGGCTCACTAACTAGCCCACCGACTGGGGTCTCTCTACTTCGCCAAAACTTTAAGAGCCAATATTTCCATGAAGCCATAATGAGAATCCTCCCTGTGTCATTTTCTGGTGTGGTCATGTCTAAACAGTGAGATTACGTCAGTCAGCTCCAGACTTTGTTCATTTAGTGATAACAAGCATCTAAATTCCATGTATGTGATTCTTGTCCATCTGTTACTGGAGGCAGAAGATGCTCAGTTTACAGTGTGTTAGGTTAAAACCTTAGCAAAGGTTGTATACACTGCACGTGGCCAGACATATGCAGATGCTCTGAAGTCTAACTGTGTGTGCAGGTGTAGGGTTTTGAATGCCACAGCTAAAGGATGAACACATTATCTTGAACTATGATTTTTGTAAATAAAGTTTCATTACTTTTTTAATTTAGCTCACACTTTATTTATCTGAAATTCATTTAATTGAACTTTTCTAAGTTCTTTTTTTTTTCATTTGAAATCCAAATGTTTTATTAATCCAGAAGTTGTATCCACATAAATAAAACTTGTACATATTTTACACCATGTTGGTTTCTGGTGTTATTTTGGTGTTGACAGTTTAGGATTTTATAAACTCACTCGAGAGGATGGCTTAATGTCCCTGGTGCTTGTCATGATTTAGACACAAAAACTTCAAAAGTGAGAGCTGAACGAAGGCCAGGGACTCGTTTCAACTTGGTTTAGTTTCAAGGGCGGTATTTTGTGTTGTCTCTAAGAGTTATATAGCAGGGAAGCTCTCCTGATTCCATCAGAGCTGCACTATTTCTCACGATGGAGATGAACCCTGAACCATACGAGGTTATATTCTCACAGGAACGGCGGAGTGATGCATAGAGGAGGCGAGCCATTTTTCAACTGTGTGAACCTGAGTTTAAGTTGTTGGATGTGATCTCTGCTGAAGGGAAGCAAGATAACCTAAAGAGAGACTCATTTGTAGCTGACAAATATCATTTTTTACCACATGTCAGCGGAGCTCTTCCAGTGGTATTAATATTCTTTTGAATTGAGACCATGTTTTGCAGGAGACCCATTGATTTCTGAGGCAAAAACCAGAAGAATATTTTTTTCTCTTTTAAAAGTAATGAGAGCAACTTTAAATATACGACTCCATAAGCAATGAGAATTACATCCAAACATATGACTGTGTGTGGTGGAGACTTGTATACTCCCATCCACCTGTGACTCACTATTCCTGCTGTTGATTTGGACATCTCAACATAATTGTGCATTACGTTGGAGCCAGACTCTAGTGGTCATTAAAGGGATAGTTCAACATTTTGGCAAATCCGTTTTGTTTATATCATCATTATATTAGTAAATGGCAGGGTTGTAACCTCTGAAGAGGAAAACCCATGTGAGTTCCACATACTGCAGTTCCTTTAAAGGGATAGTTCAACATTTTGGCAAACTGGCCCATTGCCATATTCCCTATAGTCTTAGGAGTAGGTTCATTACCTTTATTTGTCGGTGCAAGCTGTTTTTAGAACGGCAGAGCAGAGCCGCTAGCTGCTCAGAGCTACGCTACGGAGGCTAATGGAATTTCTTGGTTTCCCTCATCAAACTCATCGAATACGCAATCCAACAACTCCAAAATGCTCTGGTGGACAAGTTGTGACCTGCACATTCACCACGCTATGAGATAATAACACAACGTTACAAGACGGAGTTGTTAAATTCATGCAAAACCGCTGATGCATGTTCCCGTTGGGGGCAGCTCACGTCTCTGCTCTACCGTTCTAAGAATAGCTTGCACCGACAAGGACATGATTAGCCAGCATCGTGTTGAAAGATGAGATATCTCAAGTTACTGATATCAAATCTATATACTATGTGTTTGTTGATGAGGGTGTTTCTAAGGTTATGTTATATGTATTGTATATGTATTGTGCGCTGTTATGTAGGGAAGAAAGGCACTTTTCATAACAAATGTCAAATGTTGTGCCAAAGATAATCTGAAATATAGTTTTTTCATTTTAATTGCAGCATCTTGATAGTTACTACATTCCTCCTGAGCATCAGTGCATTTCTGTTTAACGGGGCTTTTGTAACAGTCACTTATTGGTTTCTGTGTGTGTTTCACCACATTACCCCGCTCCTCCTCCTCCTCCTCCTCACCTCCTCCTCCTAACCAGAACAGAGTAGCACTGTCTCCTGGGAAAATCTGATCTCCTGACAGAGAGTTGTCAAAGGGTCCGATGAGGCTTATTTGTCTGTCTGAAAGATACAGAGGTTGAGAAGAGAAATAGAATCATTAAAGCTGCAATCCCAACACACAATGTAACATGCTCATAACTGTAATTTCTATTCATGACATGTATGTCCATATAAACACATGTAAATCTTGCAGAGCCATTAGAAGAAGAAACCACTTTGTGTCGTTAACATATTGTTGCAACATCTTATAATACAAGTGATAATAATGTGTGATGAATTTGAGGTGACATATTTAAACACTCCTTTTGATATAGGCAAATATGCCAAATATTTCATTTGTCAGTGGGATTGTGTGATGATGATTATTATTTTCTTCTATAACAAAGAATAAATTCCCTCCCATAGTTTGGCTATCAATATTTTTTGGGAATGTCATGGAATATCGACAAAGACAATAGATATAAATCCTTTAAATAACTGTTCAAATTATAAGGATATACTGTACAATGATTCCTTCTGCAGTAAATTGTAGTTTTCAGATGTTAACCTCTGTAGAAAGCTGCAGCCCAGAATGATGAGGCCTCAAAATGAGTAGTACTTTTTGGATATGAAAAACAAACCACGGAGGAAAAGGAATTTCAGGATATGGAAGCTCACCAATTTACTTTTAAGAACTCATAAAAATGTTTTACTTCGGGCCCACAGTGGGACCCCCTGCCCTCCGCTCTCTGCCAACCACACACATATGAAACATGATCACAGCTCTCAGTGGCCTCATTGAACAAGATGTGACATTTCTCAAAGCATGTCTATTAGACAAACATTTCTTTGACAACACTTGGTCAAAGGTCAAACCTCTGAATATAGAAGTACAGTATATTATGCAAGATCCTCACCTTTCAACGTCTCTCTGTTCCATTACATAGGGGAAAAAACCTTCTCGCTGACAATTTATATGAATTCATAAACAGTGCAATGGGCCCAGACACACTGGAACACATGATTGAATGATGAGGCACAAATGCTTCTTTTTTTCAAAGTCTTTTTAGAGAAGCTAAACCAGAAGTTTAAAAGGTGACAAATGTTTGATAACTGTAAAAGCAAGGACCATTTCAGTGTTCAGTCTCTGTGCACTTTATCTGTTATCACAATGCATCAGAGGCCACCTTTACTAACAGTATATTAGTAAAGGTGGCCTCTGAAAAGAATACAGTATACATATCAGATATAGAGATACAGAAGACTGGATATTCTATGTATAACAATCAGACTAAATAAGTGAAGACCAGGGAAGGTTGTAACATCACCTCTATTTTCTGAGCATTTTATAATGGCTTACTGTATAAGGTCAAGTATTATAATAGAGCAAAAAAAAAAAAAAGCGCTCATCGCGGTGCAGCGGAGAACTGCGGAGTTTCCTCTGCTGCAGCTGAACAGCTGATATGTGGTCAAGACGTAGCTACAGACCTGTCACTGTCCACGGTGCAGACTTCAACCTCAGAGCTCTGTCTTCAGACTGTCCTGACCTGTCCCTGGAAATCACACAGGGACAACATGGAGCTGCCTGTGTGATTGGTTACTGAGTTTTATCCATGTTTACATCTAATCAGGCTGAGTTCAACAAATCAGTTTATGCTACTGTGATTTGCATCCCTAGTCTGTTGGTCTTGGTTAAGTACCACCTTGAAAAAAAAGTTTTGTTGCTTAACCTTATTCAGTCATTATTCAATGCTATAGCCTACTAAAATCCATGTAAAAAAAAATATATAATTTTTGGCCAGTAAAAAATCTTTCTGGACTGTAGATTTTTAAGATTAATCTGATTATTTAAAGGGATAGTTCAACATTTTGGCAAATTGGCCCATTGCCATAATCGCTATAGTAATAGCAGTAGGTTCGTTACCTTTAATTGTCGGTGTAAGCTATTTTTAGAACGGCGGAGCGAAGTGGCAGGCTGCTCAGGGCTATGCTATGGACGCTAAGGGAATTTCTTGGTTTCCCTCATCAAACTCATCAAATACACAACCCAACAACTCAAAAACGCTGTTGTGGACAAGTTGTGACCTGCACATTCACCACGCTATGAGATAATAACGGAACGTTACGAGACGGAGCTGTTTTAGACGTAAATTCATGCAAAACCGCTGATGCGCGTTGCGTTCAGGGACAGTTTTTCAGCAAGCAGACTCTGTATTTACCCTGTATTTACCTCGAAAAAGGCTCAGTTTCGTAACGTTCCATTATTATCTCATAGCGTGGTGAATGTGCAGGTCACAACTTGTCCATGAGAGCGTTTTGGAGTTTTGGGATTTTGTATTTGATGAGTTTGATGAGGGAAACCAAGAAATTCCCTTAGCGTCCATAGCATAGCCCTGAGCAGCCTGCCACTTCGCTCCGCCGTTCTAAAAATAGCTTACACCGACAATTAAAGGTAACGAACCTACTGCTATTACTATAGCGATTATGGCAATCGGCCAATTTGCCAAAATGTTGAACTATCCCTTTAAGAATATTTTTGTGAAGATGCATTTTTATTTCATTTGCATGTGTTTCAAACCACATTATACTTATTATCATCATTATTATTGTTATTTTTATTATATTTAAGATGAACATTTTAACATTATATTTTGGATCAAACAAGTCGCCCTTCATATTGCATATTGGACCCTTGAAGTAGCTCTCGGTTTCAAAAAGGTTGGTGACCCCTGATTTAAATGTATCTCATTCATCTTCAACAACCAATGAGATCAGGTATGAACTACAGTTGGTTAAACATCAGACCCTTTAATTGTGTGTGAAGGTACATACTGAGGGAGACAGTACATCAGTCTAAACCTGTCAGACTTCACATCTGTGTGGGAAGCAGCAGCTCTGGCTCCTCCCACTGCGTGATTCAACTCAGTTTAAACTGCAGCACAACAGATTGCCCAAACATCGAATGCCTGGCCACGCTCCAACATCTACAGCTAGTGTTCTCCTACAGAGAAAGCAGACGTAATTTAAAGACCGCATAAAGATTTGGGGCGGCTTATAGCCTCAGCTCTAAATGGCTGAACTTATGACAAGTCTAATTCATCGGCTTTATGGTTTATTGGATGTACTCTGGCAGAAAAAGTATAATTGCACTTTACTGTAAACATCCCTCCCTTCATCCCCCCCATGGGCTTTGAAATGAGATATGTCTGTGGCAGATGGGGAAACAGAAGATTGTTTGGTATGTAGATGTACCACTCCTATTGTTTAGGTAAAGCAGCTCTGGGCCACAGCTTGTGTATATGTGGCTATACAGTAGATATATGTGTATTTGTATGTGTATGTGTGTGCATGCATGTGCGCATGGATGTGTATGTGTAGGATGTGTATATATGTGTGTGTAAGCTATGTGAATGCATACATATGTGTGTATATGTACATATGCATGTATTGTGTATGTATGTACTGTATATGTGGCAATGAATACTTAGGTGTGTGTGTGTAGGCTATGTGTATGTGTATGTCTGTATGTGTTTTTTAATTAATTGTCAACTACAGTAAACTGTTCTTCCACTGACTGAATACTTCTTCTTGTTGTCTTCAGGGCCGTTGCTAGGAATTCTGGGCCCCCTGAAAGAATACTAAAGTGGGCCCCTGACTTTTCCACTTTTTTTTTTACTTCCTCTTACACTACGTATGTATTATCATTTTTTATTTAGCCTAATTTGTTTTGATGCTAATGCAGCATTACTATTAGTATTAGTCAGTGTCTTATGCAGAATAATTAATTCATACAAAGATTAGACTACTGGGTTTTTTTTGTGGGCCCTAGCTATTGGGCGCTGGGCCCCTAGAATTTCTCCCCTATGCAACGGCCCTGCTTGTCTTTATGAGCGGATGCTGAAGCATAATGCATTGAGTGAGAAGTCTTCAGGTCTTACTGTCAGTCAGTCTTCTGCAGGTTTTTAAAGATTCTTTACATACACATGTACACACATACACATACACCTACACCTACACATACACATACACATACACATACACATACACATACACATACACATACACATACACACAGCCTACACATACAAGTGCATTTCAATAATGGAGGTCAGCAGTCTTCTCCGTGATAGTGGAGCTACTGAACCAGGCTCAGGAGACCTCTGCAGGTGTTTGGAGTTAATCAGCTGATTAGAGTGTGACATCATTAGGTTAGTGAACTTTTTCACTATATTCTCATTTTTTGATTCATTGAATTGATCCCTGGCCAATTGAATTTGGGGTTTTCATTAAATCTTAGTCATAATCATTACAATTAAAAAGAAATAAAGACATGAAATATTTAGATGAATCTATATAATATATGAGTTTCACCATTTGAATTGCTGAAATAAATGAACTTTTCCATGATGTTCTCATTTACTGAGATGCACCTGTATGTGTTGGCTATATGTATATGTATATGTAAATGTATAGAATCTTTAAAAACCTGCAGAGGACTATGACTGTGACAGTATGAGGCTAATTTGGATCACCCACTCTCACTCAATGCATTCCGGGATATGCTTCAGCATCTGCTGTAGTTGACACTTCATTGTAAAGAACTTTTAGCACTGCTTCCTATGTAAAATGTATTTCAGGCCACAAGAGGTCAGGCTTGTACCATTTCAGGCTTCTGTTGAAGGCTTTGACAAGGTTATCACTGTGTACGCACAGGGGACCTGATGTTTCCATATCCGACACATCTCAGACTCCAGCCCACTGCCTCGGTGGTCTCCACCGTCTCCACTGTGCAGCCTTTTCTGACCTTATTTGTCATGTTTTGTGTTTTACAGCTAGCATGTATGAGCAAATATTATCCAGCAGGAGCATTTAAAAGAGATCACTCTGTGCGAGAGGCAGTTGGAATTTTGTGATACTTTTTGCTGAAACATTTTCATTTGCAATTTTATTCATTGATTTTACGTTTTTTGTTTTACACTGAACTTAATTTCACCTTTTAGATTTATGACTCAACACCTGCATCAATCATCTGGGCAAAATTCAGGTGAACAGGTGAAATCTAATTCCCTAGCTGAAAATTTTTGAATTTCTGAGTGGCTTATTTTTATCAAGAGTAATACCCTAGGAATATTTATAACACTGAACTGTCATTGTGTCATTTTATTATTGAGGACATAGTGTGTGGGAGGACACTGGAGTAACCCGAGAAAAACCACACAGACATGGGGAGAACATGCAGGGAGAACAATGAGGATTGAGGTTTGTATTTCTTGTTTGTATTATTTTCCTTAAACCTCCCTCATCTGATCCTCCAGATGGGTGGTTTTAGCCAAGGCTCCCTCCATAAATCTTCTTCTGTCCTGTTTCTTGTCTTCCAGAGCTTTTTTGGTGTTCCTCAGAGACTCCAAGAGGCAGGACTTGTCTTGATGCCACTGGAGCCTCTCCTGGTCCAGTTCTTCTTGCTGCAGCTGGACTTTGGCTGTGTTCAGCTGCTCAGCTCAGAGAGAAAGGGATTTGACGTGCTTCCACCGGCCATGGGACTGTTTCAACTTGTCTTGAGCTTGGACCGGTGCTGCTCTGACTCTGCAGGTCTCCTCCACCTGTCTGTGCAGTGTGCAGACTCATCAGCCTCCTTCCTCGGCTCTGTTGCTGATCTGAGAGCTGTCTCTAACTCCCACCCTGCTAGGAACAGGTCAATAGGTCAATACTGAGGTCCAGCCATTCCCCTGTCCAAGTCTCTGTCATCATCATCAAGAACTGGTTCTTGTCCTCTATCCTCATGCCAATCTAATCTGCAGAGAGATAACTGCTGTCATGTATTTATTCATTTTACCAATGACTTTATTGTAATCAGTCTATTCACAATGAACTGTTAATTGCTAGCATGCTAGGCTAGTTAGAGAGCCAGTTCACTAAACCCTGTCAATCACTTCCTTTTGACTTTAGAAAACTTTGCAATGTTTTGGTTGTTTCTGAGGCTGCTTGTGTAGCTGTTGTGTAGCTGATGATAGGACTGAAATTACTTAATGACTGCAGGTCTGGTCACACCTACTGTGATACTGTGAGTATAATTACTTCAGTGTGTAGCTTCTGTAGATCACCCACAATGAATACAATCAGCTGGTTACATGAAATAAATGCTACACACACATACACTGTACAATATAGTGTGTCTACACAATACCAGTTTACACAGGTGTACACACTGCTAATGATCCATGTGCCATGTAAGTCCATGCTCTGATAAAGGTCTGATGGATTGGAAGCTCAGCACAATAAAGACCACTTAACAGTAACGACTGCTTGCTCCGTAACTCTGACCTTTATTGTTGTTGAACACACAAAGCACATTATTTCTTATGCTCAGTTCAAGTATACTGTTAGTATACATAACGTAGCGGTTCAACATGTACTGTACCCTCAGAAAACAGAGGACCAGTTTGATAGCACCATTATAAAAAGTACAATAAAACAGGATTCACACTCAATATTGTACAATGTGTTTGTTTGTTTTTTCAAACAAGGAATACACCTATACAAATGTAACTTCAATAACAGTAAGTTTCTAACATGTTTTTTTTTTTTTTTTTTTTTCCTTTTTGGAATTGTATAAACAGAAAAAAAATATCTGCAACTTGAATGAGTACTATTGCATGTCCTCTCTAAGTGATGAGAAGATGGTATCTGTGCCACAACACAATGAGAATCAGCTCTTCTGTTTGTACAACAGTCCTATGATCCTCAGTGTCCAACAGAGACTAAGATACACTGTGGCAACATATAGTGTGAAATGTTATATAGCACAAATCAAGGTGATTTTTAAAATATCATTATTATCATTATAATTATTTATTGATAAAGCATCAGGAATGCCCTTTAACCTTCACGCCACTGAATGGGCACATACGTGTTTGATTAACAGCTGAGCTGGAAGGGGTTTGGACACATTATGTAAACAAACTACAACCCCTGTAGCTAACAAGCTAAGGACCAGTTGTGTTTTATGAAGTGTTTAAAATGTCCCATTGAGTAAGAAAGCTAATAAACTACTGCAAACTGCCATGGTGATTGGTAGCTCATGCAGCTAAGCTAAGGCACAGATAAATAGATATGATGAAAGCATCAGCCAAAAATGTGGATTGTTGTTCAGAGTGTGTTGTTTCTGAGGCTGCTGTGTAGCTGTTGTGTAGCTGATGACAGGAGTGAAATGACAGACACCAGGAAGTGATACTGTGAGGATAATTTGAACTGCAAACAAGGTTGGAGTGGGAGCAGATAAGTGCACATGCAGGGGGCTGCACAACAAAACAGAACACTTGGAGCTGAATCATTTTAGGGCCCATAAGCCAAGCGAGCTATTTTCATTCAAGTGAGTGGACAACATCTTCAAGGCTCGAGGTCCGAACACATCCCTGGTTTTGTTGCAGTATTAACCACACCCAAATATAGTCATGGTGTGTTTGCAGTGCACTCCTATATCACAAGTTGAGATGCTAAACCAGTAGCAGAGAGGATGTTAAAGGGGAACCAGTCACTTTTCCTCTGTGTTGCTAACCCTCCTCCTGACCATGTGCATTTGTTTCAATGAAGCCGGCGAGAAAGAAACATGGAGCAGTTGATAACGATATATGCGTGACCATGTGTAGCTACATTTGAGTAGTCTTATCTGTCATGAACAAGAGATTACAGTTACGTGGCGCGTTTGTGTTGGTTTTCGGCCAAGACGCTAGCCTCCATTCTCCCTGTAACAAGTTACAACTAATTTATTTAACCATCACATTTACTCCAAAGCTGCTTTATTAAGATAAAAATGTTCTAAAGTTTAGGTAAAAATCCTGCATAGTTCCTCTTTAAGTTGCTCTTTAAAGATGGTGGCTGCAATGAAAACGGACATTTTACAACAGCGCTGAATGAGGAGAACAGAAACATGAGGTCCCTTATGAAATATTGCTACATTCCAGTAAGAGAAAAAGAATTATGAACACAGAAAAAGGAAGAACACAATGTTTGGAAGTTAATCTTCCCCTCAGTGGGTAATGGGAAAATTACCCCTCCACACAACAACGACCAAAATCAAAAGAATATTCTGCTTTTCGCTGGCTGTTTCTAATAACTGCATGGCTATCTGACTTGTTCTGTGCTTGTAGAAAATAAAACCTCTGTGATTGCATACAGTTTCTCTTGGACAAATTAAGAGTGCTCCCAACTCACTTTGCAACGCCACCTCCTCCTGATGCATCTGCTCTTCGAAATGTTAACTTCTGACATTATGTAAAGACTTGCAGAACAGATGCAAATGAAATGAAAATATAAAGTGACTGCCCATTTTTTTTTGTTTTTTAAGGATTTGGGGGCACTTTAAGGAACATAGCATTTCAGCCTCTTTATAGTTGAACCTGGTAAGTAGAGTTGGGATGAACAGGCTGTTTGATTTTTGTTTGTGCAACAGCTTAATTTGCACAAACTCCCTGGTGAAAATGAAAAATTTGCATGCTGAGCTTAAATGACATGTCAGGCAAAAAGAAATGTTCATTCTGCCTCAGTGTATGCGGACTTCAGTGTGTTCAAAAGGGGCTTTATGAGACTGTGGAAGAAAAATCCTGCATTTTATTTCCAAACACAGAGCGAAAGCGCTGTTGATGATTCCTCTCAATCCTCAGGCGAGCTGGCGCAGATCATCCAAACTGTCCGGCGCTGAGCAACAGCAGCAGCAGCAGCAGCGGGGCATTGTTAAAGTGCTGCACTTCAAAGAAAACACCTGTGTAAAATACCTGCCACCTCCCAGCAGGTTTATTTCATCACTCAAAATATTCAAATAAAACACACAGGGCACACAGAGAGCTTCACTTTGATCTTAACCAAGACTGCAGATGCCTCTGTATGGACAGGAGGGGGAATATTCTTTCTACTGGGAGAAGAAGGAGAGTGGAAGGTCAAAGAAAGCTGCTGCCACACAAATTAGGGGAAGAAAAAAAGAAAAAGAAAAAAAAAGAAGATGGTTGAACCAGGGCGGGGGCTAGCAGGAGGAGTCCACCACTGATGGAGCTGAGTGTGGTGGTCGATGGCGCTGGTTGTCTCCTCTCCTCTGGTTGGTCTTTACCTGTGGGTCACCTGGTTGTTGAGGAGGCCTGGGAACGTCTGTTCTGTTTCAGTGCTTAAGGAGCCACCTAGAGGAGCAGAGCAGAACCACAGTTACTACATAATAACACACCTGATTAACGTTTCTATCAGTTCAACTCTCAAAGTTTGATACAATGTGGAGATTTATGTCTTGTGAGGTCCCAGACATAATGAATACACATTCAAATACACAGGGCAGGATACTGGTTGTGTCCATCATCTGTTACTATAAATATTCTATACCATAAATACTCTAACTAGATCTCAGGAACAGTGATTTGACATAATAATAATAATATATTTTAAACCAGGTCTTAAGGTGTTTGCTTGCAGAGTTGGGAATTCAACCCTCATATAACATATTCACATTTCCATACTTGCATACTTCCATCTCATCATGAAGGGCATGAGTGGAAAAGTCATTTTGTTTGAATTTTTTAAAATTAAACCATTAGTACTATCAACTGAGTCATTATTCATATTGGTTGTGATAACATTTCACTTGACAAAAACAATCATGGGGACATCACCACAACAAAATCTGACTGGAGCACAAACATGATTTGGGATGATCAGACAGGCTGACGTCTGATAAGCCTGACCATCTCAACTACTTCATTTCAAGGTAAAAAAAAAAAAAAAGGAAAGAAATGCGTGAGTGGACCCCATAATTGGGTAATAACCCCTTACTGCCCAGGTTAAGCTACGGTAAGTATGGCAGGAACAAGGTGAAGCAGAGAAACAGTCTGCAATGTGATGTGATTCTTTTTGGCATGTAGTAAGTCTGACTTAACTGCAGGTTTATTTAAACCTGTTTCTCTGCCTCAATCAGTTCTCAGATCTCAGTGATTAAACTGGACAGTACAATGATATTTATATTGATATTTTAAATTATCCATATATTTCTTCAACAACAAATGTATATCTTAATTATTTTGGTGTGTGTTGTGTGTTCTATAATTTCATTGTTACATGCTGTCAATATCATTAGATTCCATACCACTGTTACTATAATATAAAACTGCATTGAATATTATGAGAATCAATACAGTGACTGCATTATACTAATGACATAATGAGTGTAGTGTATGATTAATTTATATATTGAGTGACCAGAAGTCAAGATGCTTTTGTGTATATTCCTTTTACCATTATGGCAGCTGTACATCCACACACGGTGGCCATCATATCGACATCTGCATTTCATGATGTTATTGGTGTAGTCTGACTCTGGCACTTCATAGTTTGGATTGATTATTATCTGTAGGAGAGACAGAACATCAATGAGTCAGTGATGAATGTGAAGGGTCAGTGCTAACGGCAGCAGTACGCAGATAACTGCTCTTTAGTCTGAACAACTGAACGAGGGAATCATCACCTGGAAGATGTAATCTCCAGGTTTGATGTCAGTTATGTCGACCCACTGGCAGTCGATATCGTGTCTGTAGGTATCCCAGCAGCCCACGGTGATACCCTGGTCTCCAAAGTTTGCACATTCGTACCTTTTCTCAATACCTGCAATGAGACATTACAAAGTAAGAAATGGCACAGCAATGAAATATCACATTACAATGTTAATATTGTTATGTTATTATATTATGTCATCCGATACAACATACAGGTATGGTATGGCAATGCCTCGGCACTGGCTAAGTCTAAACTTGCACGCCTGGCTCAAACCGCCATGAAAACCATAGGGAGGGAGGAGCAGAACTATCTTAAGTTGCTATATGAGAAATCACTGCTCAGAGAAGCACAAAAGATTTTTAATGACCCGACACACATCCTCAACCCAGGATTTGATGTGCTGCCCTCAGGTCGAAGGCTCAGAGTTCCAAAAAGTAGACTGAATAGATATAGGAGCGCATTTATCCCTTCCGCCATTAAGGCATTAAACAGTAATATGTAGCACTTTATTTCACCATTTTTGTATGGTTTTATTGTTTTATTATTTCTATACGCAAACACTGAATGTAGCACTTTAGTTTATTTATGAACCGTTGGTTTTATTCTACTGGTTTAGTTTTTCTCCGTATTGAACCATAGAGTGGAAGCACCCTTCACTGTTTTAAATGTGTGTTTTAATGTGGGAAAGTACTTTGTATGAATGTCTCGTACTGTATGTATTGTATTGGAGTGGCTCAGAGCCCAAAACAAATTTCCCCTCACGAAAATAAAGTCCAATCCATTACAATCAAGTTGCATGGTTATTTTCTTTGGGTCACTCCCAGGCAGCAAAACAGGATGCAGACCTAACACTGACATATCCTCATTTATGTATTATTATCAATAAAGTTGATAAAGTGAACATATCAGGAAAAACTTACGGATCGCTCTGTTTGAATCTCCTGCAACTGTCTAAGAAAAACATCTGGCTCTTCAGTAGCTAAATGCTTCATGTTTTTTCTCACCATCATTTTTTAGAGCTACTTAACTAAAAATGTCTAAAAAATGAATAAATAAAAATATTTAAAAACTTGATTGATGAGTAGATCTGAGGGGAACTTCAGACTAGAGTGACAGTTTTCTGTAGGTTACATGCACCTTCTTTCAAATTACAAATAACCATATGGTCCAATGTAAAAAATAAAGCATAAATAAAGCCAATATGACCATTTCTCAGAGTGAAAAGTGAAATAGGAATCTTCTTGTGGATTCTGACCTTCATCACACTCCGAGTCCTCCAGGCAAAAACTGGCTTTGTGTCCTTCTGCCACCTTGGTTCCATTGAGGCTGAACAGGTCGTAGAGCGTGAACACCTCCATGCTGTGGTAATGCCTACAAACACACACAGGTAGAAATCTGCTTTTACAAAAACCTACTCAGGGTGGAAAAATACCACACAAGAGTAGGCCTACACCAAGAGCAGCACCTGGTGTTGTTTACTGCAGCTCCAAGTTCATTATAATAATAATAATTTAAAGGTTCAGTGTGTAAAATGCGGGGAAAACCGTAATATCCAGCGTTCAGATTCTAGATTGCAGGACTCACTTGCTCGCACTCACTCCTCCCATCGGAAAAGTGACGGTGGCCTCTGAGGAACTTGTTTACCAGGACTGGGATGACTGGGAGTATTTCAGGAGCATGGAGCGATGAGGTGAAGATCTAAACCATTTTACAACATGGCTGCTGTTTCCTACTCCTTCTTCTTTGTTGGTGCATTTATGAATGCAAAACCCACAAAACCAGCTCTCTGGCTGGCTGGATTTTCCATTCGGGCTGCAATACAAACATGGCGGCACAAGATGGCGACACTCTCTAAAGCAAGACCCTTGCTATATGTATATATAAAAGAATAATTATAAGGCTATGAAAACCAAACAAATTTTATTTTATAGCGATTATACACTTATACTAATATATTCATGGGTAGTATGTTCAGATGTTGCCAACTGACAATTATTACACACTGGACCTTTAAAAGGACATTGTGTAACTTCTCCTGTTATCTATTTCATTCAAAAGTATGTTTTTCATTAATCAGTTATCAACAAACTGAAGTGTACCGGCAAGCTCTGAATTTACCGTGTATATCATTCATGTGTGTCGTGTCGCCATGTTTTTAGGTTCAGTGGCAGCGTGATGGTAGGAAACCACGGAAACTCACCGGAGACACCGGAGGAAACCATCGGTAACAAACCAGATGTCATTTTAGTCACAGAAGTCGAGAGAAAGCCGGTAAAACGTGGGTCAGGTAAACAATACAACATCACCATGACAACATAGGTGTATTGTTTTGCCTCGTGCTGACGGACCACTTGTTTACATAGAGGCTTGTTTATGCTGTTACGTGCAGCGGCTGTCGTCCGTCTGCCGTCTGCCCAATTTCACGTGAATGCAGCATGAAAAATACGATTGAGTTGCTTGCGAATACAACTGCAACGCTAGATGGGAGTAATTCCTACACACTGGACCTTTAAAAAAGATTTCTGTACTTGTACCTCTGTAGTTGTGTCAGTCAGATGTGCCAGAGGTTTGACCTGTGGAGAGCTCGTAGCTGTGTGAAGCTGCCAACAGTGAGCTGCTCCTCCAGCCAATATAGGAACCGCAAAAATGTGGGACTCGCTAAAGAGCCACGTACAGTAACTTTAGCTCACACCACACGGTCAATTACAGGGCAGCAGAATGTATGGAGGGGGGAAGAGCTGCTCCAGGAGCAGTCAGGTCAGGACGGGGGCTGAGCCGTCTCTTCTTGAGTTATGTCTAATTTGAGATGGTACTCGGAATCGGTCCAACGTCTCCTTCAATTATGTGGTCAGATTATCGAATAACAACCTTCTTGTTCTGTTGAAATGAAGTAACCCTAGAAAAAGACTCATTCATAAAAAATTAAAATAATACAAATCCTTCAGAGGATTTTATGCTTGTGATTTATAATTAAGATATGATTTATATTTCTGGAATATAACCTGTTACAAGTGCTTCCATAAATAAATGTCGGCTGTCGTGATGTGCCAGATGGTTTCCTACTGAGAACCATCTGGAGAGGATTGGTTGGGAAAAAAAAAAAGACAGAAAAAAAACTTGGCAGGTGATTGGGTGAAGTGTCTGTATGACATCGTAGTGTGGAGCCTGCAGAGATAGACTTTTTCTCTTGTGGGACATCTCACGGTGAAACACCTAACCCTGTGTTTCCAATATCGGCTGTTCTATAGAGGGATTATCAGCCTACGTCACTGACGTTCTACTGCGCATGTCGCCTGCAGAAAGAGAGCAGCAAGAGCCGTGATCATGTCTTTTTGTGCTGTTAGTTGCACTAATTGTTTTGATAAAAATAACAAAACGCGCAAAATTTACAGAATAGCGTCAACTCGCACCCATTTCAAGGCAAACGAGAGAGAAAATAGTACATCGGCGATTAATTTCGAGCAATATAACATGTTAGATACGTTGGTTTGAATGGTGATAAAGCTAAATGCCCACAGGCACAGCTGGAGAACTGCAGAGAATGAGTTGTGAAATGTTTACTACGACAGTGACTTAAGACGAGGTCACATACTAATGGAAAGCAAGATGAGATTAATTAACGTTAAGATACATTGTTTTAGATTACCGGTACATACTCAGCCATTTATAGTTACGTTATGCAGTTGTTCCAGACTTAAGACAGGTCCGTCCTCTTCCCTCGTCTCTGACCAGGCAGCACCTCAGTCCTCACAGACACTGAGTTTTGTAATCGTGAGTATTTTCCTGAACATTATTGTCTGTTAAATAACTGTAGGTAACGTTAGGGATGCACAGTGACAGTGCTGTTTTTACCGATGACCGACGCCGTGCTGTGAGTGTCCGTGTCTTGTCCCGTGGCTGAGTTTCCGTTGAACTCGATCCTCCGTCCTGACGTTTTTTTTTTTTTTCCTGCCGTTGTAAAACTATAAAATAGTCTATGCATAAAACACACACTACATCAGTAGGTGATAAACTGTTGTAGTAGGCTGACAACATCGCTAGCTAACACCGCTTTGACTACACTAGATCCATAGAGGTAACCATGACAACCGGTTCTTTCTGCAGTCAGGTTGCGCACGCATCCTGATTTGTTGGTAAACAGATAATCCCTCTATAAGACTGATCGCACAAGTGTAATATTCAAATATCAAGGTGGATTTTCTCCGTCGTGCTGCCACGTTACATAGTCACATTTCATTTCTTCCCTTTAATCGCTCTTAATTGCCTCTTGGCTCTCATGTGCACACATGAGAGTGGAATCAATCTTCTTATCTAACTCTTGGACAGAAAGCAAAACATTTTCATAACCTCATTCCCCCTTAAATGTTGAACTATTCCTTCCAAGCAAAGTGAAGATTCTCTGGGGGGTTTAAAAAAAAAGATGTCAGCAGACACGTGGCTCTGGGAAATCAAAAGAGATCACCACTGCACTGCAAAAACTCAAAATCTGACCAAGAATAATTGTCTTATTTCTAGTCAAAATGTCATTTCTAGTCAAAACAAATCTCATTATACTTCAAATAAGACTCATCACATCAAAAGTAGCTTGTTTTTAAGACACTTTTTACTTCTTTCAAGCAGATTTTCACTTGATATAAGAAGAAGAATCTGATAGTGGAGCAAGTTTTTCTTTCTTATTTCAAGCACAAAAAAAACTTGCTTTCACTAGCAGATTTTCCTACTTATTTCAAGTGAAAATGATCTAAAATGATCCTTTTAGGTGATGAGTCTTATTTTAAGTGGAAAGAGATTAGTTTTGAATAGAAATGAGACATTTTGACAAGAAATAAGACACATATTCTTGGAAAGATTTTGAGTTTTTGCAGTGTGTGGGATTATTGCACCATGAACTTGGATTGACCCCCCTCCTCCCTCCCCAACCCTGTAGACCGCGTGACACCGACCTGTGACAGTCGTGCCACACCCAGGAGTGTCTGCTGGCTTTGGGCCTGAAGTCCGAGTGGCCGTTGTTGTGGATCTGGGAGGAGAAGCGCAGCAGGCGGCGGTAGGAGTTGGCAGGAACCTGGCTGGAGGTGGTGGACAGGCAGTTCTCCTCGTAGGCGCACTGCAGCATGAACATGGGCCTGTCCTCCATGTAGGTGGTCTGCTCCACCACTTGAGGGTTCAACACCAGGTCAGGAGCCGCTGTGGACAGGAAGGAAGGACAAAGAGACAAGACAAAGGGAGACAAAACATTTAAACAAAGGAAAAGAAAATTTGGCTCTGACCACAAACAGTCCTGCACTGCAAAAATTCAAAATCTTTCCAAGAATATTTGACTTATTTCTTGTCAAAATGTCTAATTTCTAGTCAAAACTAATCCCTTTCTACTTAAAATAAGACTCATCACGTAAAAATTAACTTGTTTTTAGATCATTTTCACTTGTTTCAACTAATTTTCATTTGAAATAAGTAGGAAAATCTGCCAGTGAAAGCAAGTTTTTTGTGCTTGTAATAAGAAAGAAAAACCTGCTCCACTATCAGATTATTCTACTTATATCAAGTGAAAATATGCTTGAAAGAAGTAAAAAGTGTATAAAAACAAGCTACTTTTTAATGTGATGAGTCTTATTTTAAGTATAATGAGATAAGTTTTGACTAGAAATGGGACATTTTGACTAAAAATTAGACAAATATTCTCGGTAAGATTTTGAGTTTTTGCAGTGTGGCGGGTCAATGAGTGGTTTCTGTTTCAAACGGCTCTGGGAGAAGGATATTGGACTTTCACATATGCAAACATTTTTCCAAGGCGGACGTTCTCCTGTGGCAGAGATAATTACATTTGTTTAATTAAAACTTGCAGAGCGAGAGTGAAAGCTTCTGTTAGCTCAAAGCCAAACTGAACCAGCAGCTCTGGACAAAGTGAAATTACACGAGTAAAATGTCAATTACCTCTTTGTTTTACTTCACTAATGTCACACTGCGTGATGTTTCAGCACATTTTCTAAACACATCCACTCACTCTCAGAGCAGGAGACCCCGGCAGCGTTGCGTCCCCCTCCTTTGGGACAGGTGAGGTGGGCTCCGTGGTGGAGACAGTGGGACAGAGACATCTCGGTGCCGGAGCAGCGGACACCGCTCATCACAACAGCGTCTGCGCCCACCTCCCCTGGCCAGTACCACGTCTCCTGGTGAGGAAACCAGAACATTTGGTTCACACCCACGTATCATCACTTTGATTACACTGACAGTGTTAATTTGACTGTGAATAATGTAGAACTGTCCAGTGTGGAAACTTCATTAGAACGATAAGATGCCTCAGTATGTACATTCAACACTGCTGATAACGGCCTTTTATTGAATGGCATTGATCATAATCCACTGACTGTCCTCAGATATGATTCAGAATCAAAAGGTTTACTAAGTCAAGGTCACATTTATTTCTATAGCACATCTAAAATCCAGCCTAGGTTAACCACAGTGCTTAACAATACAATAATAAAATTGTAGCTGCTGCGCAGCGATGGGTCGGGTCCGGGCTACTTTTGGGCAAATTTAGGCAATTCTGAGCAACAAACAGGAGAATAGGAAGACAAGACAGTTGACCTTATAATGTTCAATTTGCATCAGTTGAGGATTGAACCCACAACCTCGGGAACCAAAGACTGTTGTCTATCGCACTGAGCTAATTGACAAGTGGCATACAACAGTGGCTTCACAAATTGAGTAAGCCATTCACTGTCGTGTAGGCAGATTTGAAACCACAGTAAAAAGAAAAATCAGTTTTTCAGGTAAAATAATGATATGTATTTGTCAAAGATCTACTATGAATCTAAGATGTTAGGAGCCTTTGCACATGGTCCAGTCCAAGCTATTTGGATTTTTAAACTTAGAGGCTTTCTGTGATGCGACAATTAGGACAATTGTCTTGTATTTCATGTTGAGGACATCTGACATATCGATCTGTCATCATCATCATCATCACCCTTGCTGGGTCTCGAACTCACAACCTCTGACACCAAGAACCAGCTCCTAACTCACTGAGCTAATTAGCTGGTAGTGAGACCTGCTGTGTAGCTTCATTTATCCACTCAGGGAGTCAATGCCCGGGCAGCTGTTGTGAACGCAGATTTCAAAAATGGTCAAAAAGTCAGAAATTCTGTTATCTAAACAAAAATCTGTTAATACATAAATTGCATCTAGACAGCAAAACAGCTTGAGGACATGTGACATTTTGATCTGTCATCATCATCATCACCCTTGCTGGGTCTCGAACCCACAGCCTCTGACACCAAGAACCAGCTCCTAACTCGCTGAGCTAATTAGCTTGTAGTGAGACCTGCTGTGTAGCTTCATTTATCCACTCAGGTGAGTCAGTGCCCGGGCAGCTGTTGTGATGAAATGGTCAAAAGTCAGAAATTCAGTCATCTAAACAAAAATCTGATAATACATAAATTGCATCTTGACAGCATGGAAATGTTGGTGATTTGTTTTTAATGATAAGTGTTTTGCTTCATAAGAGAAAATCTGATGTTTAAAAATTCCACTCTCACATTGGCTGCAGTTGTTCCCATGAGAGCAGTATTCAAAATGTTCTCAAAAATTCAGTTTTTGAGATAAAATTCTGATATTTGCTAAACTTCATCAACCATGACTCCAGAATATTCTCATTTTTTTTCAGGAAGTTTGAAAATGTATTTAGCAAGAATTTGATGGTATATGTTTATAGTACTGTTTACAGTCAAACGTTTTCATGCACTGTAGGCTCAATTTTTGCTTAATCAAAAATCCGAGAAACAAGTTTTGTGGAGGACGGTCTGGAGATGCTCTGTAGCAAGTTTGGTGTCAATTGAGCAAAAATTGTGGGAGGAGATACATTTTAAAAGTTTTACAGTTATTGAAAAAAACAGAGTGATGGACTTCATAATTTGTAATAAGTTTAAGTGGACAAAAGTTTCAGCAGTATTGAGGCTACATTGTGGTGAAGTTTCAACACTGTAGCATCTACCGTTGGTTTGGTAGGAATTTTTAAAGTTTTTAAATTTAAACACTTATTGTGCCCCCCCTAGGAGGGGGGGGGCACATGTCCTTGGAGTTGAGTAAATCTGGCATGGGGTTGGATGTTTCTGTAAAGTTTGGTGAGTTTTCGCCCATGGGAAGTATGACTTCCTTGGAAGAAGAAGAAAGAAAGAAAGAAGAAGAAGAATTCCTAGAATACAATAGTGTCCCGGCAGCTTAGCTGCCCGGACCCTAAAGAAGAAGAATTCATAGGAATACAATAGTGTCCTGGCAGCTGCGCTGCCCGGACCCTAATAAAAGCACAATAAACAATAGTCAACAATCTATGATATATAGCCATAGTATATATATCTACATTAAATATTTTAACATGTATGTAATATTTGTAGATCCATAATAATAAACTTACAATGTTCTTATTACACTTTTATTTCTTGCACTGATATTATTATTATTTTATTACTATTATTCAGCTCTTTTGCACTAATTATATATATTTATATTTTAGCATTTTTATTTTTATATATCTATTTAATATTGTTTATCTCTGTGTTTTTCGGAAGCCTATAGCAACGACATTTCGTTGCCATTAATCACTTTAGTGTTTTTTTGTGCAATGACAAATAAAGAAAGTCTGAGTCTAAAATAAACTAAACTAAACATATGATACATCAAGATACAACAAGACATCCACAAAGTGACATGTAAAGTAAAGTACACAAACATAAGACAACTGGGTCAAGTCAGAACTCATTGTAGGTCTGAAAGCCAAGGAGAATGAAACCTAATTTAAGCACCATGCTTCTTTCAAATTCTTATTCCGAAATTGTTTAATTGTTTATCTGTATTTCTCTATCAGTGTATCAAGTATTCCAAATCTTTTACTGAAGTGGCAGGACTACTATGTAAAATGCAAAAATAATGAGTAGAAGTCACACATCTAAAGTTTTTTTTACTGCACTTATTTATTATCAGTAGAATACATTTCAGAAACAACAGCATAAATATACTCATCTATAACTGTCTTTATAATTATAAATGTATATTGTATTTATCCATCCCATTTTTTCCCTGTTATGGGTTTTCTTGGGAGTTTTTCCTCAGTCGATGTGAGGGTCTAAGGGCAGAATGATACTGTGTAGAATCCTTTTTGCCTTGACTATTACTGGATTGGCTATACTTATCAGTGTTGGACTTACACTGAACACCTCTGAGCAGTTTCATCTGAAAATATATAATATAGACTGATAGTATGCTGCTATGTAAATGTATAAAACCCTCTTTAGCAACTATGATTCTAAATCCTCTGCCTAGTTAACCCAAGTGTTCTCAGTGACTGTGAGGACAGGTGATTCCCCACATCGACCACTAGGTGGCGGAGTGTACCCTTATATAGCATCGTGGCACAGAGCTGTGCTGAACTGATGGGGGAGCGTTGTAATCCCCACACATCAGCCACAGTATTAAACTGATGACTTCATTGTAAGTATATTTTTCTGTCAGCTACTGTAAAGAATGTAATTACCTGGTATATATATTTTATGAGTGGCTGCAGCTTGAGCTGACTAATAAGGGCTGTGTTTGCAGCCTGTGTTCCCACGTCTATATTAAATCAATGTGTGATGGAGCTGCCAGATGACGGAATGAGCCTGGATGCACTGATGCAACAGACGGTCCCGCTCAGTCCTGCCATTTTGTCCTCATACAGAGCTAGTTACCTACTGTTGCACTTTACACAGTGTTTGAGATGCCCTCATTCCCCCTGTTATATAAAGAATAGTCCTTCATGTCCTGTTTGCTGCTCTTTGCAACGACGTACACAAAGGAGGAGAGACAGGAGTCGGACAGTGGTGTATCACTGCCAGTATTCAACAAATGTAAACAGAGTGTTCATTTCCTTTCATCTCAACTATGGCAGTAATTACACATGAAAAGCAAAACAGTGCTTTGAATTTTAACTTTGTCATTTATCATTTTTAAATCCGTAGGCAGATCATTTCACAGCTTGCACCCTGCCATATACTGTATTTTCTAGGAAAAAGGAATGAATGTAACAAATGGCGGGCTCACACAAAAAAACAGAGGTTTCTGTGCCAATGCCACTGAGGCTGATGCCTGTATATTACTGTATATCAACTTAATCTCATTCACTTGTGAAGATTTAATGGTTTTCTAAAAATTGCTTTTAGATGGATTTGACCGTTCTTTTCCCCGTCTGAATCTCTTTCAGCCGCCAAGATTGAAAAGATCCAGCTCAGAATTCGGTCTCATTACTATTCTGTTCAGTCTCCATGCAGCAAAAAAATCAATGTCCCATTCATTACTTTTACAGGCAGGACTGTAAGAAAGTAGAAAACGGCCTAGCTGCATAGCGTTCTATTTCAAAGTCAAATGAGCTTTGATGAAATTTTTTTTCAAGGATCTCACTTTGGCTTCTGGATGGAAAAATCCTGACCCACACGTGCAACTGATTGTTAGCACCTGTGTTTGTCCACTTGGACACAAAAAACTCAAGAGTTACCACGTGACTCGGTGCAGTGTGGGGGCGACAGAATGTGATGCTGGTTCAGCCTTAGGGTTTTTAGAGGTGAGGTTCCTAAACAGACCTAACCCAAAATAAATCAAGAATAGCTCCACAATTATCAGGTCAATATGCATATTAATCTTGGTCTCAATGGATAGTCAAGACCACAGAGAATCCAGAGTCAGTGACATTGTGATTGTTCCTATGCCTGAGCAAACTGTGATGAACCAAAAGAAAGAATACATTTTTATCTTGTTTACACAGTGGAAAACACCATAATAACAATGATTCTATGTATAGTCAGCAACTCCTTGATGAGGTTTTAGTAGTTTAGCCACTTGGAACAAAAATGCTGTTGTGACAAAATGCACTTAAAGTGTTGTTTTAGTGGTGTTAGGGCTTCTTATTTAAAGGTCCAGTGTGTTTCATCCTCCTTCTTCTTTCCTTCCGCCTTCTTCTTTACTTTATTTTATATAGGATTAACGCAAAACTTGCAAAACCAGCTCTCTGATTGGCTGGAATTTCCGTTTGGGATGCCGTACAAATATGGCGGCACAAGATGGCGACACTCTCTAAAGCAAGACCTTTGCTATATAGAAAAGAAGAATTATGAGGCTACAAAAACCGAGCGATTATACACTTACACTGGACCTTTAAGAAAGAAAATACCACCACAGCATTTTAGGAACTGTTTCATACAGGTATCCGGTACCACTTATTGGTAGGCCAAATAGGTTAATAAAACCTGTCCTGAAACCTCTAAAAGACTAACACCAAAGATCCCAGCACACTGGCTGCTAGCTGATGCCCACACCTATCTAAACCAATAGGAACCACACAGCTGAAGGTAGAAAGGGAAAAAAAAGAAAATTGAGTTGAGATCAAGGAGGGAGAGAAGAGGAGAAGAGAACATTTGAGGGGAAAAAGCCTTCGAGATCAAATCAGGAGAAAACTCTGAAATGAAGGAGGGGATGTGGCAGGTTTATTTTCACTGCTGGACCAAACGCACTGTGTATTTAAGAACTTGGAGGAGTTGGGCTTTTTCTTGGCTCGCTCTGGGGCATTTCAGTGCAGCTGGCAGATAGTGGTCGCCCTCCGGACGAGAGTCTCTCACTTCACAGCAGTCACACAACAAGTCAGAGGACACCCGCAGTGGAGGTACAAGCCATGAATTTACTGTGTTGCTGCAGCCCGGGAATAAACTGCTGCATGGAATGAAAACCGGCCTTAAAACAACAATACTGTACAGTATGTGCAACATAAATGTTACTATGATGTAAAAGAACTTGAACGTATACCACTAAAGTGAGTTTGATGGTTTACAAAGTTTGTTGTTGCTTAAAAATAGTAATAAACACTATCCCATTTCACTCAACAACATAAAGAAGGGGTTTCCTATAGGCTACTTTCAATGGCGTTTTAGTGGTTCTCAAAGTGGGGTCCGGGGACCCCAGGGGTCCTTGAGAGGGTTGAAGGGGGTCCCCAACTTTTTCTTGAAATTATACTATTATATTTTTCTCCGAAATATTACTTTTTTTTCAAGAAATATCTCTAAATTTCTCCAAAAAGTCAACCATTTGGCCCTAATTTGAACGTACATGGACTAAAACTGACTCAGTCTAAGTACAAATATTTGTGTATTTCTGGTGTCTGTTTCAAAATGTTGTCCAACAGCGCAGAGCAGAACTGGTCTAATTTGTGTCAGTTTAGGGGGTCCTTGATGTAAAAAAGTTTGAGAACCACTGTTTTAAATAATTCAGCAAAACTGTAAAAATTTACTGAACTCAAGTCAAACACCTAAGAGTTTTCCTTTAATTAACAACATGTTAAGTGATTTCCATGAAAAAGAATTCAAAGAAATAAGCAGTTGTGGTTCAGGAGGGAGAACGGGTCATCCGTTAATCAGTTGGTTTGATCCCCATGTTAAAAAAAGAGGGAGAAGCGAGCACTCTCCCCCTCAAAAAAAAGGATAAAACTTAAGGAGGTGCACGGCTACAGCAGCAAACTGAAAAGGGGAGGAAAAGCCAGCACCCTCACGATCCCTTTGACAAATTTTTATTACAGGACAGGCAAGCATAGACGATTCGAACCACTGAAAAAGACTTTGGTCGAAACGTCTGTGCTTGCCTGTCCTGTAATAAGAATTTGTCAAAGGGATCGTGAGGGTGCTGGCTTTACCTCCCCTTTTCAGTTTGATCCCCATGGTAACTACATGTTGAAGTGACCTTGGGCAAACTTCCCTCAGTGTGTCACTGGTGTGTGCATGTGTATATGATAGAATAAGTGCCATGTTTAGGTAAAAGCACTGTCAGAATCAGTCCATTTACCAAAATCATACTGTGAACTCTAAACTCAACCAATCAATACATTTTTGAAGACTTAGAACATTTGGATCAAGCAAAACCAGAGCAACGATTTAAAGACTGTAACATCGGAGCCCCAAATTCTAGTTATATTCAGACCTTCTCCTCCACAGCTACTGACTTTCCCCTGGCCGCTGTGACTCATACCTGGAAAGCGTTGCTGGCGAAGCCCAGGCCCAGCTGTCTGCAGACCACCATGGCCTCCATGGTTCCCCAGCCCTCGCTACACACCGTCCCCCACACCAGAGAGCCGTTCTTCTCCATCAGCACCTCCACCCGGCCCTCGTAGGGGTTGCGACCTCCGCTCAGGCGCAGCTGTTGGGTAACAGGTAATTCTTTATTTTTACATAATGCGGGACAGACTGGTCCCTGTTGCATTTTGGATCACGTTTCTCTCTCAGCGAGTGTGTGATAGCGGCGTCAGGACTGACCCTCTCCTGGAAGCCCATAGCAGGGACGTTGCATCTGACGGCTGCGTCCTCCTCGTGGCTGCAGCCCAGAGCCTCCTTGTTGAAGTAGCACTCTGTTATGGACTTCTCAAATCCTGAGCACTCCACCTCATTCATGTGGACCGGGCCCATACCTGAAAAACACAGAGGATAGACAGGGGTTTTGAGAGGAAAACAATAAAGTCTGATAGATGTCTGTGTTTTTTTTGTCTTTACAGCTCTGATACCAAACCCAAAATGTAAAAAATCAATAAAAACAGAAAGAGTTAGGGGATATTTTGGGTTATATACCCATGTCTCATGTAAATACATTAGAACCAGTAGCCACTAAACCTAATGACCAGAAGCAGAAGGAAGCCATCAGCCTGACTCACTTCTTGTTCTTTGTACAGACAAGAGAATGGCTTTCATTTGCTGATCTAATCTTCTGTGAACACGAGTGTGTGAGTGTATCCCCAACATGTCCAGTGACCTTTGATGTGACCTTTAAAGAGGTCAAATGATCAGGATGACACAAACTTGTCAAGTAGTCAATTAATCAAGAAGCCATAACATAACCAAACAAGACCATTAACTCCAAACAGCAGAGTCCCAACGTCATGTAATACATGTAAACACCAACTTTGAGGTTCCTATACTTTACTTTCCATTTCATGTGACTTTATAGATGAACCCATTGGTTTGACCTGTTTTGTTACTTACATGTGATCTTCTGATTTGGTATATTTGAATTTGAACTTTTCTGAGGTTTTGAAATTTGAATGTTATTGACAAACTCTCCTACTCTCTAAACACTATTAGAAAACTTGTTTTGTTACTTAAATGCGATCTTCTGATTTAGAAAAACCCTCCTGGAGCAGCTGGAAAGTGCATAACCACTCAGAACATGTTTTTCTAATCTCACGACTCATTTCAATTTAAAAATAAACAGCATGGTGTGGCTTTTACAGGACAGCAACACTACACATGTCTGTTCAATTTATAGAATATGATGTATTGGTGCATAATAAACTGGCGGTCTATGTTATGTAGCACACACATTAAAGTAGCAGTAATATTAATGTGAAAATATCACAAAACACAACATTTGTCTGCATCAGGACTTTTTTAACCTCTTGTCATGAAATGATTGTGACAACGTGATTTATTCTTAAAGGGATAGTTCAACATTTTGGCAAATCTGCCTATTGCCATAAAGAGAAGTGAGCTGCTCAGCGAACACAATGGAGGTGAATGGTACAGGTCCCCTGTTCCTCCAAACTCATCAAATCTACACAATCTCCAAAATGCTCTCGTGGCCTGCACATTCATCACGCTATGAGATAATCTGAACCTACTATGACAATAGGGATTATGGCAATAGGAAAATTTGCCAAAAATGTTGAACTATCCCTTTAATAGATAGCGTATATCTTCCCAAAACTGGTAACTGGGACTCATCAGTATGTAATCATTGCAACTGGTCAAAGGTGATTACTGATGTGTATAAACAGGAATAAAAAGAGGAATGTGTCTGAAAACAAAAATATTCCATCTTCATGGGAAACAGTAAGGTTCTGAATGCAGGACAAAATATTGATTATATTCTCAGTGTGGTATCTCTGTCTTCCACCCCCAGGTCACTATAATCTGTTGCACTACCCATCCGAAAAGACTAGCAGCATCCGTAACATGATTGGTTAGGATGCACCATGAAGAAGCTTGCATTTGTCGTGTTTGAAATTAAATTTGATCAAAAATGATTTTAAGATTTTAATCTGTTCTGTCAGTAAAACCTCTAAATAATGCTGGTATTCATGTCATTATTCCCTTTCTGTTGTATCTCAGTTCTTCTTATTATTTCCATCTGCGTTTTGTTTTTCTCCATGAGGTTACAGAGCCACTGATGAGAAATCATGATGGAAAATGATTTTGGAGGGAGAACATTCCCTGTTCCGACATTTTCCATGTCTAATATCAGTGGAATGAGCAGCAATGTACAGCATGTCCTTGTTTATGGAAAAGACAGTTCTTCCTATTCAGAGGTAATGTGTGTGCAGGGTTCGTATTGCTGCACCCTCAGAGGAAAATGTGTTTTTTTATGTGGTCTGTCCAGCTAACAGGTGAGCTACTGGGGCTTTAAACATTGAGTGCAATTTATAAAAGTTGGGTGGGAGGTCCCAACTTCCAAACCTGTAAAACTCTCCATGCAGCCTGCTGGTGCAGCCTGTCTCCTCAGAGGAGACCATAAACTGAGACTGCTCAGACTGAAGGCCTCTATTAGGAAGGAACCAGTCAATAAAAGGAGGACCTGGCCTGCTCTCCTCTTCTCCATCCCAGCCCAAGCAGAACACTTTCCTTCACATTTCAAATGATACCTGCTCATTCCAAACAGTGAAACCTGCTGTGTAAATAAGGATAATAGCAGTTCATTACAGCCTGAGACTCAGTTTTGCACTTGTAATAATCGGTTATGAAACGCTGTAAAAATGACAGTAATTGCAGTTGTTTGGGAACACGGCAACGCTGCTGTAAAGAGACGGAAACACAAGTGACCTGCAAAGAAAACCACAGCAAAAACCTATAAACCCACAAACCTAAATCGTGCTCAAGGCTTACCTGGATCCCTGCTCAGAGTGTCTGAACTAGTAACAACCTCCTGCTGCGCCCTGTGCACGCACAGCAAGAGTCTACTTTCAATATGCTGCATAGCCCCAGGTGGGTGTTACACAGCTTTATGATAAAGGTCCTATATGGTACAGAGTCACATATCCATGTCTTTTTTTATTATAAAGCAGCTCTAGAGTTCTGTATTCTATAACACTGTGAAAGTATCAAAGCCTCGGTCCACAGGGAAATTAAAGGCCTTAAAGGGATAGTTCAATATTTTTGCAAACTTGCCTATTGGCATAAGTCCTATAGAGTGCTGAAGCGGAAAGCAGGAAGTAACGTCGCCATGGGTCCTCAACTCAGAAAAAGTCTCCATGTAAGTGGACGGGAGTCAAAGTTTTATTTCGTGATCCGATTGAATTGTGCTATGAGAAAAAAATATGACCTCTACCTGTTTAAAACATCACGAGAAATCAGCAGTTTATCGTAAAACGGCAACGGAAGAATGTATTTTGTGTGAGGACGCTCTACGGACTACAGATCTGGTGTCCCACAAAAAATACGTCACCAACTGACACGGGAAAGGGCGGCCTTTGGTGTGTGACGTCACCTACGCAACCTGTAGTCTTTCTGGTTACGGATTCTTCTGAATTTTATTTAACAATAGTTTTACAACAAACTGATTTCTCAGCATGAAACGTGATGTTTAAAACAGGTAGAGGTCATATTTTTTTCTCATGGCACAATTCAATCGAATCGCAAAATAAAACTTTGACTCCCGTTGACTTACATGGAGACTTTTTCCGAGTTGAGGATCCATGGCGATGCTACTTCCTGCTTCCGCTTAAGCTCTCTATAGTCAAAGGGGTAGGTTCATTAACTTTAATCATCCGTGCATGTTGTTTTGAGATCAGCGGGGCAGAGATGTGAGCTGCTCGGCGAACACAATGGAGGTGAATGGTACAGGTCCCCTGTCCCTCAAAACTCATCAAATACACAATCCAACAACTCCAAAACACTCTGGTGGACAAGTTGTGACCTGCACAATCACCACGCTATGAAATAATAATGCAACATTACAAGACAGAGTTGTTTTCTAGGCAAATACATAGCCGGAAGTACATTCCAGACACGGCTGCTGGGCGGAGTGATTTCAAAAGTGCAAGTAGTTCTGAGTGTTTGCTTCATGTGTTGTAATGTTACATAATTATACATGATTATCTCATAGCGTGGTGAATGTGCACGTCACAACTTGTCCACCAGAGTGTTTTGGAGTTGTTGGATTATATTTGATGAGTTTGATGAGGGAACAGCAGAAGTTACACAGTGGGGCTTTAAAGGTATCAAAGCTCTGTACTGATCAGCTCCAATAAGCAAGTCACAGTTTCCACCTAACAGCATCTGAACTGAACAGGGAGTGATGGGTCAGAGGTTTGTGTTTCAGTACAGACACAGGTTTTCCACAGTCTCCTCTCAGCCGAGCTACACTCGCCCTTGTCTGTATTTTTCCTCTTGCAGTAAACTTCAAATCTAAGCGGAACGGAGAGTTTTCAAATATCCTCGCAGAGAGATATGCGAGCTCATACCGGCTCAGGAACCGATCCCCCAACCTCGCTGAACCTGCGCTGTGCAGCTAATCCTGTTCCACCAGGCTAAATCGCTCTTACCATCAGGCCTGTGAGTTCATGATACCCTGCTCGGTGGCACAGAGGGGGTGATATGCGGAGGAGGGCTATAGAGGATAGAATTACCGCCCAAAATGTTTGGGATATGTGGTTTTGCAACACAGTCATAACCTCCCATCACATGCCATGCAGGCAATGTACACGGACAGTCGTTCCAACAATAAAGACTGTCTGTGGACTAAGTACTAAGTACTGTGTGTCTAGTCCGGGCTTTTTTTAGGGTTTTCTGTACATGAGTATATGCGTGCCCACAGTTCATGTCTTTATGCTCTAGCCATTGGTTGCATAATACATCACAGGAGAAGAGGGAGCGGCGGCAGAGTTGAGAGCGGCTCTCCGGCTTAGATTGCAGGCTTCTTTTTATGCATTAGTTTAATTATAAAAAATAAAAAACAACTTTTCCGCAGAGCCAAATGTGCAAGCTGGAAAAAACTCAAATGACCTTTCTTGCATAACCTTCGTCTTGTGTTAGCTTTCTGCTGCCATGGTGTTCGGGTCAGTTTTGACTCATGTTTTAAATCAGCTGTAAAATACACTAAAACCATTTTTTTTTCATCCAATTTGCTTTTCTTCTCTTGGTTACATTGTTAGGCTTCCTTATCCATGAAAATATTGGTTGTAATATTTTTTGGTGTGGGCCCCTGGGCCTTTTTTTGTCAGTATACTGTACCCCTTGTCTTCAATTGAACCTTCCTCTTGTCAGCTTTCTGCTACCATCTCTTGTGTTAGGGTCAGTGCTGACCTGAGTCTTAAATCAGCTGTAAAACACACTAAAACAATTATTTATCATTCAATTTGTTTCTCATCTCTTGGTTACATTGTTAGGCTTCCTTATCCATGAAAAGGTTGGTTTTGCACTTCAGTTTTTACTCTCATTATTGTTCTTATTGTAATAACCGGGTGAAAGTTGACATCACAAATGTCATAATTTTACCAAAGCATTTTAGATTTTTGTGATTTTTTAAAATTTTTGTTTAGATAGAGGTTCCTAACAAAGTCAAAAAGGCTTGATGCTATAAACAAATTTGTGTGGTACTTGGATGCATTTAAAACCTGAAAACGGGTCGCTGGTGACCCAAACACAAGAGGAGGGATAAATAAAAGCGAGAGCATACAGTACCTTGTCCCAGGCGGCCTCCAGACAGGGCCTCCATGGCCGTACCGAAGCCCAGCTCTCGACACACCACCGTGGCCGACAGCAGGTTCCAGTTATCGTCACATATGGTGCCCCACTCTCCGTTTTTCAACACCTCCACTCGGCCCTCGCCTACGATGGCCCCACCGCGAAGACGAACCAACGCTTGCTGAGGAGTTCAAACAGAGACGTTAGAGCGTTAAAAGACAGAGCAGCGGGAGACGAGATGTTCATATTCTGAAACCGCATATTTAGGTTATTCTTTTTTTCTCAAATATTAACAGACTCAGCTGAAAGTTTGGAACCTCAACTTTTCCTCCTGATGCTGAGGCGGCAGACTGGGTGGCTTCATGTTTATACAACATGCTATTAATGCGGTTCTCCCATTAACCGTTTAGGAAAACTGGAAATGTTTAATTTTACAAGTAAACACATTAACAGCGGAGTTCAATCTGATTTACTGCCATTTGTATCCACACAGTAAAAGCCAGACATGTTTATGTGTGGGCTGGGTGGATTACATCCTTCCTCCTACTGTAGACACCTCAGTCTTACAGAGGGATTAACACTGGAAACCTCAAATGTTGAGCATCCAGGAAAGTGATGCATAATCCTATGAAGAAAATAAACAGTGTGTCTATTTCACATACTACTGAACTATGTGACTATAAGTGAACTCCATGATACATATATGATAACAACACTTGCAACTGGCTGTAATTTGTTCAGAAATATATATTTTAAACAAACAGGACACATGATTATAAGATAGTACAAGTACTGTGTGAACAGAGATAGAAAGAAACACATTAGTAGACTGACTTCCATCAATAGGAAGATATATTTCATCCTGGCTGGTACTATGTGATGACATCTTATTTAACTAGTGCTGAAACAATTTGAGAATGAGTCAAAAGTTAATTGAGAAAAATTAGCAGCAACAATTATCTATTTCAGTTTAGGATTGAATTCAAAATAATTTCTATTAAATTAAAGCCTTAAAGAACTTGGACATTGCAAATGTATTGTGTTCTGTATTCTATGAAAATGATTAAAAAATGATAATAAATCTAATGATAATAAACTGAATCAATGTGGAGAGAAAATGCACATAAATATGAACACAATGGAAATGAGGAATCAGATTCATTCAGTGTGATGTTACAAACCAGAGGAACTATCAGAATGATACAATCTGAAGGGAATATTGTGTTTAATGTGTATCAGTGTATAAGAAAGACTTCCCCAGCAGCCTGCAGGTATAGCTGCATCAGACAGCGGGTGTCAGCTTTGTTTTTTTCCAAGTAGTAAAACGTCTGGTTTTAAGATCAAATTCCTTTGAGTCAGTCTGTCTGAGGGTAGTGGAAGATTTGAGATGTGATGTCAGGCACGGCACTCGGCGCTGTGGAACGTGACAGAGAGCAGGCACGCTCTACGGAGACTTAAGACTCATGAAAATGTCTTTTTTCAAAGTTCTGTGTTGGTGACAGTGAGAAGAAAAATCTGTGGCCAAGACCCAGGATCAGTAGAAAACTCCTCTCTCTGGAGCTGAAAGGGAGTCAAGTGAAGACTTACTGTGGGTTTGCAAATAAAAAAACTCATCATAACACCATGATCTCTTTGACACTGTGTTTATCTTTCAGGATCACAGCTGACTATCATCATTAGATTTGCTTAAATGAAAGCCATGATAGCAGTAAAACTTAAGATCTGACATCCATTTGCTTTTAAGAAAGTGACAATGGCTGATGTCAGGGTAAGGTTGTTGTTAAATAACTAAAGATCAACAAGATACCAACACCATCTTGAATTCATACAAATACAGACACTAGAGCAAAACCCATCAACTGATGAAAACACACAAAGCACGGCCAAATACACACCACTGTGCAAAGGTTTAAGCCACTGCAGATGTTTTGATTTAGATTGATGATAAAATAATCTCCAAAGGCATAACGTTCATCATGAAACACTCTTTTGCAATGTTTTAAGCAATATCAGTGTATTTGTTTTAGTTTTCTACAGTTTTAGAGTGAAAAGGGGAAACAAAGCAGCAGCCTTTGACCAAGGTATCAGACAAGATATTTGCTGTTTACACACTGTGATAGTTTCCAAAGGGGGGGCTACTAGGTACTACTACTAGGAACTATGCAGGGTGGACAAACCTTTGCTGCAGTCCTTTTACTCTTCTGTCTTTTTGAAAATGTGAAAGATGAAAAAAATATATATATTGTTTAAAATATGAAGGGAATGTGTCAACTGTAACTTTATGCCTTTTGAAGACCATTCCAGCTTCCACGTGATTAAAGGAGACATATTATACCCCCTTTCCACAAATTAAAATAGTTCCCAGGTCTCTTAAAGACATGTCTGTGACATGCTTTGGTCAAAATACCCCAAGGATCAAACATCACAGCTCTTTTCATCCTCTCAAAACAGCCCTGTTCAGAACGGCTGGTTTCAGTGCCTGTCCCTTTAAATGCAAATGAACCACTGCTTGCCCCGCCCCACCCCTTCTGCTGGTACCAGGTAGGGGTGATATTATACAAATTAAAATCCTAGTTACATCACTGGAAGACTACTGAGGGAAGCACTAGTAAAACCACATGGATTTCAACCTAGGGAGCCTGAAAATTACAGATTGTTTTGTCAATTCTCACATTTTGGGGTCCGGAAGGCAAGACAAACACCCAAATAAAGAGTCTTTGAAAAGTGATATTTCCATAATATGTCTCCTTTAACTTTTGCACACCGCTGTATTCTTCTATTAGGAGAAGACTGAGTCCTGCAACAGATGGTGTAACCCCCACCCCCCCCCAAAAGTCCTCAGTCTGGGATTACATGAAGAGACAGAAGACACTGAGACAGCCTCAATCCACACAGGAGCTATGGCAACTTCTGCAAGATGTTTGCAAGTGTATGGAGGAGAACTGGTGCTCACATCACATTTTAATCTGATTTAGGTTTATTCTGTTGACTGAACATTGTATGAAGTTAATCCATGAATAAAGAATATTCATGGCATTATTTTTGAAAGCATCTTCACTTTACTTACAGTGCCTAAAGCTTTTGCACAGTACTGTACGTGTGGGCACACCAAGCATTACATCCTCACCAGACTGGTGAACATGAAATGAATATGATCCATGAACAAAATCAAAATCACAGCAAATTAACTTGTTGTGGTTTCAGTCATGGATCTGCTCCCATTCACAGAGCTGGGGCTCCAGTAGATGGATGGGGTGGAGGTCAGACTGTGGAGGCCAGCTCTTCAGCAAAATGGGAAAACCATGCTACAGAGGGAAGAAGATGCCACAAAAATGTTGCCACAAAGTTGGAATCCCACTATTTTCTGTTTCCCTTATCTGGTAACAAGGTTAGCCCAACCATGACCGACATCCCCAGATCAGACAGTGTCCACATCTGGCACTGGTGAACAATAGAACATAATAATGAAATGATGAAATTAAAGAGAAAACAAATGTTGCATATTTGAGTTATTTTTCAAATGTGCTGTTCAGACTTGCAGAGTTAGTCCACTCAGCTAATCCAACAACGAAGAGACACAGTTGCAAACATGTCAGGAGGAAAGCGAGAGAAGATTTTCCATCTTGGATTCTCAGATCACTTTTTCACGACGTGCAAATTGTGTAAAATCTGCCACAACAATACAGTTTTACTGTCTCTGGTTTCATGCTCAGGGACATTCGAGGAGAAGAAAAGTTAGCTGACATTGGCGAGGCTCTCTGTGAAGATACATGTTTTTCCTTCGCCTGTCCCAAAAACTTTTACTACATCATGTCATCTGTGAAACCCTCGGGTGAGGATAATTCATTGTGAAACGTCCAAAGCAGCTACAGCTGCAGTTCACAGAGTGACACTGCGTTCTGAGCGTCGGTCCAACCAAAACACTGCAGCACCCACCCATCACATGTCAGCCAGTGAACTGAACTGAACCAGTCACCTCCTCTATCAGCTCTGTTTACCATTTCAGTTCACCAACACAGAGGAGGACAACCCTTACACACTAATGAGTGAGCCCATGTTGTAGTATCCACTTAATGTCACAGTGGTTAATTGGCCTATTTTACACCAATGTGATGTTATAGCTCTAAAATCAGCACAGAATTATATTAATATTGCTCATATAAATCAGACTTGGAAAACTGTGTGTAATCTAGATACAGATAGTCTGAACTAGGGATTGGGGCGAGACACTACAGGCAAAAACAATGTTTTTTCATGCACTGATCAATTTTGACAATTTTGGGGTATTTTTCTTCCTTAACATGTATTCTTTCAGAAAAGTGGAAAGAAATGGTAGAAAATCCACATTAAAAGTGGAAATTTCACTAAAGGTTAGCTACTGTGACATACTGTACTGTGCCTGTTGTATGACCCATGTCATGTCAGGTATCATTGTAAAGCTCTCTCTCCTGAACAATGATGTAGGCTCTAACAATCTATGGAATTTTACAGTACAAGTCTTTAAAGGCAGTTTTCTCAAAATGAGTTTTTCCTTATAATCTGAGCCCGAAATCTCCACTTCAGCAGCACCTACAGACACCGAACCTTCCTGTTTTATTCATGTCTATATTCTGAAGGTTTTTACAGAGGAGATTGTTGATATATCATTCAAAGCCTGATTTATACAACGTTTTATTCCTAAAAACAAAATGTGACAAAACTTGTAATACAAAAAATATTTGTCTTAATGTAAGTGATACACTTGGGATCTGTTCGTTTAGATATTTGCCCTATTCACCTGTAGTGTCCCCCCTTGATATGATTTTTCAGGGCCGATACCGATTATCAGTAATCAAGGAAGCCGATAACCAATATGTAGAACTCATATTCATTTGCAGTGAAAATTTAAAAAAATGGTGTCAACCTTCAGAATAACACACCTTGGATTGGACTGAATACAGTAAACTGCTGGCTCACCAGAGTGCTGTGTAACCAATCAGTGATAGCTGTGAGCGGGACATTGTTACACAGCTAAGAGCGGTGACTACAGGCGCACGCATTTATTTTATCGGTTTTTGGTGAATAAAACGGTGGTGATTATCATCCCAGCCATCCCACTAAGTGGTTGACCTCTAGTCTGAACAATGGCGAGGCGACAGAAAATGAAAAGGACAGAAGGAATCAAAAACCTTTTTGTCAGTCGTATAAGACAAATCTAAAATGAATGACTCTACCTCTTGTCTGAAGGCCTTCCTGAATCCCGTCATGGGCGTCGGTGAGAAGGCTCTGCCGGGCACGCAGCTCACCACCACGGGCAAGCCTTCGCCGCAGGTGCCGTTGGCCTTCAGGGATGCCTCCTGGCCCAGTTTACAGCTGGACAAATGGGCTTCGTTGCCGGTGCAGTTGACAGAGTAGTCCCAGTACGAGGGCTTTCTCCTGCGAGCAAACATTCTGCACAGATGGAGGAGAGACAGCAGGTTCACTGACTCTGATTCACTGAGGTCATTCATTTTCAGTGAATTCTTTTTAGTGCACTGTGGGAAGCTGTTGTGCTTATACTATATCAATCATGTGTGATGTAAATCTGTGCTCAAATAAAAAAAAGTCATTATCAGTTCTTAAACAAAATGTGCTTTACATGTAATTATATCTGTACTCTTTTCTTAATCAATGTAAGTGCAGTTATTCATTTTTGGCAAATACTGTGTACTGTGTGACTGGGAAACAGGATTTGATCTTGCTAAAGGCAAAAAGACTAAAGCAGCAGCTGAATCTGTGCTGTTATGAAAACTCATGAAATGCCAGTGTTTCAACCAATAATTAAAGAGGAACTATACAGGATTTGTAGCTTAGCTGAGCCACATGTTTTACCTTAATTAAACAGCTTTGGAGTAATTGTGATGGTTTAATAAATGGCTTAACTTTTTACGAGGGAGAATGGAGGCTCTCTACATGCCTGTCACGTATTGCGTCTGTAAACCATGTAACCCGTAATCTCTTGTTTATGACAGATTAAACAACACAAATATACACATCGTATATGGTATATAATTTTATCTACCGCTTTATTGATTGATTTATTGACGGCTTCATTGTAAACAAATGCACATGGCTGAGAAGAGGGTTAGCAAAACAGCGGAAAAGCTACCGGTCTTACATAGTTCCTCTTTAATGCATTCACCAATATTTGAATGAAAATCATCAGAAAGCTACTGTATATCCCGACACAGTGAACCTCGACCTATTGTAATTACATTAGCATATTGCATAATTAATACCAAAAGCAAAAGGTTAGCTAACAGCTGGAGAGTTCATTATCTTCCATTATGAACTTGAACAAACTGGGGTTAATGACACTCTTTCAGGCCTGCTGGGACGCTAATCTGTTGTACGCACAAAAAAAAGAAAAAAGAAAAAAAAGACTGAAACAGGGACAGGCAGCATTTGCTTTTCATTTGGGAGCTGGCAAGGAGGAAGCTGCAGACTGGAGGTTGTCCAAGGCTCATGTCCTGAACCGCAGTCTGAGGACTGGTGCTGCTATCTATATGCAATCTGAACACAGCCATGGTGCATAACAGGACCGTTCATATGGAGCAGCGATCGAACAAACTGAGGCTGCAAGGGTTTGTCCGCATCATCAAAATCTCTTAGTTCGGCTTTGATCGACTCGAATGCCACTCTTACGCTCTTTACTTTCTATTTAAAATGAATGATTATGCACATCATCATTATCATCAGTGTGGGCCTTTAAATGAAAGGGAACATTGGCTGTGCCTCGATGCCAAAGGTTTGACAGCTGTATAATGTCCTCTGTGGCTCTGAGGGAGCTTTGTCAAGTCTGAGAACATAACTCAAGGGTCATGACATGAATCATCTTGGCTTAGGTTGCAAACTCTGGTCTTAAGAGTTAGTAGAGAGCTGCTTTATGAGAGGTGTAGCAGCGGGTTGGAACTTGACCCATACCACAAACAAGTGTAGACTTTAATCTGACAAATAAAGAATTTATTTTCCAGTATTAAAGGAGACATATTATGCCCCCTTTCCATAAATTAAAATAGTTCCCAGGTGTCTTAAAGACATGCTTCGGTCAAAATACCCCATGGATCAAATATCACAGCTCTTTTCATCCTCTCAAAACAGCCCTGTTCAGAACGGCTGGTTTCAGTGCAAATGAACCACTGCTTGCCCCGCCCCACCCCTTCTATCGGTCCCAGGTAGGGGTGGGGTTATGCTAACTGGAATCACTGGAAGACAACTGAGAGAACAGCTCGTAAAATTACGATTTCGATCTAGGGAGCCTGCACACATTACAGAGTTTTCTGTCAATCCTCACATTTTGGGGCCCGGAAGGCAAGACAAACACCCAAATATATGTTAAAGGTCCCATATTATGGAAAACAGGTTTTTCTGGTCTCTACATATATAAACTGATCCTCCCTGAGCCTACCAACTCCTAGAATGAGGAAAGCAAACGGGTCCTGCAGCGACTCTGCAGCCCACCGACTGGTAAAACGGTGCTCATACAGGCTGTTCAGACTCCTGTGGTGATGTCACGACGGGAGTGAGGCCGGCCCCTCAACGCTATCAAACGCCTACCACGTCTATTTCTATGGCTGCAGTGCACAGCAAGAAACTCCTGAGCTAGATTGATGAAATACCGACCAATTTTAAGTCATAAAGTGGTAATAATCTTTGCCGTGTACAGTAACCATGTTACTTAAAGGTGCAGGCACAGAAACAGCTTGTTCTCAGTAGAGCTCATTTGAGCGACTTTTAGACAGCTGACATTCAGGACCACGGATCAGTTTGGGGCAATACATTTCGAATACAGTTTAGTTGGACGTCTGACAGCTGAGTGAAATTGAGTAAAAAGAGTATAATATGGGATCTTTAAAGAGCCTTCAAAAAGTGATATTTCCATAATATGACCCCTTTAATTCAACCATAATGGGCTACAAGATGTGTAGGGACTACAGATACATCTCAGTGCACGTCTTGCAGACTACAGCCAATCATCTCACAGTACACTCGGCTAATCTGTGCCGTTTACTGTGCCTAGGATCTTTTTTTCCCCCCCTGACTTCAGTCTTAAAGGCAGTGGCTCCCTACAGGCATCATGCAGCGAGTATCCCGTTAAATGTGCAGCGGTGAGCCTGAGGCAGCAGAGCCGCCTGAAGGAGAAACGCTGGGAACAGATGTCTGGTCTGCTGTTTCATAACTGCACAGCTCACACAACTACAAATGTGAAGCGAACAGATAGAAAGTATGAGATAATGATTACGCTGAGGACAGTTAGAGCTGGAGGCAGAGGCGTCTCCAGGAGGGGACGCTCACACAAACATTAGATTGTATTACTGAAGGAGCAGCACAGTAGGAGGGAGGGGGAGACAGGATCTCTACATCACTATGTTCAAGGGTTAGCTGTGGATGGAAAATGTGGAAGATGTGTATAGGTGCAGTACTATATATTTTTTTCTATTATTATAATTTAAGAATGACAATAAAGCCTCCTTGAATCCATATCCCATTTCTTCATCTGCTCATCACCAGCTCATTGTCTCAGTCAGTTTGTTCAGCGCACATTCACAGGAGTCCTAAAAGCAAAACTTTTACCAGATGTGAGACCCGGGGACAAAATTCGGTAACACTTTATTTTAAGGGGTCCTTGTTCCTGTGTAGTTACCTAATTAATTACAGTGTAATTACCTATGTAACTGCATGTAATAGCATGTACTTACATTGTAATTACATAGTGTATTTTGGTGTACTTACAGGTCCTTGTTACACTTGTAATAAGAAATGCTTGTTACAATACCTGGTCAAAGTGGCCTCTCTCTTTGGGGAAGGGGTACATCTGCAAGAAAAATGGGTGAAACCACAACCCATGTTGCCTGGGCAACCTTTTCCATCAATCTTCCTCCTGCCTCTTGAGTCTTGGAACATTTATGCTGTTTCACAACTTAGTCTATGTAACAGTTGTGTTAATACACCGTTGTTACTCTTTGATACAGTGTAATAAGAACATTAAAGTGTAGCTACCTGCTGGGATACCTCAGTTCTTAACCATTAACTGCAATAACCAGTGTCTTCGATAGTGTACCACGTGTGCTGTTACACAACTTAGTATATGTAACAGTTGTGTTAGTACACCGTTGTTACTCTTTGATACAGTGGAATGAGCACATTAAAATAAAGTGTACCTGGGTCGGGATACCTCAACTCTTACAAATTAACTGCAATAACCAGTGTCTTTGTACTGTCTTTGAGGGTTAAAAAAGTGTGTGCTTTTGTTCAAAGAAACCACGTCCGAGTGAGTGGTCTTCTCTTTGGTTCAGAGAAACCGCGTCGAAGTGAGCGCTCGGCTCGTCAAGTCCAGCTATGTTGTGTTTTTTCTGTTGCATGCTCACTTCTCATGCTCGGGTGTAAAAGTGAGCACAGACGGCTAAACAGACTGCTAAATAATATTGTTGGATGCTTTTGCCTTGGGGAATGTCTATCTGTGAGTAGAATATGTCAATAGTGTTACATGATTGTGTATTTTTGTAATTAAGACATGATTAGTTATGTTTTCGGTAAATATACCTTGCTAGCTTTCAGTCTATGCTAACTCTTTTCATTTTGTTAATCTGGATGCTAATTGAAGTGTACCTATTCATGCAATGCTACTGTAAGTACTGTAAGTAAATTGTGTTTCTGTGATCATTTCAGTTTTATGGAGGAGAAATAGAGGACTTCATTAAAGGACAGGAAAAGATCAAGCCTTGTGGTTTTTTGGGGATAATAAAAATAAAGGACGATAAAGGAACACTGAAATGCATTTTTTTGAGTGTGTGGTTTTATGCATACAGATTGCTGATGATGTTTTCAGTTCCATATGAATTGAGTTATCCAGCATTGTCTCATTTTCTGAAAAAACGCTATTCTAGTTATTGGTTTATGTAAAAATACTTGAGTACCAAGTTTCTGCATGATGTTACATGTAAGTATGTAGCGGGTACACTTTATTTTAATGTGCTCATTCCACTGTATCAAAGAGTAACAACGGTGTACTAACACAACTGTTACATATACTAAGTTGTGTAACAGCACACGTGGTACACTATCGAAGACACTGGTTATTGCAGTTAATGGTTAAGAACTGAGGTATCCCAGCAGGTACACTTTAATGTTCTTATTACACTGTATCAAAGAGTAACAACGGTGTAGTAACACAACTGTTACATATACTAAATCGTGTAACAGCACACGTGGTACACTTTATTTTAATGTGCTTATTACACTGTATCAAAGAGTAACAACGGTGTACTAACACAACTGTTACATATACTAAGTTGTGTAACAGCACACGTGGTACACTATCAAAGACACTGATTATTGCAGTTAAGGACTGAGGTATCTCAGGTACACTTTAATGTTCTTATTACACTGTATCAAAGAGTAACAACGGTGTACTAACAGAACTGTTACATATACTAAGTTGTGTAACAGCACAACAGGTACACTTTATTTTAATGTGCTTATTACACTGTATCAAAGAGTAACAACGGTGTACTAACACAACTGTTACATATACTAAGTTGTGTAACAGCACACGTGGTACACTTCATATTAATGTGCTTATTACACTGTATCAAAGAGTAACAACGGTGTACTAACACAACTGTTACATATATTAAGTTGTGTAACAGCACACGTGGTACACTATCAAAGACACTGATTATTGCAGTTAATGTTTATGGACTGAGGTATCCCAGGTACACTTTAATGTTCTTATTACACTGTATCAAAGAGTAACAACGGTGTACTAACACAACTGTTACATATATTAAGTTGTGTAACAGCACACGTGGTACACTATCAAAGACACTGGTTATTGCAGTTAATGTGTAAGGACTGAGGTATCCCAGCAGGTACACTTTAATGTGCTTATTACACTGTACCAAAGAGTAACAACGGTGTACTAACACAACTGTTACATATATTAAGTTGTGTAACAGCACACGTGGTACACTATCAAAGACACTGGTTATTGCAGTTAATGTGTAAGGACTGAGGTATCCCAGCAGGTACACTTTAATGTGCTTATTACACTGTATCAAAGAGTAACAAGTGTGTATTAACACAACTGTTACATAGACTAAGTTGTGTAACAACACACATGTTCCAAGACTCAAGAGACAGGAGGAAGATTGATGGAAAAGTTTTCCCAGGCAACATGGGTTGTGGTTTCACCCATTTTTCTTGCAGATGTACCCCTTCCCCAAAGAGAGAGGCCACTTTGACCAGGTATTGTAACAAGCATTTCTTATTACAAGTGTAACAAGGACCTGTAAGTACACCAAAATACACTATGTATTTACAATGTAAGTACATGCTATTACATGTAGTTACATAGGTAATTACACTGTAATTAATTAGGTAACTACACAGGAACAAGGACCCCTTAAAATAAAGTGTTACCCAAAATTCTATTTAGATGTGTATCTGTGTACTCAGATTTATTTTCTCAGACTTTCTCCGAGTTAATCCTGTGGTCAGGGATCTTCACCTGCATGTTGTCTCACTTCTCTGCCTGCTTCCAAGATTATCATCCTGCCTGTTGTTGATCGTGACATTTAGAGATATTTTCATAATTTGTTTTATTTTATTTTATTTGGTCCGTTTTTTTGGTCATGGGTTTCAAACACATCTTTTTTCAAAAACATCTCTGTACAACAACATCTAAAAGCAAAACTCTACCCAGATGTGAGACCTGCGGACAAAGTTTTATCAGATGTGTATCAATTTGGGTCCAGTAACACTGGGTTTAAACACTGATTGACTGTAATTTTGTGGAATTTACATTTAAATCCCCAACCTTTAAAAATAAAGAGCCACAAATTCACCTTTTCCACATCTTATCTCATAAATACTTTTAATTTAACTTAAACATCTTTGAGGAACGCTGGTTAAATTCAAAACTACACAATTAAGATTATGAAAGTGCAGCAGCCCTTGGCTCTGTGTCCTGTAAAAACACGCTGCACGCGTTTCATGGGGCTGCAGCAGGAGCCGGCTGACACGTAGATGGAAAGTTAAGGAGCCGTCGCCGTCTCTGCTGTGGTTACCTAAAGCAGAGGAAACTTCCAGCCAGCCCAGGCAGACAGACAGTAAATTCAAGGTTAACTCAAGTGCTGGAAGTTTTATGGTACGCCGCGATTAACCTGTGGCCGCCTGCCTACAAGCTTCCTCATGTAAGCAAGATTTAGATCCCTGAGCTGCACATTACCACAGCTCTGTGGAATGCTGCGCTGATGCTGGACGTACAGGAGTCAGGCCGGGGCTCAGAGTGTAAGGACGTGTGACCATGTCAAACACATAACACAGAATTCAGGCTTATTCAGGTGAAATACACAAGAGGATTATGTATTTCACCCTGGTGGTGGTTTTCTTAAATTACAAGAACTACATTTATATACATTAATGTGAATTTAATCAACTATCTTTGTTTTATTTAAATGGGCGCTTCACACTTCCTCCTATATACACTTTACTGTCCTCTCTACCCAGACTCTATTAACTTTGACTCTATTTGCACTTTATCAATCTTTCATGCATTCCACTGTATCATAATCTCTGTTATTTTCAAACTTTCCGTTTGCACTTTTTTTTAACATAACACACATGTCTATTTGCACTGTAAAACATACTACTGTACCTTATGGTTGCACAAATCATCATCATCCAGTTTGTAATATTTTTTCTACATAGTTTTTCTTTTGTTTGTTTGTATGTTTTTCCCATTTCTACACTTTTCTTTCATATTTGATGTCACTGCCTGTGTGCCTTAAAGGGATAGTTCAACATTTTGGCAAATTGGCCCATTGCCATAATCCCTATAGTTTTGGGGGTAGGTTTGTTACCTTTAATTGTCGATGCAAGCTGGTTTTAGAACAGCAGAGCAGAGCGGCGAGCTGCTCAGAGCTACACTACGGAGGGTAATTCCTGGTTTCCCTCATTAAACTCATCAATTACACAACTCCAAAACGCTCTCATGGACAAGTTGTTACCTGCACATTCACCACGCTATGAGATAATAACAGAACGTTATGAGACAGAGTTGTTTTCGAGGCAAATGTAGAGACTGCTTGCCGAAAAACTGCCCCCGACAGGAACGAGCATCAGCGGTTTTGCATGAATTTACACTGAAAACAACTCTGTCTCGTAACGTTCCGTTATTATCTCATAGCGTAGTGAATGTTGGATTGTGTATTTGATGAGTTTGATGAGGGAAACCACAAAATCCCATGAGCCTCCGTAGTGTAGCTCTGAACAGTTTGTGGCTTGGCTCCACCGTTCTAAAAACAGCTTGCACCGACAATTAAAGGTAACGAACCTACTCCTAAAGAGGGATTATGGCAATGGACTACTTTGCCAAAATGTTGAACTATCCCTTTAACCTGTTGCCACTCCGCCGTCGGGGGGGTTTTAATCAGGGAGGTGTCACAGAGGATGTCACCAGTCACTTGAAATAGTCATGCCACATATCGTTGGAAAGCTAAAACTCTTGTGATTAAAGATATGCCGACCATTCCTAAATATAATCATCAGAGCAACACTCGAATCAGACTATAAACATGCTAACAAAGTTCGTAAAAAGCCGATATAACTCACGATTTGTGTCAGGGCAGGCTCAGGATCACAGGGTTTCCCCACAAACTTGGTGTCGTTACATTCAGAAAAGTCCAGTAAATCCAATCCAGTAAAGTATTTAGTCCAAAACACACGGTTGTACCGGTAGATAACCTCATCCCGCTGCTGCATCTTATGAAATTACGCATTGTATATCCAGTAAATCCGTTTATTTCTCCTCATAAGTCCGGCGTTTACATGAAAACAATGTTTATTTCACTTTACAAAATGGCGCTGCCCTCTGAGCTTTCGATTGACAGCTCACTCGACCAATCACAAGCTCCCTCTCTCCGGCTGCCGCCTGCAATAGCGAATGAGTGGCTGTGTCTCATGAGGAACATCCCCTCCGACAGCGCTGAATGGCTTCAGCCAATAGAAACAGATCCCGATGACAACTGTAGCATTGAATAGCCAATGAAATTACGAAACGAACGATGTGCTGCATTCACGGTCCCTGGGAAAAGGCAGCACCGCCATTTTCATGCGTAACTTTGCAAAAGCTGCACTTTGGCGCATGTATTGTTTGTCAATGGCAACTTTAGGAAAACGCCTAGATATACACTTAGAAAAACATGTGTAAAATACTCATTTTTAGCAGGATTGTTATCAAATTTGAACTGGGGCCAGGTAAGGCTTCATGCTGTAGTCCCATTGTGTTTTCCAGCTAAAATTCTCAGCTACACTCATCTTCAGGCATCTGATTGCAACAAAAAAATTCAGGCGAGAATAAAAACATTCTAATTCAGTGTGCTCCCACTTAGATTACTCAATGATAGTAGCACTTATAGTGATTATTTCAGTTTGGGGAAAAACTTCAGAGTGATACCTTTCAAAAGAGACCAAGCCCATCCATATTCTCCAAACAGTTCAAGAACAGCATTCAATTTACTTTGGGTACGCCTTGGATAGGCGAATATTACAGAATTTATAGGAGTGACATTAAGGCACATAGGCAGCGGCATCAAATATGAAAGAAAAGTGTAGAAATGGGAAAAACACACAATAAACAAAATAAAAAAATATTACCAACTAGATGATGATGATTTGTGCAGTCATAAGGTACAGTGGTATGTTTTACAGTGCAAATAGACATGTGTGTTACAGTATGTTCAAATGGGCCAATTTGCCAAAATGTTGAACTATCCCTTTAAATTGCCCCTGAGGATGTATATAATTGAATTGAATTGAGAGAGAAACAGTTTATTTAACAGCCTTACAACTTGCCTGTTGGTGTTCTAGTGCAAGCAGCGGCTGGTAAAGGGTTAAAAATATACTATGCTACTTCAGGTCATGGCCCTGATGAGCTGACTAAGACGTTTGAAGTTTTGAGTGTCGGGTTGAGGTTGGAAACGTAACCCACCCACCACACGGTCAGATGTGAAGCTTGACATCCGTCCTCAGAGTCCACACATCAGGTGAAATGTTTAGTTTCAGTGAAGTGACGTGAGACTTCCTCACAAGACAGGGCCAGACAGGGAACTGACCCAAGGCCCCAGACATCTGAGCCCTGGAGCTCCACAGAAGCTCCAGGTGTGCAGCGGAGGTGCACGAAAAATAAAACTAATTGCAAATTTGGCTTGTAAATTTGGGACGTGTACAAATGAAACAGTGTCAAATGTAATATTAACGGCACAATGTGAGGCCTGACGTCTCAGAGCAGTTGTTGCCTTCTCTCTTGTGACATTTGAGATGTTCCAGACCTTTTTCGTCACAACTGGTGTTAATAAGCTGAAGGGAGACAAGCTTGCAGTGCTTTAATTCAAGGAGTCACAAACTAAAAAGCTTTACTGAACGTCCCAGTTTGAAGAACAGTGATTTATAGTTGGTTTAGATGAACTATAGGTGCGTTTCACTACGTGGTACCGGCTCAACACGACTCGACCCGACTCTGGGACACTTCTAGGAGAGCGCTTCCATTACAGGATAGTACCGCCTTCTGAGACTCCGTCCTTCTAGATACTTAGCACTGAGAGAAAATCTCAACCTGTCATTCTGCCATCTGTTTCTCACAAGTGGCTCAGCTTTATGGAGGTGCAATACTAAATTCCTTTGAATAAAATTGTGTAACCGATGCTTTAGAAAACATGAGGGGATGTAACATGTGTAAGTATATAGTGCTGACTAACAGAGTATTTGGGATACATACTGTATCTTTTACAAGAGCCTTTTATAACAGACTTTAGAAGTCAGTATGCTGCGTTGTTGCTGACTTGCTGAAAAAGCAAATAATAAAAATAAGATCCTGGAACCACGGGGTGATGGAGTTTCCTCTGTGTTCACACTTAAATATTAGAAGAATCAAGCCTCTGTTCAAGGTGGTGTAGAAAATAAATGGTATCTCTGGAAACACTGACAGTTCTATCGATGTCAGCACAGTCAGATACCTCCTCATTCTGAAGCCCTTTGCTGTGTGAGTGTTTATTAACCTGGTCAACACCAGACCACAGGAACATTTACATTTTGGTATTTATGTCAGGCACAGAGAGAGTGGCTAACATGACATTACCAATTTGTGGCTGTGGCAAATAATCCATCTGCCCAGAGCCAGATTACATCATTATCCAACAATACACCCACGTTCATTTGGAGACCACTGCACCACCTAACCCCAACCTTTCCTCGCTGCCACCCAGGACCGCACGTTATTGTTACTACAGTGGAAAACTCACTTGTAGACTCTGGCGTTGTACTTCCTCTCCCCGGGGAAGCCGAACATGCCGCAGATGACTCTGCTGTTGAACTGCGTCCACTCGGCGTTGCAGATCTGCTTCCATTTACCGCCATCCTTGACCTCCACATAGCCCTCCGTCACCGGGATCCGCTTACGGTACGACGACAGGATCGGTCGTATGCGCACGTCTTCCACTTGGATGTCCAGGCTCTGTGGACGACATATGGAGAAACGTGCTCAGAGTGACACAAAAACTGATCTGGAAACTGCTGTGAGGCCTGGCAAGGAAGGAGGCTTGTTTCTCTCTGACATATTCACTGCAAAAACTCAAAATCTTACCAGGAATATTTGTCTTATTTCTAGTCAAAAATGTCATTTCTAGTCAAAACAAATTCTCATTATACTTAAAATAAGACTCATCACATAAAAACGTAGCCTGTTTTTAGACACTTTTTACTTCTTTCAAGCATATTTTCACTTGATTCACATCTGATAGTGGGGCAAGTTTTTCTTTCTTATTACAGGCACACAAAAAACTTGCTTTCACTGACAGATTTTTCTACTTATTTTAAGTAAAGATTTGTTTGAAACAAGTGAAAATGATCTAAAAACAAGTTCATTTTTAGGCGATGAGTCTTATTCTAAATGGAAAGAGATTAGTTTTAACTAGAAATGAGACATTTTGACAAGAAATAAGACAAAAATTCTTGGAAAGATTTTCAGTTTTTGCAGTGTTGTCATAGAAATTAACTATGTTGTTGTCTTTTTGTCTAATTGCCAAATAAATAGGGTTTATTTGGCTTGGTCCATTCATATGCAGTAAATGAGTGTAATATGCTCATTCAGAATACACTATATCACTTCTATAACCTTCATTTCCTGGTTAGACAGACCTCTGAAATCCAACGTGATGTAGACATGCTACACTTCACATCTGTCAAGCGCTTCCTGTGTTACATAACAAGCAATCAAAGACATTTAACCCCCCGTGTCCCGACCGTGAGCACAGCTGCTCTGCTCCCTGCACACCGCTTGTAAATCTTATCCAGATTGCTCAAACATTTTTACAGTGAAATCACCTTATTAATGGTAAACACCATGACTGACTGCTCCGCAACTGTTTTTAAAAGCCAAAGGGTATTCGGAAGGGTTTCCATGGTAATGTGTGCAACACGCTTTTTAGTGCCTTGCTGCAAAGAGGTCAATAAAGCAAAGAAAAATGCACAGAAACAGCAGTGTGAGCAGGAGATAATTAAGACGCTGAGTTTTCTTTCCGAACGCCTCCGGTCTACCTCATCAACCACAGACAGGACTCCTCCACGCTACCGAGACAGAACACAAGTTAGTTTCTGTCTTTGACTTCAAAGTTGTCACTTTCATGCACCGCCGGGGTAAATTATGAGACATGGATTACATGAATGATGTCATCCTTAAACCAAGGTTTTTCCGCTGTGCACAGGACAGTAGCTCTGGGCCGCACTATGAAGCGTGGCCGCCAGTCGAGCTTCAGCGGCTTGGTGCGACCTCACAGCAGGATTAAGTTAGCCTGGTCCTGACCAGTCTGTTGCACAGAGACTGGTCACTATCCATTGAGAAATGTTTACTTTCTGGTAGGCAGAAACTCTGTAGTTTAAAACTACTCAATCTGCCTTTACCCAATCCTTAAAGGGATAGTTCACCCAAAATTGAAATTTAACTCTAACGGTTGCAAATGGATACCAACTGTCTTCGTAACAAAAAGACACACCAAAAAACATCCAAATACCTCCATGCTGCTCGTATGTAATGTCCGTCTTGTATTGAAGCTCCGAAATGCGAAATTGTCCCGAAAAAATGTAAATAAGTCTATATCTTAAGCTTGTTTGTAGCGGAAGCTCCTCTTCCCGGTTCGTCAAATTTGGACAAACCAGGGTCTGTCCTCTTCCCAGTTCGTCCAAATTTGACGAACCGGGAAGAGGAGCTTCAAGAAGCTTCCGCTACAAAACAAGCTTGACTTAGGCTATTTAATTTTTTTCGGGACAATTTCGCATTTCGGGGCTTCAATACAAGATGGACATTACCAACGTCACCAACGACGGGAGCCTTCAGTGTTATGTTGTAACAAGTAGGAGGGCCGTTGTGGTGAGCTGGGAAGACGGTGTTAGCGGCGGATGCTAACCGCTACTGCTAGCCAAAGTCAGCATCGAGCTAGCTCACCACAACGGTCCTCATACTTGTTACCACTCGAGGCTTTAGTTGTTGGTGACGTCCGGGTATCGGTCTGCAGCTCCAGCGTTTCACCCAAACTGTATTTCTTTTTCTTTGCAGTCCTGCCTGCTGCTGCTCAGAGAGAGACGTGCTAGCACTCGCTAACATCAGAGACAGCTAGTGGGGCTAGCAGCCCCGAGCCCTCCTACTCTGCTGCACGTAGCTTCACCTGAACTCTGTCATTGGCTGGAGAGAAAACACAGACTCTCTCGCTCTCCACCCAGAAACGTCCCCGTGCACAATGAAGCAAACAAGACCAAAATACAGGCAGGGGGAGGGGGCTCTGCAGACACAGCCACAGTCTAGCATTCATTTTTGGGCAAAAAACTCCAGACTCATGTCATGATGTATGATCATGTGCTGGAACCGGCCGAAACGCAATGAAGCTGCTGCAGTGCCGTAAACAACGACCACCCCCCCCCCACTTCAATGATGCAAATGTACGAATACACAGGATGGAACTTTGTCAACATTGCTCTTACTCAGGCAATAATTCTTGGATGCCACAATGGAACGAATGGTTTCGCAAACATCCTAACTAGGACACATAGAAGGGCCCATATAACACCAGTAGCATACACAATTCAATTCAAGATCCTTTTACTCTCACCTTCAAAGCCTTACATGGTCAGGCTCCGCTTTATGTGACTGAACTCTTACACCCCCACTCATCAGTTCACTCCCTCAGGTCCAACACACAAAATCCTCTGTCGCACGCACCTGAAGACTCGTGGCGATCGAGTGTTCCCAAACTTCGGAACATTCTTCCTGCGTCCCTATGTTGCTTTCTTTGAAACTTTCAGGAAGCAACTTAAATCACTTCTGTTTGGGCTGCATTTGGGTAACCTTTTACTTACTTGCTCTACTTACTCTCTTATATTGTTATTTTACGTGTCTCTTCTTCGTCTCTTGAATCACCTTTTAAATTCTCTTGTGAAGCCCTATGTGACATTTGACTGTCTCTGCAGGGGAGAAAAGCCATGAAAGCATTTCAATCCCAGGCGGAGTAGCTACTGAGGGCAGATGGGCAGAGCCAGGCTGGGATTAAGTGGTTTGGCTGTGCGATGAATGAAGCTCTGCAAACTTAGTGACACTCACAACAATGGCTGAAAACAATCAATAAACAGTGGAATGGTGCTGATACGTAAAAGTGTAAACTGGAATGCCAAAACACATAAGGTAGACGGTAGAAGAGTACATGAGATGAACACAGAGGCTTTACAAACAGATCCCTCTCTTAGTCTCCAGTAGCTCTAACTCCAGAGTGGCACATGCTGTCTGTGGCCATGTTAGCTACCAGGAACACAGTAGAGGCTTGGTGCAGCTGTCCTGCTCGGAGGCTGCAGTGCATGCCCGTGTCATCATGGCTCGGCTAAAGCAGAACAACCTGGGCTGGTGGGAAAAACCCAGTGTGTGTAGAGGTCAAAGACAGAGTGTAGGACAGGAAATTGAGTACAGAATCATGTCATTGTCCTGTTCCAATAACAGAGAGAACACATGTGATATGCAACAGGCTTGCAGAATCCAGAATTTCTCACTGACATGGTCTTTTAAACCTATAACACATGCTTCTCTGATTGGTCCAGCTCCACTGGTGCTCTATAGGAAACACCTGGATGGTAATCCAATAATGTACTCACTGATGAAGATAACCTGTCTCATCTTCACCACTCTATACAGTTTTGCACATAATATGCTTCATTAAAGGGACAACGAGGAGTTTTGGAAAAGCGAAGCGTTTTCACACTACATTTATGAGCCTCCGCGCGCACCGTAAAATTCTTTGACCGGCGCAAGACAGACTCATGTTTTCATTCATCAATAATTTAAGTCGGAGGTTCAAAAAGGTTCACATACCGTCGTAGTTCCGACCATAAACGGCGATTTGGCGGCGTTATTCTCATGACTCGCCACGAAACCGAAAGTAAAGAAATCTGGTCGGCTCGACCAGCATTTCCGCCACCACTAATAATAACAAAATAACGATAGAGACAGAACGATATATTTATCGAAAATGGGCCCATTAACAAGCGTGGGTAGCAGAGATTCATCCACATTAACGTGAGACTTTTTTATAACCGAATAGAAACTCCTCGTTGTCCCTTTAAATACATGTCAGACCAGATACTAAATACCCTACATTTAAAAGGGTTGGGGTTACCACCACTGCTACATGCATCACATTTAAAAAAGAAAGAAAGAAAGAAAGAAAGAAATGAAGTACTATTTCAGCTGTCATGTTAACATGGAGTGTTAGTATAGAGCCTTTTGTCACATGGACCATGTTAAGGTGGGCCCCTGTCTGGGCCTCTACTCATCTCCTAGCAACCTGTGGTGCACATGCCAAAGTGTTTCTGTTCTGTAAATATGAATGAGATGTTATCATCAGCCAACTGGAGGCACATGGTGCATTTAGTGTCTGGGTTCAAATTAGGAACATTAATTAACTTTGCATCTTTATTTTCAACTTTGATCAAGAATCTAATCTGATTTTACATCTGAGCAAAACTCAGTATGCTGTCAAAAAAAAAAAGCAAAAAAAAAAAGCAGAGCCTTTCCCCTCAGACTTTTTTGCATGGATTAAATAAACATTTTCCTCTCCCATAGTCCGAACCCACATTCTTGTGCTACGTGACAGTGCAGGCTGAGGGGAGGGAGCAGAGTCTGGCTGTGGGGTTGGGGGGGTGGAGGGTGTTGCTTTGCTCAACAGATGGACTGGTATAAACTCCTCTCCCACACAGCCAAGAAGAACCTAGACATCAAATAATGAGAAAGGAGGGTTTCCTAAATTGGCATTTGCCTCCAGAGACGGACAGATGCTGCAGAGTGAAAACTACGAATCTTCAGTCTCTCTGCTATTTTTTCTCCCACAGATAACCACATTAATCACTGTGGTTAGAGGCAACACGGTCTGGGCTGCAGAGGATATAAAACTGTATACAGGGTGAAATCATGGAACATGATAATGACTGGAAATGTGGGGATGGTGACCTTGTCTGGGTTTACTGGATATATAGTACATGACTCAGTCAGAAGAGCAAATAAATGCAGACCAGCTAAACATTCGACCAAACAGGAAGCTGGGATGTTGACACACTGTGTGCAACACGATTGTGCTCAAATATCAAGATATCAAGAACTATGCAAGTCTGCTCGCTTTTCCACTGTTTTGGTTAGCCTACGCTGCTCTCGCCCATGTGCATTTGTTTACAATGAAGCCGGTGAAAAATCAATAAATGGAGCGGTGGATAACATTACATGATGTTACGATGTGTGTGTTTGTGTAGTCTTAACCGCCATAAACAAAAGATTACGGGTTACGGAGTGCATTTGTGTTGCGGTGCGCAGAGACGAGAGCTGGGACACCGGGGCGACTACACTGATGTTGCAAGGTTGGTTTTCAGCCGTGAGACGCCAGGTGGAAGGCAGAGAGCCTCCGTTGTCACTCGTATAAGTCATGTAGTTAACTATCACTACTACTTCGGAGCCTTTTAATTAAGGTAAAAATGTAGCATAGCCACGGGAGAAATCCTGCTTAGTTCCTCTTTAAGTTACAATATTTCACTTTTTCTCAATAAAATAGTTAAAACCAACAAGACATATGGTATTCTATTAGGGGCTGTATAGTTACATGTCCCACATGTTTATAGCAATGATCATCTGACAAACACATGACTGTAATCATGGCAACAGTCGGGCAATGGCATAAAATCATGTCCAAACTGACTCCATAATATCACGCCACATATTTGAGATACACCTTTTACATGTTGACCATTTTCAATGCTGTGTTTTAATCAGATGAAGGATGTTAATCATCAGACATCAGAATATTAACAGCAAGAATAAATTAGTATTAATTAGTATATTAGTCAGCTTAGCCCCAAACCGAAAATAACTAGTAAACTCCCATCATCCCACACCTCTTCATCAGAAAACTGTCTGGTATTGTTTTGATTGAGAGACCCCTTGTGTCAGGAGTTACATAATGTGTGTTTAACGTCACATAAACACAGAAACAGCAGGACGTTTTCCCACTGACAGATCCACCAAAAACATTTACTACATACAGTTTATTTAAAAACCTGAAAAAAGCTACACTTCTCCTGTGAGTATGTTTCAGGATCAGCACACGAGACACCCAGCTCACGTGGCCCCCCTCCTCCCTCCTCTTCCTCATTCCTCTCCCATCCATTTAATTTCCTTTAATTAATTCCAGTTTAGTGCCCGATCAGTTCAGTCCTCACATGTCTTGTTTGCAGACAACAATCCACCATTGGACTGCAGCGAAGAAGAGATCTCTAACATGTGTGCCTCGTTTTGGCGTTCTCCAGGGAGAAGGGGGGGGGGGCTTCCTGAGGTTCTGCCTGTCCGGTAGGTGAAGTGGCACAGATGGAAAAGCCATTAGTGGGATGAGTTGAACAGGAGGAGGTGAAAGGACCTCATTCTGTTGCAATTCAGCTCTGATTCACTGAGGCCACCTCTGGGTTTTTACTATTCATTTTCTGTTTTAAAAGGCACATATACCGTAACCGCTTCAAGCTATCATTTTTTAAGTTTGAAAAGCACTCCACTGCGCTGAAACAGCAAAGCATTCTTTCCTAAAACGCCTCAGACAGCTATCATGCAGCATCAAATTAGAAATGGATGTCCAGTATTCACTCTCCTTTGAGCTCTGTTTTGGTCTCCACCAACTTCTGAGAAAACCTCTCTGGCTCTCCAGATGCTATGAATTCAACCTTCCACAGCAGCCTGTTGCTGATTTTGCCCGTCTCCTGTCTGGTGCTGAGCAGGAAGCCCATAATGGTTCATATATGTTTTATATATTGTTTACTGACAGCTGCCTGCTGTGTCTGGAAATGAGGCAGAAACAAAACAGAGACTGAAACAAAACAGCCAATGGAGCTCAGAATCAAAACAATGAGCTGAGATAAAAAAGCTGTGTAGATAGTCGGCTAAAGCTGGGAGAAAGTGGAAGATCGATGTGCTGGTGATTTGATTCATTGTTAAAAGTGCATTGCTACACGTGGTTTGATAAAAGCATTGATTAGTTCAGCTTTATATTCAAAGGGAGCCACATAAAACTCCACAGAGCTGAGGTTTGAGTTCTGAGCAACAGAAATGACAGATACTCAGCAGCAATCAGGAGATGGCAGGTTAAAGGTCCAGTGTGTAAAATTGGAGGGGGGGGGGGCATGACATCGTTCAGATTCTAGATTGCAGCGCTCACTCACTCGCTCTCACTCATCCCTCCCGTCGGCAAAGTGACGGTGGCCTCCGAGGACAAAAAAACTTGTTTACCACTGCTGGGACGACTGGGAGTATTTCAGGAGCATGGAGCGATGAGGTGAAGATCTAAACCATTTTACAATATGTCCGCTGTTTCCTACTCCATCTTTCATTCTGCCTTCCTCTTCGTTGGTTTATTTATGAGCGTGAAACTTGCGAAACGTGCTCTCTGGCTGGCTGGATTTACCATTCGGGCTGCCGTACAAACATGGCGGACACTCTCTAAAGCAAGACCCTTGCTATGTATATATAAAAGAACAATTATAAGGCTATGAAAACCAAACAAATTTTATTTTATAGTGATTATACATTATTCATGGGTAGTATATTCAGATTTTGCCAATAAACCTTGCCAATTATTACATACTTGACCTTTAAGAATATGAGAATAATTAACACTGATTGCTGCTCATGAAAATCACACACTCGCGGGTTTCAGCATTTGGACTTTGCTGACAGAAAAACACTCTGTCAGACTTCTGGCTGGGATTTAATGGCAGTTTTTCCAAAGACCACACGGGACATAAATATAAAGAAAAGTGCAGCTGGGCAACAAGCTATGAATCACATCAGAGCAGTGGAGTCACCACTATTTTTAAAAGGTTGTTACACAGTGATGTCATCTTTAATTAAAGACTAGAAACGACGTGATGGATCAATCACTTGCTGTTTAATTGAAGAACCTACATAATAACCATCCTGTTATTCTCTCCATGAAAAACCACCGTCTATATAACGTTTCTATTAAAAGCAGAGCAGGACTATTTATGAATGTTCCCATAATTAATGATGGGAGTTTTGTAGAATAACTTGCATGTCAAGTCAACTCCTTTTAACTAAACAGATGAGTCTGGATGAGTCATGTTGTAATCTTGAATAATGTTACCAGGGTTTACGGGGGGATGCAGGATAACAGCTGACTCAATTTCCTTAAAATTCCCATGATTCTCTTAAGGGGGGGAAATGTGTTCGAATTGTCCAACTGCTTTTTATTTCTTCCCACAACAGTTGAGCTGTTTGCCTCTCTCCCTAAGTTTGACCCTTCCTCCACCCTTCCCCTGTGCCATAGCTGGACTCACCATCAAGCACTTAACAGAACGGCAAATCTTGATCGGCACCATCAAACAATCCTTACATTTTTTTCCTCCCTGCGCACGAGAGCATGTTCAAGGACTGGGATCACTGCCCTCTCTGTATTTTAAGCTGGTTCACTTCAATGGATCTAACCTCAGAGTTCTTTTGACACGTTGCCAAACAGTGAAGAACCATGGAATAATGGTTTCCACAAGGGTTCACAGCATACTGCTGAGGACTGAGCCCAACTGGACACTGCAGTGACTCACCATCACCTCTTGGGGTTCAAAGTGGTGTAATAAGCAGCACATAGGACGGTGAGTGAGTTAGCATGCTAACCTAAAGGGAAACTATGCAAGTTTGGTCGCTTTTCCTCTGTTTTGCTAACCCTCCTCTCGGCCATGTCCATTTGTTTTCAACATAACTGGCGAGAAAGCAACCCATGGAGCAGTGGATGGCGTTACATATCATATTCGATGTTACAATGTGTATATTTGTCTGTAATAAACAAGAGATTACAGGTTACGGGGCGCGTTTATGTCTCGGTGCCTCAGAGAATAGAGCTGGGACACCGGGTCGGAGGCTCTGATCTGGCAAGGTTGGTTTTCAGCCAAGAGACGCTAGGTGGAAGACAGAGAGCCTCCATTCTCCCTGTTTAACCATCAAAATTGCTCCTTAGTTAAAATAAATGTGGCAGCTATACCTCAGCAGCACATCACCAAACACTTGTTCTTTCACATTCGGTTGACACTAAGTTATTTTTTGAAGGTTTTCAGATAAAATCAAACATCTGACCCCACTGTCTTTTCTTTTTCATTTGCTTTGTAATAAAACCAGTGGACAAATGATATCTGACCTGCTAAAACAGTTGACATAAATCATCTAAGCATGTTTACAGAAAATACCAAATAACCTTGCAAGTAATAGCCTCCATAAGCTGCTGGTCATGCTAGACCATGTAAGACTGTTCACCCCTATGTGCACATAACTGATCAAAGGACAAAGTGTTATTCCTCCTTTTAGAGCAACAAACTCACTTTAAAGTGTGGAAGCTCTAATAATCACAGGATATTAAGGTTTTAAAGGGAAGATGAGACTTTCAGAATATTCATTCCTCCCCTTCTAAACTGGCCATGATGCCTTCAGAGCACAATCTCACTGTAATGCACGGGACCAAATTGCTCCATATTGCATTAACCGAAACAAGCCCTGCACAGTATTTTGTAATTGGGCAAATGGAAACAATCCTCTTGCCCAGATTCACATTCAAAGAAAGATTCAGCAGCAAGAATATTATTAAACGCTTCACATTCTTCTGAGTCATTATGCATGTTTTTCTCTCTGGTGAAAGGGTAGGTTCAGATCAGGACCCTGTTTCTTCTACCTTTTTCTAGAGTTTTTAAATTATTGTTTTTAATTTATTGTCTATTGTTGCTGTATTTTTGCACCTGGGATTGCGACCAATTTCATTGTGCTTGCGCAATGACAACAATAAAGTCTATCTATCTTACTAAATAAGCCTTTTTTCACAGTTCTCCTGCTGTTGTTCTGCAACACTCGGACAGGTTCCCTCGAAGGGAAGTCTCAGAAGGGAGTGAGGGGGGGGGGGGGGGCAGCCAGAGACCAAAGGTGCATCAATCATCAGGAGCCCTTGTCATTTCTTTCCCTTTTCTCACAGGTCACTCTGAACACAACCCACAGCTCAGCATCGTGTGTTTTCAGGCACTACTGTAGGCCTATAGGACATGGGCCCTCTACAGTAAAGACATCGCTCGCCAGAAAAAACAAAGTGCATGCAGCTTAGGAACATATGGTTCCAATAGAGGGCTTCAACAACTCTCTCTTCTCAGCCAGCAGAAATCACCTCACATCCGCAGCAGAGTAAGAAACTGGGTTCACATACAGTGTGGTATTTAGTTACAAACCGTTTTCTGAGAATTTTCGTGAGCACCACAGCCGCTCTCGGCTCCGTCTGTTGTTCTCAGCACTTTTTTACAAGTCCCCGTCTTAAAGAACACATCTAACATCCCGTCTTTCTCGAGAGACGGTGATTATTCCAGCAGCTGCGACACAAATTGAGGATGATGTTGTTTTTGCACAGTGTTTACAGAATGCAGAGAGTGTTGTGTGTCGCAGTGTGCATTTCCGATTAAACCAGCCTTTGTTAACAAACCGAAAACAGATGCGCCACAAAGTTGTGACGAACCCTGAGCTGAAGTACCACTCACGAAGACAATGATTGGATGCAAGTGAACTGCTTTTATATGAAGTCAAAGCTGAAGCAATTGGAAATTAAAGTCACACTTGGGAGCGACTGCGGTGTTCGTGGCTCTGTGCGGTGGCACGGCTGCTCTCCTTGTGTGTTTCAAATTAAAAGCATTCTTATCCTGTTGATAGCAAAGTAAATCATAAATGTTTGAGGAGACAAAGTTTACAGTGTGACAAACCCAACTAAATAGACAACAGCCGCTTAATTCAAAAATGAAGCTACACAGCTGCACTGCCTGTGCTGCATCTCAATGGTCTTCACCATCAGACAGAGGCCAAACTAACAACAACAAAAAACAAACCTGAGCAGACATGGCTGTTACTAATGCATTGACTTGTGTACTGTTTGCTAAAATGCCTGTGGTTCAGCATAAAGAGCAGTTTGGACAATTGCTGTACAGCCACAGTGCAAACACATATAGATGATCTATTTTTAACTGAATCAAATCATGTGTTTAAAAAAGGATTCTCAGTCACCTTTGTAGTTAAAGCCAGTGATATGTTCCATAATCTTAACATTTACTGTGATCCTTAGAGATCATGTGCATAAGACTCTGTTAGTGCTTTACAATCAAGTAACAAATAAGTTAAAAAAACAAACAAAAAAACAATAGCAAGAAACTACAGTAAAAATAACAAAAACAAAGTATTAGCATGTTCCAAGTCTCCAAATGCCATGTGTTTTTGCAGGTGCTTGGTCATAAACCAAAGTACTGGACAAATTGAAATAAATTTCCACCTGATGATGGCGCAGTATGAAAAGTCTGGGAAATAGTAATGTCTCCACAAAGTTTGGTGTCAGTGTGAGAGAAATATGTAAAATATTTGAGCTGCAGGAATCAGTTGATGAAATGTCAGAAGATCACCAGAGTCATTATGATTTATCCTCCAGGCAACACGGACATCCACACCAAATTTTACTACAATCCACCCAAAAGTTAACAAAACCTTTTTGCTAAAAAGAAAAAAGACAAAAATGTCAAGTATGGTCGAGGATGATGGGGATTTCATTAGCTTTGCAGATATGTGGTTATGAACTAAATTATTGGAGGAATTTAAAGTTTGACCTGTAGGTGAATAAAATGAGGAGGCAGGGGATCATTAAAGTTATGTTAAATCACGGAATTCTTCCTGAACGGAGCGTGAATATTTGTACTCAAATTGTACGAAATCAAAGGCTCTGTACACAGAGAAATACACACAGCCTGTTTCAGACCAGCTGGTCAGGACTTCTGTAACTTTATGATGTCACAACAAAGCAGCAAACCATCTCTTGGCCAGGCCCTTAGGTTCGCCCTCCTGGACCCATTCAGCCTTGCAGGATTAACCCCTTCAGACCCGCATTTTTTTGGCTGAGCAAAAAAAATTTTTTTTTATGTATTCTGACTCCTCTCAAACATAAAAACAAAGTGGAAAAAAAACATTTTTGCTAACTCATGTTTTTAATAGAATTTTTTCATGTCCATTCCAATGGACGCCAGGACTAAAAGGCTGTAAAATGTCAGAAACACTTATGAAAAATAAGGTTGTGTTTTTCCACATAGTAATCAATCAGTTATGACCTAAACATCTGGAACTGGATGTTTGCATGGTTTTGAGTTTGTGTGCAGTTCTAAACATAGACAGACTTCCTACAGGATAATGTCAGGGTGGCTGTCCACTAGCTGAATTCAGTAGAATAGCGTGATGCAGCAGGACGAGCCTAAACATTGAAGTAAATCTACAACCTAGATAATCTAGAGTAGCTTCAAAAAAAGAAAATCCACCTTTGGGAATGGCCCAGTCAGAGCCCAGACCTGAATCCAATAGGTATGCTATGGAATGACCTCCATTCACACCAGACATCCTAAGAACATGGCTGAGCTGAAGCAGTTCTGTAAGGACCAATGGTGTTGTGCAGTTCTGATCTGCAGCTACAGGAAACGTTTGCTTGAGGTTTTTGCTGCCAAAGGAGGTTCAACCATGTATTAAATCCAAGGGTTCACTTACTTCTTCCACCTGCACTGTGAATGTTTATTGGACATGTTCAATGAAGACATGAAATATTATAATTGTGTGGAATTAGGTTAAGCACATCGTGTTTGTTTATACTTGTGACTTAGATGTAGATCGGATCACATTGAATGGCTAATTAATGCAGAAAACTAAGAAATTCCATATTTTTTCTTGCCACTGTATACAGTATATTGTTTGATGTCTTCATAGGGTCTATGGGATGATCCTCATCAATTGGAGCATTCTAAAAAGGACATGCCCATGATTGTAGTGAATGGCCTGTGACGCCACTTGATTTCTTCCTTCCTTGCTACTGTCATCTCCTCCTGTCCTCCTCTTTCACTATACTGTCTGTCTCCTCTATCTCAATCTCATCTGCCACATAAGTTATTCTGGCATGCATGTACTGTAACCTCTCCACTGTCCCTCTCTGAATCTAATAACAAAACAATCACATTTGAACTCATTTTATGTATTCTCACTCTCGAATACTTATCCATTCCATTTAGATAAGACATTAAATTGATGAAAACCACATACTAAGAATTAAAAACTGTCTTAATTTCTAAACTTAGGCCTACCACCTATCTCACTCCTGGTAACATCCTCCTCATTGCCTGAATTCAAGGAGTCAAGTTCAGATTTACGAGACGTTTAAGGGAGTCTTTGACACTCATTATGATGATTATGAGAACACTATGAACAAAAAATATATATTAAAAATGTTATAATCATGAATAAATAAACTGTTACACCATGCTTTACCTATGAAAAGCTTACAGGTATTTTGTTTCTTTATATACTGACACTAAGCATTTGAGTGTTGGCTTACCTCGCCTAACTCCTGATGTCCACTGCAATGGACATTGGACTTTGAAAAAATCCTACAAATTAATGATATGATATTTGTTTAAAATAACTTCAAATATTATGACTTGTAACAGTTAAAAGTATACTGACAGCAAATTGCTTTGGCCAGCATGAACATAAATTTATATTTTTGACTGAAAATGGGCGCTTCCTCCTCCCTCTCTGCAGTCGGTCCACCATGCTTGTCTTGTCCGATGTCTGTCACTCTCTCAGAGTGTGCTCAAAGTCATAACATGATTGTGGTTGGATAATCAGGACCCAATCAGTAACTAGCATTGCTGACATCATTGAATTACAGAGTATTTATTTGTTTAGAGACAGAAATATGTCATGTCCATTCCAATGGACGCAGGGTCTGAAGGGGTTAAAGGGATAGTTCAACATTTTGGCAAACTGGCTCATTGCCATAATCCCTATAGTCATAGCAGTAGGTTTGTTACCTTTAATTGTCGGTACAAGCTATTTTTAGAACGGTGGAGCAGAGCGGCGAGCTGCTCAGAGCTACGCTATGGAGGCTAATGGAATTTCTTGGTTTCCCTCATCAAACTCATCAAATACACAATCCAACAACTCCAAAACACTTTCGTGGACAAGTTGTGACCTGCACATTCACCACGCTATGAGATAATACTGGAACGTTACGAAACGGAGCCGTTTTGGTAAATAATGAGGCTGCTTGCTGAAAAACTGTCCCTGAACGCAACGCGCATCAGCGGTTTTGCATGAATTTCCCTCTAAAACAACTCTGTCTTGTAACGTTCTGTTATTGTCTCATAGCGTGGTGAATGTGCAGGTCACAACTTGTCCACCAGAGCGTTGTGGAGTTGTTGGATTGTGTATTTGATGAGTTTGATGAGGGAAACCAGGAAATCCATTAGCCTCCGTAGCGTAGCTCTGAGCAGCTCACGGCTCTGCTCCGCCGCTCTAAAAATAGCTTACACTGACAAATAAAGTTAACGAACCTACTGCTATGACTATAGGGATTATGGCAATGGGCCAATTTGCTAAAATGTTGAACTATCCCTTTACGTTTTACCTGACACCTGCTTTATTTTACTGTATATGATCACTTACTACAGTCAGCCAATCAGAAGAGAGGCTCAGAGCCTCCTGTGATCTGATTGGCTCACCAACATGCCTTTCAGAGAGAAGACTGAGAGAAGAGTTGTAAAACTACACCGAGATGATGTATGGTACTTAAAACCACAAGTATGTCAATGGACCAAAACTTCAAATCAAACACAGGAAAAGAGTAAAAAATGACCTTTAAGAATTTCTATTAGAACTTTACCATGATTAATCAAAGGAATTACTTCTCTGTCTGAAAGAAGCTTAGATCTTGAAATTCATATTAACGAACCAAAAGCAAACTTTGCCCTGTGTGAACTCCTCCATTCACGCTGGTGTCAGATGAGGACTTAATTTTAGAATCTCCAGAGGCTAAACATCCGCCTTCTGTGTGGGAATGTGATGCCTCTGGGTGCAGACTTTTACGTCGCCGCAGAAACATCTTCCAACTAGTATGTGTGAAAAATAATTAAACAGTTAAAACCATTTTAAGATGGTGACACAAGGGACGGCCGTGTACCATTCCAAGTTCACAGTGCGAACGTGCTGGAGGGCTGACACGGTGATTTATGGCACCCTACCACGACATGATTGGAGGTTTACACCGAGGAAAGTGGAAGATTTGACCTTAAGGCCGCAGAGGGAAAAAATGACTTCAGAGAGGAAAATGGGAGCTGTAAACTCTGCTTGTGGGGACTTCATGGCTGCTTGTAATACTATTACTTGTGTGTGTGTGTGTGTGTGTGTGTGTGTGTGTGTGTGTGTGTGTGTGTGTGTGTGTGTGTGTGTGTGTGTGTGTGTGTGAGAGAGAGAGAGAGAGAGAGAGAGAGAGAGAGAGAGAGAGAGCAGTAGATAAAGAGAATGGAGAGGAAAAAGAAGGCAGTGGAGGAACAGGAATAAAGAAAGATATTTGCTATATCTCTGCCAGTTCAAACACAACCCACCACAGCAGATTTGTCAGGACAGGACAGGACAGCAGATTAACATAGGTGAACTGAGCAAGGCAGCATGGGAAATGGCCTCCAGGCGTCTGTTATCAAGATCATCTTCCAAGATTACTTCCAGATTATTCACAATCACAACGATCTGTGAAAAATGAGCACATTTCTTACTTTGAGGACCAAGAGGAGGCTTTGCTCTGGTCTCTATTTATTCAAATAGTTTTGTGTTAACCTCACAAGTAAGTCATTACTGTTTAGTGAACTAAATACCTGTGGTACTGATGCACTGGCCCTAACTTTAGAATTAGCACTGGGCCCTGCTGCCCTACAAAGGCAAAGTGCAGCATCTGTAAAAATGCCAAACTGAGAAAAACAGCTTTTTGTGTTTTTCATTGTCAGGTTTAAGCATCAAATTGTGAATAACTGCCAAATCTATAATTGATTAGATAAAGGTGGACTGAATTAAATGTATTTTGTAGTTTGTCTTTCTGACCAATTTTGACCGTTTTATGGCAGATGCTGCACTTTTGCCTTGGTTTTGGTGCAGATACTGCACTTTGGCTTGATATTAGCTACATATACGGCACTTTGCCTTGGTTTCACAGTGTTTTTTTGGATGCACAGCAAAATAAAAAGCCCAATAACTCTGGAAATTTTAGCAGTACCAATATCAAATTCGACCAAGTTGAAGAGAATATGCCACACTTTTGATTGGTCAAAAAAAAAATTAAAAATGCAGATACTGCAGTTTGCCTTTGTCTCCCTGTGTGGGTTCTCTTCAGGTTCCTTAGCTTCCTCCAACAGTCCAAAGACTGACACACTAGGCTGACTGGAGATTCTAAACTGCCCGTAGGTGTGAAAGTCAGCATGTGAGGTTGCTTGTTTCTATACGCCGGCTCTTTGACAGACTGGTGACCCGTCTAGGGCGTACCCCAGCCTCGCTTTATGCCAGCTGGGGTTGGCTCCAGCTCACCTCGCCCCCATACACCCATGACTTCCACAGATAAGCAGATGGATGAAAGAAAGAAAGCAGGACTGAAATGTGATTTTCCGACATTACCATCAGCCATCGCCCCAGGAGCACTGTCCTTTACTGCCATAGTTTTGATTGCTGTTCATTTTAGTTAGACAGTGTCACCTTCAAAGTATTAAATGACTAGAATGTCTCAGGGCTCCAAACACCACAAAGTCCAAACAGTCCAACACACATCTGTCAAATGGTACAAAGTCATAAATCTCCACACCATTTATATGTCTGACTTTTTTATATCAAGATCCAAGATCCAGATTGGCCAGTGAGTGACATCTGAAAAAAACCTGACAAGAGGCCCTGACCAAAATTCTGTCAAATAAAGTTATCATTTAACAACAAAAAAGAGAAAACAAACAGCCGTACAGACCTCTGTCGGTGCAGGACATCAGCCTGTCCCTACAGGGCCTGATGTCAAAAATCTCCAAGCAGGTCAATGAGGTAAACAAGCATGTGCCTTTTAAAAAGTGGACTTTTGTTGCCATCTCTTTACCTGCACTGGTACCCAGCTCTGAGCAGTGATTGATCAGATTACTGCAGCAGTGTGTGTGTGTGTCTGTGTGTGTGGTAGATAACCTCCTTTCTCTCCTCCCTCAATCTTGCAAACTACTAAAGTCAGGGAGACTGTGCTGCGCCGTAATTGCACATAGAGTTGCACATAAAATGAGGCCCCCAGTGCAACATGAGGCCCAGCGCACCGTTAGTGTTGTGTGTTTAGGGAGGATGGGCTCTGAAGACTGACCATTACAATCACTTTAAAGGGGAACTATGTAAGTCTGGTCGCTTTTCCTCTGTGTTGCTAACCCTCCTCCTGGCCATGTGCATTTGTTTTCAACAAAGCCAGTAAGAAAGCAATCAATGGAGTGGTTGATAATGTTATATATCATACACGTGTTACAATGTGTATATTTGTGTAGTCTTATCTGTCAAAAACAAGAGATTACAGGTTACGGGGCACATTTGTGATGCTGTGGCGCCGAGACGAGAGCTGGGACACCGGGTCGGTGGCTCTGATCTCACAAGGTTGGTTTTCAGCCAAGAGACGCTAGGTGGAAGGCAGAAAGCCTCCATTCTCCCTGGAACAAGTAACAAGTCAATTATTTAACCATCACTATTGCTCTGAAGCTGTTTAATTAAGGTACATAGTTCCTCGTTAAGTCCAGTATCCTCCTTTCCTGTTTTGAAAGACCAACAGCCAGTAGGGAGCCTCCAACATTACACTAGTTGTGTAACTGCATCATCACAACTGAGAGGCTGGAACCAGGTGATATCTGTTATTTTTGTTGACAATTTGCCCCAGAAAGTGACTTGTACAGGTTCCACAATGGTTCTTTATATATAGTTCAACATGTCTTTACAAAGTATTATCACCCATTTCTACACACTGACTTATAAATAAGGATATTTGCACCAGAATTGGCTCCAGCCTTTACTATTCTCAGTCCAAATCCCATCTTCCCTAGGTTCCTACGCTGTTGAAAGACATGTACTGTATATATTCTCCTTTGTGCAGCCAGTGTCCATTTGAACAGCTATTTCCCTAAATGGCTCAGAATATTCCTCCTTCACAGGCTTCTCCTCAGAAGTTCCTCAGTGCCTACTTACGAAAAATCAGGCTGAGAACTCTGACTGCATCACTGTTCACCTAATTTAATAAATGAGGCCTGTTGGACCGCTCTGGAAATGGTCACTGCCAAACATCACATTTCTTAAAACCCCAGAATTTCTTACTGTTGAAGTCGGTTTGCAATGGAATGTGATGCATTTGCGTGTGTTCGCAGGTCAGACCTCAAAAAACTCTGCAGCACAAACTGAAATGCCGAGGCGAGGCAGCAGACTTCCTCAAGCCACGGCAGGGGGAGGAGTGTATAAATAAACGCTGGAGAGATGCCGCGCTAAATATTCCAGCGAACACTGGGTGTCAACCTGCATTGTTTACTGTCCAGCTGACTGAGACTCTGTTCTAAATATGGAGCCACTGGAATCCGTGCAAACCCATGAAACTTCCCCCGGCCACATGAGAACGGATTCATAGAAGAAGATGATTGTTTTCTTCCAAGTTCCAAGCTGGTTAGAAAAAAAAAAAAAAAAAAGGCTCAAAATGCAACACCTCGTCTTTTATTTCAACAATGTGAGAAGACAGAGGGGAGCCTGAGCACACGCAAAGGCCAAAGGTCAGCGACACGTCCATGCAAAGGCTTCACGTTTCACAGCCCAGCTCTTAGCTCACTCTCTGGGTATTTCCTTTGTGGGTGAATATGCTGAGGCTGCCATCACCTGAGAAAGCAGCGGTGCTCCTCAGCACTCCAAAAAACCTACTAATCATCCCAGACCACAAAACCCCCAGCGACATGTCGTCATGGCGGCCATTACACACCAGAATGTGCCCGAGTGAGTCACCAGATTACCACTTCCAGATGATAGAGACACACTGGCTGTGTGTGGCGGCAGCGACCGACCGGTTGGCTGTGTTTTACATGCACGGAGATCACGTGCCGTATAGAAGTGAGTGGAAAAGCTGAGTCTGATTTTTTTCTTTTTTTTTCTTTTTTTCAGCTGCCATCCCAGCTTGACTCCAGACGTCTAGACCTCTGCAGACATGCTCTCCTGAGAATCACAATCTTTACCCTTTTGTCTCTCCAAAGCTCTGAGCAGGAAGTCACAGCTTTAAAGGGAAATTCCATTAAAATCGAACACATCAAGGTCTGTTTACATGGGTTTGGGGAGTACCGCTGCATTTGTCAAGAAACTTTCTGGAAGTGGACTACTGTGAGAATGAAAAGAAAATCTGGGGGTTGTAGAGACAGGAAGTGAGTTTACCAGACCTCTGCAGTCCGCTCCTAGTCTCTGATTGAAGCCAGAGGTTGGAGGCTACGTTAGCTGCTACAAACAACAAACCCAGATCTCCAACAAGGAGTCAGCAGTAGAGCTGCATCGTTGTTTTCACAAAGAAGAGTGTGTGAAATAAAAAAAAAAGATGGTCAGACTTTGGAATAGTCAGTATCAAGCACTGTTCTCCAAAAGCACCGTGGAGCAGAATTACCATTCACTTACAGTCATGACTCTGTAACTACATGATTAATTCTGATCCAACATTTGCTCCCTTTTACAGGGTTTCCACTACATGCATTTTTTTGTGGCGGCCACGACTAAATTATTGCCTCCACTGCTTCAGTATTGGGGCAGACGCACAATAATCTACCAGTTACTATTACTGTACTTTGCACCCTTTTACCACTACACAGTTACAGCTCTCCTCGGCCTGGCTCGACTCAGTTTAAGTCCTTTTCCATCACAGCTGAGTTCTTCATACTACCTCCTCAGTGTGGGCGGCGGGGTCGTCATATCACAGCGGCCATGGTCAATTAACTTGTGTAAGAATAACAAATATCTCCGTACAGATCAGTGGTCGCTGTTTCTGTTTTGTTTTTTTAATTACCGTGTTTGATTCTCGTGTCAGACGTTGCGCTAGAAAAGCCCCCCCCCCAAAAAATCAATAAAAAATAAAAAATTTGAGCCGAGTCGTGCTAGTGGAAAAGGGCCATAAAGAATACCGCCGCCACTCCTTAAAGGTATAATGTGTAGGAATGACCCCCATCTAGCGGTGCGGTTGCGTATCTGAACCAAGGGGCCAGTTGTCGGTCTGAGAAGTGAAGCTCACTTCCGCGTTCAGAAAACTGCAATCCCCTCGGCTGTCGCTGGGGGCTGGCTCCAGAAGGGAGCAACTCCAATTGAGCCCCATGTTAAAATAGCCGACTTTACAGCTTAAAAAAACATATTTACAGCCTGGTACATTTCATTTTGGTCTCAACCGATAGTTTCTACCCCCGCACACACTCTGAGGGGGGTGAATTTTTTTAAAACTCTGCCGTTTAACTGTTATTAGGTTTAAAATTCTGGCCAATTAGGGCGCGGAAACGTTGAGTGACAGGTCCGGAGACCGCTGCTTCGAGGCCAGTGGGCGGGTTCTCGGCCGGCTAACAGCCACACCTCTCCAAATATGGCAAGTCAAATCCAACATGGACGTCACGGGTGCTACGTCCATTCTTTTTACAGTCTATGATCTGAACGTATTCTTGATTGTTGCATTCACGTGAAATCGGGCAGACGTCAGACAGACAACAGACGCTGCATCTAACAGGATAAACAAGCGTCTATGTAAACAAGTGGTCCGCCAGCACGAGGCAAAACAATACAGGCGTGACAATAAGTTGTCATGGTGATGTCGTATTGTTTACCTGACCCACGTTTTACCGTCTTTCTCTCGTGGAGTAAAATGACATCCGGTTGGTTTGCCGACAGCCGTCTGCCTGACTGCACCTGAATGCAACACCAGTGCCTCCGTCCTTCCCCACACTACACAGTGGTGACAGTCGCCTACTTATGTATTTGTAACAACTTGTAACAACTCATTCTAAGGTACGGGAAAGCTTTCATTTGTATGCGGGTGTGACTCGACTTCAGTGAAATACGTATAATGAAAGCAATATTTGATTTTTGCTAATAAGAAGCCAAATAAGTTACTGGGGCTTTGAAAAAAATCCTAGTGGAAACACTGCTTTTAGCTCAGTTTTTGGTCCCTACCATCTGTCTCTGCTGCTTCTCAATGCTCCATTAAGTTCACCAGCTGGTTTCTAAGGCGTTATCCACTCTTGTTTTGCAAACAGAGTTTTTCCCTCCTCCATTTCCAAAATATTCACACAAAAAAATCTGTCTGCATGTAAAAACAAAAACACTGTGCATTGCACAATTTTAAAAACACATATCCAATCATAGTGAACCTGAATTAGCATACTTCTGGTCTGAGCTTTGTTTACTACAGCCATGACTGCCCGTCATACTTTCTGTTGTAAGAGTGGTGTGAGAAACCCCTTTAGGGGCCGTTCAGATGTAGTGTCTTTTATGTGCACAAATCCATGATTTTCAATATAGACGTGTGTCAAGAGCTCTCACAACCCAAGGCAACGCCATAGCGATGCACACTTGCGCGTGCAAAATGCATGCAGCAAGCACACCACCTGCCATATGATAAGAATGAATGAGCTCCACAGTCCTGCTTGTAGCAACATGCTACCCTGCTCTCAAAGTATCTGGTTTTGGCCATTTTCTTTTACATGTGGATACGGTCTAACTGAAAACATGTACCAGCTGTGTCTGAAAGTGATGCTCAGAGGACGGAGACTAAAGTGACGGCTGAACAATGAGCTGAAACTGACAATAACACTCCAGCAAGTCAGGTTCAGGTGATAAGCAACACCTTTCACAGCACATGCATGGGTTTCCATTCACCTAGTGTAATGCATGGTTCAAGTTTAGGAATAAAAGAAGCTTCATAAAATAAATTAAAATGAGAAAAGTTTAAAATAAAGTCACAAAAAAAGATTCTACACTTGGCTTCGGTAGAAAGTAAATGATTCAATTAATAAAATGTACTATAGGTGCAATGGAATCATTACTCAAGGAGAAGAAAAGTAGCAGCTGAAATGGAGTGTAACCTTCCTCACATGGAGATATGAATCATGGATAACTTCTGTTTCCAGCATTGTTCTTGCATGTTTGAGGTTTCACTCTTTTCATTGTGACATCTTGTTGCAGTTAATACCAGCTGCTTATCTTGACAAAACAACTGCTGTTATTCACACAGCAGTACTGGCTGGACACCAGCTATACAGTATGCCATATGATAAAGAGGTGTGATACATGTCAATGGAAATCCACTGTATCTACTGTGGCATTGTTTTCATATTTCCAGCAGATATGATACCTCTGCAGCCAGAGGTAGTATACGTCTGACAAGCTCTGGGACAGGGCGAACCATAACAATCCCTAAATCATACCAGCAGCTTTTGGAAAAGCAGAGAAAAGCTCTATTGAGCTGTCCGCACATGTTTTGAGGGCATTTTGAAAAAAAAAAAAGGCGATATTAGTTTTTAAACTCTCCCAAGAAGCAGAGGAGTGGGTCACACAGGCAGAGGCACACAGTTAGCTCCGCTGTGCAGTTTGCTCATAACGTTGGAATGTGGATTCATGAGGCCTGCTCAGTGAGCAGAAAGATAACACTCTGCTTTTGGTGGCTCTTAAAGGTCCGTCCGCTCCAGACAGCTCTGACAGTTATGAGTGCAACACCTAATAATTACCATTAACTTCACTTTCGCTGACACACTTTCACTGCAGGCTATTCAGAAAGGAGCATTAGTGAAACACAGTCGGGATGGGTTATTGACTTTAGGTGCACGGAGCTGTTTCCATCCACACAGATTTATTACTTAAAGGGATATGGTGAGCACTACTAAGGCTGTGAAGAGGATGCTGTCTGTCACTCTGATAGTAAAACTCCAGTGATGCCATCAAGGTTTTCTCAGCCAGAACTTCCAGCTGATAAAGGTTTTTAGAAAGTGTTGAAACTGGCGTGGGAATTGCATGCAAGAAGGTCCAAAACTATCAAGTTGCAACATGGGTAATGCAGCGCTCCAGTTTTGGAGCCAGGGTCTTAAAGTCGGGATATCTCAGCCTCTGCTGCTTTATTTTAGCTGATTTATGTACATCTACATTTTACTGGAAGGCCTCACAACTACCTCATTACATGTACCGCTTAAAGAATAAGCTCTGTTTACAAAGTTCAAGACTTAAATACTACTACTACTACTATTAAATACTACTATTACTACTACTACTACTTTAATACAAACTGTAAGTTTTCCCATCATGGACCAACTGGGACAATGGAGGTCAAACAGAAAGCTACCTGGATTGAATTGTAAATATCCAGCAAAAAGAGAGCATGAAAGCAAATATGAAGGATGGATGGATGGATGGATGGATGGATGGATGGATGGATGGATGGATGGATGGATGGATGGATGGATGGATGGATGGATGGATGGATGGATGGATGGATGGATGGATGGATGGATGGATGGATGGATGGATGGACGGACGGACGGACGGACGGACGGATGGATGGAATTCAGAGTAGAATTTCAGAAAAGAGGTTTGTCAGTCTCACTCTTAATCTGGAAGTTTCTTCCTCTTACATTACCACTGTTTGCTTGTTTGGTCACCTGAAGGACTACACACAAAAAGTGCTGAGTCACTCTGCACCACAGTGAGTGAAGAGAGTGGGTATGGATGAAGGGAAAACCATTAAATCTTCATGTAGATCCAGTTAAAGGATCATGTCCAGGATTGTTTTTTTAACTTAAACATTTTGAGATTCTTCAACACATTCATCAATTTCTTTGTATGTTGATTTGGTGCAGATCCAGATGATCATGTGTAGCTCAAAGACACGTGTAGGATTGTTTGGCCTTGGTGGAGGTATACCACCAGTTGACTGCAAACCAGATGACAAATGCTGTATTAACAGTGAGCCTGAGCAGTCCTGCCTGAAAATATTTCAATGACGTATAGTAACAAGCATCTACTAACCCATTACGTTAACAGACAGATGAAAACAACTTTGTTACACACACCCCTGTATGGACAGAGCCTTTGAGACTTAAGTTCTGTTTGTACAGAATAACTAAAAGCAAAGCAGATCCTAAAGCTCAGCTGTCACCAGCTGCAAGGTGAAAGAGACAAGTGTCCTTAGGATGGATCATAAAAAAGAGGACATGAAAAACAACAACGTACAAAGCTTTCAGGTCGGTGTGTGTGAGACTTCAGCAAAGACAGGTTTACCTCTATATGGTTGGGAAGGGTGTTGACAAACTTAAACCCAGGTATCCTCTTGTCGCTGCACACCACGCCCACGTCTTCAGAGTGTTTGCAGTCTGAGACACCGATCCCATTGGACGGACACAGGGCCAAGGTTTTTTCTTTGCCGGTGCAGTGGAGATTGTCGAACCAGATGGGCCCTGATGGGACAAAGGAGAAATTCATCAGCGCTTCCACGGGGAGAGATTTTCCCCTTAAGTAGGTGAAACAAAGGAAAAATAAATTTCTTCTGAAGGCGAGGCTGCTCCCTCCATCACTGGAATATCTACCATGAATGATTATCCCAATTGATATTACATCTATGTCATAAATTGAAAAATTATACACGCAGGTTACATCAGGGATAAGTCTGCCAGTATTGGCTTTGTAGGAAAATAATCTGACATAATACATGATTTTATTCTGAGGAATATGATGCTGTTTCTTGAATTAAGGCGAGACACTACAGCCAAAAACACTGTTTTTTCATGCACTGATCAATTTTGAGATTTTTTTATTTTATTATTTTATTTTTCTTCCTTAACATGTCTTCTTTCAGACAAGTCAAAAGAAATGGTAGACTAGAAATCCACATTAAGGTGGTTATTTTTTCTTCATTTTGTCTCTTTCGTCAGAAGATTTCTCCTAAATTCACCAAAAGTTAACAGCTACTGTGACATACAGTACGTATTGTATCTGTTGTCTGACCCATGTCATGTCAAGTACCATTGTGTCTCTCTCTCCTGAACAATTATGTAAGCTCCAAAATGTTTTTCCTTCGTATCTGCAACCAATCGTAAAAGTACGATTTACATTAAAGGCTAGGGAGGCAGCTTTTTTTTGACAGTATTAGGCAAAAACTTACACACTAACCTTGGGGATAATGTAAATGAAGTGATGTGAAAAAAGATCAGACGTCTGCGTCTCCCCTAGGCTCTGTTTTCAGCCTGCAAAGAATCTACCCGTGACGGTTGATTTTGACCAATCACAGAGCAGCAGCCCTTATTCGTATTATTTGGACGTTTTAAAACGTAAGAAAGAGACGTTTTTTCTCTACTCGCTGCTCTGGCTGAGGGGATGAGAACCGTGTGGACTCAACTCAAAGCTTTTTTCTAGATTTCTGCCTCCCTTTCCTTTAACAATCTATGGAATTTTACAGTACAAGTCTTTAGCCGCGTTTCCACCGCAGGAGTTCCTGGTAAAAGGAGGGGGTAGGAACCTTTACAGGAACCGTCCTCTCGCTCAGACCACTCGGTGGCCGTGTCTCCACTGCAGACAGGACCCACCGGGCTCTTATGGCGATGTGCAACAGTTTCGATCATCGCGCGGTCATTGTGCTGCGGGTTTTTTTATGTTTTTACTGTTCTTGTTGTTGTTTTTTTCTGGCAGTATAGACGCTTTCTAAAAAGAAAAGGGGGGGTTTTAATTGCCGTCTCGATAGTCACGTAATCCCGTGATCGTGTACTGTATTTATCACACTTTTTTTTTTTAACCAGGACACTGCTACTCTGAGTTATTCTCTCTTTTTTCCGGCTGTCTCGCGTTTTTAGTAACGTTGGATTTTTAAAATGCAGCTTATTTCGGGGCTTTCTCTTAGCGTCACATCCTGCTTTGAGTCTGACCAATCAGCACAGAGTAAATCTCAAGCCCCACCGGGACATTTTCAGGGCCGATCTGAGTACCTACCCCCAGGCAGGGACTCCGTTCGGCCCCGTAAAGGTTCCTGTGAACGGCCCTGTGGGGGAGGTTCCTACTGTGGAGACACGCACCAACGGTCCCGGCCCTGTAAAATTACCCCGAAGTTCCTGCAGTGGAAACGCGCCTTTTAAAAGACATTTTCTCAAAATGAGTTTTTCCTCAGACTCTGAGGCTGAAATCTCCACTTCAGCAGCACTTACAGACACCAAACCTTCCAATTTTATTCCTGTCTATATTCTGAAGGTTTTTCCAGAGGGGATTGTTGATATATCATTCAAAGCCTGATTTATACAGCATTTTATCCCTAAAAACATGGAGGAATTTGATTTTTTTTAGGGCCGGTGACAGTATTTTCTCATTTACAGAGTGATAAAAAGAGATATCCACAATCCCCTCTGTAAAAACTTCTGACTCTAATATGTCAACAAATAAAACAAGAATTTTGTTCAGATTTCGGTTCTGGAAATGTATGCAAATTAACGCATATTTCATTAGATATTGCCTCATTTACATATTTAAACATAAAATTTGACAAAACTTGTAATACAAAAAAAAATATTTATCTTAAACATAGGAAGTTTCTTGGTGATATCTGTTAGTTTAAATGTTTACCCTATTCACCTGTAGTGTCCCCCATTTGTTTCCTTGTTTCAAGAGGAACAACACAGAGGTAACACTGCTTTACTTCACCCACCATCTCCTTTTCCATATTTGGAGGATGGAGACCAGGAGACGGCCTCCAGGTAGCCCAGCTCTCTGCACACCACCTGAGCAGCGTGGATGGTGAAGTCGTCGTCACAGACCGTTCCCCATTGACCGTTGTAGAAAACCTCCACGCGGCCCTCGTTGTGTTTCCTCTTATCTCCCGCCAATCGCAGCTGGATCCTGGGCGTGTCCGGGGCCAGCTGCGGGGCCGTGTACTGCTCCTGCTCCGGGTCTGGGTAACCAGGCGGGTAGCCCAGGTGCTCGTACTGGGCTAGGGTCAGCTTTAACAGCACTAACAGAGCGACGGTGCAGCGGGGCAGGTGGTGGGTGGTCGGCATTTTGGTTGGCACTGTTGGAAAAGATAAAAAAAAAAAAGAAGAGCGGTCATTAAAATTCCTTGGCAGCCACGTCTCAGATGTTTGTTGACAATGGTGGTTTCTGTTTATTAGATAAGAATCAGACTGAAGAACAAGGCTGGAGGGAAAACTGTTTAGGCCATTCTAAAATAACTCCTCAACCAAAACACAAGCCGTCAATATCTCGGAACTACCCAAAACAGAGATAGAACCGTATAATTCTAAGCTCATGCAATGCACCCTGTGCCCTAATTAGCATATCCATCCACTAACAGCATCACATAACTGCTGAGAAAAATTATATAATTATATAATGCAGTAGTATCAGTGGTTTTCCTGCTTGTTCTCCAGTTACGGTACTGTTAATTAGCCAGAAAGTGCATCTTCCCCGCATATGACAGTTGATGTGTCATTATTGAAACGTCTGAGGGATGATGAAGAAGAAGAATTGCTTTAGGAAAAAGCTGTGATGGAACAGAAGTGAAGCTCACCACCAAAAGCCACTTCTGCAGTCACTATTTTTTTTAGTTGTGTGTGTTTTTAAAATGGCTTTAAAACCTGAGAGCAGGCTGGAGAACAGAGCTGAAGCCATCATCTCCCTCCTGCAGTCTCCACCTGCTGCTCCACCTGTACCAGGCATGGCCACAGGAGAAAACCCACCAATCTGTTTCATACCGAGAGGAACAAGGTCGTCGGTTCCTCTGGCTCAGAATACGACTGTGGCTCTGGTGACTCAAAACGTGTCCGGCTGTATTTTGCCGATACGGTTACTGGATGAAGTCACGTTTCCTTGTTGGCATGAAGCTAAGTGACGGGGTGTGGAACTGTTCCTGACGCCAGGTGTTGTTTTAGTGCCTACAGCCATCACACCTCCAGAGGGGAGAATACTGATTACTTTTTCCACATGTTTGAAACTGTTGGTCCATGTCTGCAAGATGTGAGAAGTTATGTCGGGGTAATGTAGAGTGAGCAGGTTGCTATATAGAGAAGTATATAGCTGTAAAGTAGCGCCGTTAGTAATGCCGTTTATTTTAACGCTGTTATTCCCATCACTGTGGACCAGTGCAATAATGTTAGTTAACATGTGGGCGTCAATATGCTAACGTGCAAACGCTTCCTTCACTGCCCCCATGTGTCCAACAGAGTTAGTCAGTAATAGCAGCTTTAAAGGGATAGTTCAACATTTTGGCAAATTCGCCTATTGCCATAATCCCTATGGGAGTAGGTTCATTAGGTGAAATGGTCGGAGATATTTTGGACATTACCACTGCACTGCTCGACCGTTTATTTCTGTAAAGAAATCATCACAACAAGGAAAACGTGTTTGTTTCTGTGGCGGGGAGAGCAGGCGCTTTGCGATCGGATAGTAATGTCTTTCCAGGATCTTTCAGAGTTAGGCTATCTGAGGTGAGTGATTACGCAAAAACACAAAGTTTATACTATTTAAACTGTTAACTATATGAGTTCAGTGGTGTGTCATAAGGATTCCAGTCATGTACCATAGATATTTGATTGTGTTTGTTGTGGTTGGAAGAATTGCCCCCATAGGTTAGCATTGTCACTATCCCTAGCGCCGTCTAGCCATGGTGTAACTCCAGTTTGTCTGCATCAATTTTACTCGCGTTTTTTGCTCCCCCCAACACCGGGTGACCGGAATTCCCCTTTAATTGTCGGTGCAAGGCAAGCTGTTCAGCTGATCAGCGGTGTAGAGACGCAAGCTGCTTAGCTAACGCAACGGTACTTTCACCTTTCCTTCATCAAACTCATCAAATACACAATCCAACAACTCCAAAACGCTCTTGTGGACAAGCCTCTGCCCAGCCGATCTAACAACAGCTTGCAGACTATAGGGATTATGGCAATAGGTCAATTTGCCAAAATGCTTAACTATCCCTTTAAAGTTACAATCCACCATTGTTTATCTTCTTGCAATGTTTGTGGTGTCTTATATGATTGAACTTACACATTATATATATGTTTTATACTGTTTAATCGAATTGCATACTGTAATCAAATGTAAAACACATTACTCAACACCAGTAATGGTTTTTAAATTGTTTCCATTAGCTTTGGATTCAGTTATCACTCAATAGATGATATAAAGCAGCATTAGCTTATGTGAAGCAGTGGCACAGTGATTCCAGTCACTGTGCATTGAGAAGTGATCATTTATGTTCAGATGAGGAATCCAAGAAGAGCTGGACTGGAGGTTGAAACAGGCACCTGCAGCTATCAGAGAGGTAATGATATATGGCTGGAGCACGGCTCCTACCTTTAAACAGAAAGGATAAATCACAATCCACATTGAAGGACCGATATAACCAAGAGTTTATGTGTCTGTGCACACAACTAAAATGCCCCAGTGACTCGTCAACAGCTGCGTTTCCACAAACCAATCAAATGTTAAACGCTACAAAATTTTCTGCTTTTGCGTGAAAAACATCTGGCAGATCATCCTTCTACTTTCCTCTCATTGTAACGTGGCAGTGGGTTACACAAGCTCGAAACAACACACACATTACACAATGAACAGACGGAATGAAGCCCCTCCGCCTCTGGCTCTGAGTTCAGTGTGTGTCGAGCCCAAACAGTTATCATTTGAGAAAAAAACATGAACAAATCCAAGGTTCAGCTGAGGCAGATGCATAAAGAAGTGAGAGATGTTTCTAATTTCAAGCTTAGAAAACAAACGGGCTGGCCGAGCATGAGGACTTGGACGAGGCTGCAGTCACTTATAGAGAAGTGTGATCCATCACAACAGCATATCCAGGATGTTCTGGCCCCTCTTCCCTTCAACCCCCTCACAAAATGTCAAGAACTTCACTGATCCAGAAACACATGAAACCCGAAACATCTGCTGCCTTTCGCCCTCAGAAACGGAAATGAATGGCTCTTTAAGAACTGCATTATCTTAATGTCAGCACTGCTGTGTTTTCAGAAAGGTTGGAAGGTCTTCTTTGCGGCCCTGCATGCTTTTCACCTTCGTGGAAGTCAGACATGTCCCACCTGCTGCTGGAGGGGGGATCTGCACTGGCTGAAAAGGTCAAAATGTCAGTTTGTAAGAATGTCAACTGCTTCTCCTCCTGCCCTTTTTTCTGAAGCGCTCCACCGGCAGCTCCTCTGCACACCGACACAAAGGCAAGGTTCAGATTTAAAAAGCACCAAAGAGCTGACGTTTCCTCTGTACCATGGCGCCCGGCCTTCCACACCACCAACACCTTTTAAAATCATTCCACCCAATAAAAGAAAAACAGAAGGGCCTCATTCATATGAGGAGAAAGCTGCAACATATGTAGATGCAATAAAAATGCCTTCTGATGATTTAACTTTATCATTATTAGTTAATGTGTCAGATCTATTTGATGTTACATCATAAATTACCTGAGAGTATACTGAGGCTTAAAGTCAAAAAGGCCAAAGTAAGAAAGTTAATAAGTAAACTAGAGAATGCATTTCCTGAAGTGTGAATGCTGAAAGCTGAAGAAATTGCTGAACCAATCTTGAAGAGATGAAACAATATAAGAGTATGAAATGGTTGGAAATTATTTGAATTGTTTAAGATACTTCTTGAATACATACATAGTGACAAAGTGTCTGACCAATCCTTCAAAAGCAAAATTAATTTAAAGTATTAGTATTGCAACTATAGCCTATAAAAAAGATGAAAAACCAGTCAAATCGTTTGTATTTTTTTCTTGACTGATCTTCTGATGATGAACCAGTAGATGAAGCTCTTCGTGCCATGCATTCAAGTTGGTAAGACAAAGACTGCAACACAACACATTTCAAAAAGACACCATGTGGCAAATCAAACTGTTATGGAGCCAATAAAGGCCAAAGCTGAAGACCATGAAACCACTGCAGCAACATCACAGCACATTAAAAACATCATTAGCTCCTGCTCCTTCCCACTGGAAGTCTCAGCAGCAACAACAACACAACACTAAAAGCTCTATAGCTGGTAACAACTTACTTCTCTCAGCTCGGGACAGTCCCCTCTCACTGGGAGCTCCTGCAGGCTGCGCTCCCTCTCAGGCTCAATGCAGCTCACTGTGATCAGACCAAAGCCCAAACTCAGCTGTTTTTTTTTTTTTTTCTTTTTTTCTTCCTCTCCTCTCTCCTTCTCTCTAAACTTTCACTCCCTCTCATGCAAATCAGATCCAGGCTTTGGACGACCCCGAGCTGCGCTGGCCCCGCCCCACCGCCGCCCACCTTTACGATGACCTCACCGGAGATGGCCCGGGACGTGGAAACAGCGAGTCTCGCTTCAGGCTTCAACACACAGCGCTGAGAGTTATGAAAAGTTGCAATGGTGCCTTCAAAGAGTGTCGGAAAAAATGCGAGGAAAAAAACGGTCAAATCAAGGAAACCAGAAAAAAAACAGGGCAGTAGAGCAACTAGACCAGTAGTGTTGGGATGGATCCAGAGCAACTAGACCAGTAGTGTTGGGATGGATCCAGAGCAACTAGACCAGTAGTGTTGGGATGGATCCAGCCCACTCGCAGTAAGTTAATTTGCAGCTGTTCTGTGTATTCTTGTATATATTTCACCATCTTCACTCCCATTGTGTTTTTGCTGCAGTGTGCAACAATACAGCTCTAAATACACACTGCCAAACAACTTCAATTGCTCAATTAGTGGAGACCAAAGATATAAATGAATATATGAATGTTGCTCATGTAAAGGGGGTACTATTTGCTGCCATGCATGTTTTCTAGTTTAAATAACACCCACGCTCAGAAAGGCAATGATTTGTTTCCAAATAAATAAATAAATTCAGTTATTGCAGGTTGATATTTTTTGCTTTGTTCATAGGTCTCAACTAAACCTAAATAGCAAACAATATTTCACTTATTTTACACCCTAATGAATATTTCACTGCCACTAATTAGCTGCTGTTAACAAGCAAGAGCAGGTCTTATGGCTCTAATGGTTTATTGAGTTGATTCCCCGTCCAAAATTACAAATGAACACGCTTCAGGGCCATTTTGCTTCAAACTGCAAAGCTGTACATTACATTACATTATATTACATACAGTCACAGTCTCATAAAGCAATGAAACAACTTATTATTTATAATGAACAGTTCTGAGCATGTGTTTTCCCTTTCATCTTTGCTTTTGTTTCTTTATCTAAGCCCAAAATGCAGGCTCCGATATAATTCTAATGCTTAGTAATATTAATGGTAGGTTTCATCACTCATCACTGGAAAGGAAACAAAGAAAAAGTATTGTCTTTTGTTCTCCTTTAAATTGTAGCTTTGTAACCTCAAAATTAATTAACAAGCAGACATTGTGACTATGCTTTGTTGGATTTTCAAGTGCTTTTCGGCTGGAAGATGATAATTAAGCTGGAGTGTCTTCTTATTTTGGCTCCTGTCTCTCTCTCTCTTTTTTTTCTTTTTTTTTTTTAAAGGAATGAGAGTCACAGAGCGACACTGTGCCTCAAAATGAAGAGGAACAAATGTCCAACAGACGTGGAGTCTAATTCACTTACTGTGAATCACACATGGTTCCATAAACAAGCATAATTAATGATAATAACACATGAAATTATAACACACCTCCACACTCCCCTGACACCAATTTGTTCCCATTCTGAGAGAACATGAAGGCAGCTCTGAGCTGGGATGAGTAGGAGGACATTTACCTGTCAAGCTGCTCTTCATCTGACAGTCTGTGAAAGCAAAGTACCTGCTGTTAATGACATGTCATTTAACATGACAGGAGTGCAGTGTATAGGGCTTAACCTCAAGTGTTTCTACTGGACTTGGCAAGACTCTGCTGCCCCCTTGTGTTCATCTGATGAGGACATTCTGCCTGTGCGGCTCAGTTTGACCGAGCACACACCGCATGCAACTAATAAACTGGTGTTTTTTCAGTCTTAGTGTTAGGTCACCTTCTCTTCCCAGATTTCTCGCTGAGAACATAAACCAGACGACTCGTTAGTGCAGTGTGTGTTTGTGTGTTTGTGTGTGTTTGTGTGCGTGTGTTGACAAGACAGCTGCGATGGTTTGAACCAGCGCAAACCAGATCAAGACCACAGAACAGTTAGAGCACATGTTGCTGAAATCTTCTGACATCCTGGTGAATATGAAAGTTTCAGATGGATTACAAGAGAGTCTGCTTTTCTTTGCAGTGTTGGTCTGGCCTCTGTTGTGTGGCAGGGCTCCACATGCCTTTCATAACACCGGTTTCTGAAGCATTTATAGCTTATATAGTCTTTTTACAGCACCTGATGATCATGTCAGAGATGGACAGAGTACTCGACCCCAGTACTTGAGTAAGAGTAAAAAAGTACTTGCTTTTAAAGGTACTTAAGTATCCAAAAGTACATGCTTTTAAATTTACTTTAGGTAAAAGTAAGAGTAAGAGTAAATTTCTTATTTTTCACATCAATGAATTACTCAATTTTTTCCAAATTAAATTAATTTAACTCTTGTTTCTGAGAATTAACTCTTTGAAACCACCTGCAATGATGTGCTTGCTTTTAGAGCCACAATGTTATATAAAGCCTGCAGAAACACCTAAACAAATAAAATGAATGGGATCATAAGAGGACAGCAATTGTCATTTTCACGTTTTACACCCCCCAGACCCTCCACACAGATCAGGCAAGGCATTTTCTATCTCCCCCTCACTGAGGGGATATGACTTTGTGCACAATTCAATGCTGTATTTCAATGTTGTATTGTCGCGGTATAGTTTTGAGTTGACAAACGCAGTCTAGAGCGTGGCTACTTTGGCGGTACCCTTATGGGGAGGGATGACGTATTTCTGCTTTTACGTAGATCCCAGTGGAGAGCGTGCACTGTGATAGGTTTCCTTCTTTGACAAACACAGCTTGTGTCCAATAGTATTTTAGAAAAATGACTTACACTTTTCAGCCTTCCTAGAAATTAATATTAATTAATTATTTAAGAAATTAATTAAATATTTGTCTTGGAAATGTATTCAAGTAAGAGTAATACGTACCAAAGAAATCTAATACTCAAGTAAAGTACAAATCCTCTGAATACTTAAGTACAGTACTCAAGTAAATTTACTCCGTTACTGTCCACCACTGATCATGTGCTCCACAGCCGTCACCCACAGCCACTACAGCACTACAGAGTGGAGACTGTCTCATTTGTTACCTGCACCTGCCTCCTTTTTGATCCGTGTTGTATTAACACCCTTCATCTCCCTCTCTTTCCTGTTCAGCACAGCTGAGTTTGAAGTCTACCCCACACCTTGGCCAATTCACTTTCACTGACATTCACATATAATCGCGATCATCATGGCAGCTTATGGTGAGGGTTTTGTCGCCTGCACTGGTCCACTTATCTTATGCCTAAACGTTTCCTTTTATGTGTATTCAACTCACATCGGCCTTAAGAAAACCCTTAACAGGGAAAAACCAGGAGAAACCTCAGGGTGAGAGACAGAGGATGCATCCATGGGCAGACAACATGCAAATTAATAGATGGACAAAAAAACAGTTTACAACACGGAATATGGAATAATATGGGAATTGTTCAGTCAAAGAGGAGCTGATGAAGGCAGCTCCTGGTGGGCAGGCTGGGGGGGAGCAGAGGAAAGAAGGTGCAGAAGGGATGGAGGATGGAGGGGGAATGAAGAACTAATATTTAAAGGGAGAATGGGAAATATGTGATAAACAATTTCTGAATTTAGAGAAGGAAGATGGAAGAAATAGTAAACAGTACAATAACTGGGACCACGTCATTTGCTTAATCTAGAAAAACCACTCAGTTAACCCTTTTGGTCTAAGACAAAAAGGTCCACTAGATATGGCTATACAGCAGACAACATTTGTTATTGGGCTGTTGACATGAAATTTTCACCAGATGTCAGTAACAACCCAAGCCAAAACATACCAAAAAAATCAATACTTGTTCCCTGTAATAAGTACACAGGGAACAAGTATTGAACACATCAAGAAAAGGAGGAGGTGCAGAAAGGAATGAAAGACAAAAAAAGCAGCTGGAATCTGTCAGTGTTTGGAAAGTCCTCCTGTCTCCCATCAACATCAGCTGCTTTATCCCAATTGATGCCTATGAAAGGGTTTGTCATCACCAACACAAGAGGCATCTCATGATGGGTCAAAGCAAAGAGCTCTCTCCAGACCTTAAAGGGATAGTTCAACATTTTGGCAAATTTATGGCCCGTTGCCATAATCCCTATAGTCATAGCAGTAGGTTCGTTACCTTTAATTGTCGGTGCAACGGCGGAGCAGAGCCGTGAGCTGCTCAGAGCTACGCTACGGAGGCTAATGGGATTTCTTGGTTTCCCTCATCAAACTCAACAAATACACAATGTAACAACTCCAAAACGCTCTGGTGGACAAGTTCTGACCTGCACATTCACCATGCTATGAGATAATAACGGAACGTTACGAGACAGAGTTGTTTTAGAGGTAAATGCAGAGATCGCTTGCCAAAAAACTGCCCCTGACGGAAATGCGCATCAGCAGTTTTGCATGAATTTACTTCGAAAACAACTCTGTCTCGTAACGTTACGTTATTATCTCATAGCGTGGTGAATGTGCAGGTCACAACTTGTACACAAGAGTGTTTTGGATATAGGGATTATGGCAATGGGCCAGTTTGCCAAAATGTTGAACTATCCCTTTAACCTGTTTCTAAACCTCTGAATGCACTGTGGTCCATCACTGTAGAGCGGCCACGACCAGGCGCTCCTGCAAGATTTCTGACAAAGTCAAAAGAAAACTCAGAAGAGTCGTCCAAGAGCCAACTGGAGCACTCACAGAGAGCTACACAGACCTGGAACTAGCAGGTACAGGTGATTAAAAAAACCCAAAACAATGAGAAATGCACTCAACCAACATAGCCTAGCACACTCACCATGCAACACTGTTGGCACGTTCAATACTTACTTTCCCTGCTGTAATTGTAAATAGATAAACTTGTCATTTTGCTCTATTAGTCTGCACTAAATAACTTGCAGAAAAGTGAAAACTCCAAAGAAAAACCAGAGCGAGATGTGATATTACACTGAGACGTGTAAAGAGCGAAGAGGGACCTATTTAAGAAACATTCAGAATCATCACATTATGAATCATCCTCACACCCTGCGCTTCACAGCAAAGCTCCAAAGCTTCTCTTGTTTGATGTTTTCCATCAGAAAGGCCGTTCTGAATCTCTACACCTGTCGTGCAGCCTGTGAGACATCTGTTGTGTTTCTGTGCTTTCACCTTCACAATCCTGTTGAACTCTGCGATGCACACGCTCTCTGCGGACTTCCCCTGGGTGCTTCTCTACTTCTTGTTTAGTGGCTTTGGCAAACAAAGCAACTTCAGTAAAAATACTGTTATTGTGGGCGACCATGACACCTGGACAACCTGTCTGTGGTGGACCACTGGGGTCCGGGAAGGGAATCACACCTGCGACCACAGTCTATAGGTTCATGTTCTCTTACTATTCTTAACTGCACCTCTGGGAGTGGAGGGAAATGTTACAATGAGAAGATGTGAGCTGAAATGCAGCAAATCTCGCAAGTGAAAATCATTTCTCAGTATGTATGTATGTGTAAAAATGCCACTCTGCCTAACTCACTGAAAGATATGCAAAGCCTGACTGTTCACTTTCAGTGTAGTTTGGCTGAGAATAGAAAAGCTGTTCCTGTAGTTCTTAAAGGGATAGTTCAACATTTTGGCGAATTTGCCTACTGCCATAATCCCTATAGTCATAGGGGTAGGTTCATTACAGCTAATTGTCAGTGCATGTCGTTTTGCGATCAGTGGGGCAGAGGCGCGAGCTGCTCAGCTGACACAATGGAGGTGAACGGTACAGGTCCCCTGTCCATTCATCAAACTCATCAAATACACAATCCAACAACTCCAACACGCTCTAATGGACAAGTTGTGACTTGCACATTCACCACAATATGAAATACTTACTGTGACCGCCTGTCAGGTACAATTGGAAGCTCCTCCGTATTGTATCAGATGATTTTAGTTACTGTATATTATATGAACAAAGAGAAAGGATGTTCATGTAATATTGTCAGACACTTCTGTTTTGTTTTCTTATATTACATAACAGCGTCGCTTATTTCCCTCTTTTTATAAATTGCAAATTGTTCCTGTCTTGTTCCCCATCATCATGTTTTCTTCCACTGAATTTACTGTTAAGAGGAACCAGTAAAGTTTGTCACTGGTGCTGTTTGACCTGATAGTGATGCAGGATTAAAGGTCAGGGCTGGTGACCTCCTATGCACTGTGCCAAACTGTGTGGTAATCCATGAGACTTTCACTCTCAGCCTAAAAATTTAGAGAAACAGACAAGAGACAAGGGGGAGGGGCCAGTGTCAGTGTCTGTGAAATGTAACTACGTAAAAATAACAATATATGGATGACATTTTAAAACAAAATCAGTTAAAAAGTGCTCTGGGAACGCAATATTTGGCCTCCATATTATTTATGGGCTCTGAAGTGGGCTGCAAACTTTTTGAGATTTTCAGGTGGGCCCTGAGTTGGAAAAGGTACAGTCTGCACACTTGTGATGTTTCTTTGACTGTTGATATTTTCCTTTACTCTGATTTCAAGTTATTTTAAACAGACAGGAGTTGTGCCACATTAAAGAGGAACTATGTGGGGTTTTTACAGCTTCGGAGTAATTGTGATGGTTAAAAAGATGACATGTAACTTGTTACAGGGAGAATGGAGGCTCTTTGCCTTCCACCTAGCGTCATCTTGCAAGATCGGAGCCTCTGACCCGGTGTCCCAGCTCTCATCTCGGTAGTACCACGACACAAATGCGCCCCGTAACCTGTAATCGCTTGTGTTTGAGAGATAAGACTACACAAATATCGTAACATCGTATATGATAACTAACATTATCCCACCTATCCACCTCCTCTATCAATTGTTTTCTTGCCGGCTTCGTTGAAAACAAATGCACATGGCTGAGAGGAGGGTTAGCAAAACAGAGGAAAAGCGACTTGCATAGTTGCCCTTTAACTTCTAGGAGTAAACTTTTATTGTGAAAGCACTTTGAACTTGTGTCTCGTTCAAAGCTCTTTCATCAGACTGTAGTTAAAAAACCCTGGCGGATAATGTCCCTGGACTTAGTTTGACTTTTACTGCATGATGCAAGAATTTATAGACAAATATGTCACTTTTCTCATGAAACACATTTTAATTGTTCTTTGGGCAAAAAGGCACTCTTAAATATAAGTTCAAATAAATATTTACATGCAGATCATCTTTACACAGTGCAGGTGAGGACTTGCAGACATTTCCAGGCTAGTTCAACAGTTGATTTTGCATGGCTGGGTGTCATGGATGTAGTTTGGGAATTCCCTTCCTTCATTCATTTTCTTCTTGAAGCAATGGCTGTGGAAGAGTACATAAAGGCTGTAATACTTTGTAAAAATGACATCCTCCAGTCTCATTGAATGCACATCGGCTGCACTGATCTCACCGTGTAAGCCAGCTCCTCGGGCCGAGAGTCCGGCCGCTGCCACTCGTGTTGGGATAAAATCTTCAGGACGACCAAACCGAAGGCTACGATCAGAACTCCTAATGAATTTGCTAACAACGCCTCCGTTGGAAGTTTAGAGTACGGCTGTGTTCCATTGGTGGTTCCTTTACTGTGAAAAAAAACAATCAGTTGGAGATTGTCTCTCTGAAATTAAATAATTCATAAAAAAGTAACAGAGAAAACGACACTTACAGGACGAAGAAGAGTTTCTCGTTAATTCCAGAGATGCAGGCAGCGATGCTGAGCCACAGGATGCTGCCTCCCATCCACACATGGACGGGTTTTAGGAGTACTCGTAGTGATACGGGGGAGCAGGGCAGGAGGAAGCCGGCCACGCCCACCACCCACTGGACGGACACATGAATGGAAAGTGAGGACACAAGGGAAACAACATTTGCACTCAAATAATTCTGTCCTTGCATTTCAACCTGTGTACCTGAACGGCAAAAAGAGCTGTAGCAGCAATACCAATCCAGCTGTGCAAAGAGTAGAGGTTGGGGATGTTGTTGGCATTGTGAAAGTCAAACACGGCGCAAAGTCCCACGATGGACAGCACCAGGGCGAGGAGCATCAGCGCAGCGTGAAGGAGCTTCCAGGGGAGTTTATTCTGACCCCAGGTCAGGGGGATGCGGTACAACACAGCTCCTGCAGAGGACCAATGGAAAACATATGGGCTTTTGTCTGGCAGGAAAGGTGCTAATGTACTGAAGCGGATTGCATTCACTTGAAAAAGAATATTTTTTTCTGCTTTTCTGAGTAGTTAATTTTTCCCCTTGTTTTTTCAGAGTAATTTCTTTTCCTATTTTCTGAGTAACATTTTTTTTCTGTTTTTCGGAGGAATATTTTTTTCAAACTTAACAAGATTTCAAAATCCTGCGAGAAACTTCCCCCTTCAAGTAACATTTAACTGCTGCGGTCAAGTCAGCCTCCACTTCATGGTTTCTGATGTAGCACCTTTATTTTGAAGTCAGTCCTACGTTACTTAGGTGGGAGCCTCTCGCGGGATTTTGAAATCTCATAAAGTCAGAAAAAAAAATTACCCCAAAAAACTGCATGAAATTACTCAGAAAAACAGAAAAATAATTTCTCAGAAAAACAAAAAAATCAATTACTCTGAAAAACAGGAACAACTATGAATTACCCCGAAAAACAGAGCTTTTTAATTTTCAAGTGAATGCAATACGCTTCCGTACTAATGAATTGCATTATGGGAAACAAAGGATATACTGTAGTATTACAGAGTTTGACTCGCGCCAGGGACTATAGAATTTGAGCTATTTGCTGCATGCTCGTCTTTGTGAAAAGTGAAAAAGCGATGTGATACACCCTGGTCATGGATAAACTACATTTCCTTTCAACTGTGTATTTCAGAATTGGAAAGACAACTTAAAGATAAAACAGGTGAAGTCAGGAGAAGAAGTGGACCGGTTTTTTTTTTTAAAGGCAGTTAAAAAGATAGTAAAGCAGTTCACTACCTGTCTTTGTCCATATCTTCCTAAAATGATGTCTACGTGATTATTTTAAATGAACCGTGACTTTCAGTGACTGCTTCATTAGAATAACAGGTATGCTAAGATTACACTGTATTTCATTACTAAAGAAGAGTCTGAAAAACATACAGTTATATCTGTAGCTGACTTGCGACCGATCAGGTGTGCATTGATTTGAATCAACCGCGATGTCTACACAGGCCATCAAACAGCTGGCACAATCATAACATTTTCTCACCTTAAGTTTATTTTCCTCTCGCACAGATGGTGCAAATGAAACTGCAGCTGCTGCTCTGAGAACATGCTGCTTTCACTTACATTTATGATGGTGGAACATAATATGGAGGTTACTGCTGTCCACTGACTTCATATCATATAAACTATAACTTGATAAATATTATATTCACATTTTTCATGTTGATGTGCTATTATTGTGTTGTTTTTTTATTTTGTTTTATCAAATAATTCTTGATTCACAATCTCTGTGGCACTAGTTGGGTGAACAGTTTCACTTCTAAAGTATGTACATTTGTGCATAAGAAATAAATATAAAACTCTTGTAAACTTGTATTAAAAAAATCAGTGTGTTTCTGTTTCGTTTAGTCTGAACACTTTTGACACTGTTAAATGTTGCGATGGACAGCGACAGTCATCATGACACAGTGTATTTACACCTAATGAGGTGAAGGAATTTAGCTCATTCATGCATTCAGGAGAAAACATTACTTCTTCACACATTCATATGCAAATATTAGCAGCACAGTTCTCCACAATCTGATGAGATTATCTGCTCGTAGGGGAAATGTAGCAGAAGCGTGAACTTCCCGAGACTGTAATGGTGCTCACATGAATGAGAAGCCATCATCACAGTAAAATGTCCAGAACACTGCGCTGTATGAAAAAGGCACAGTTACAGTTCATTGCTGAAACTCTTTTCTTTTCATTTTACTTTATTCCAGAAGAATACTGTCACTCACAAAGATGTGGAATCTAAAGCAACAAAACAGTCACTGTGGACATTACCTCACATCTATGTTACTGCGATGATGCATCAAATTATAGACCGGGTCTGTATGAAACCTAAAGTGTGTAATTACCTAAACACTGTCTGGCTGTCAGAAGGGAGGAACAGAAGTGAGAAACAGAAATGAAACTCTGTGATCCAAATTTAAAAATTAAAAAAAAAAAAAAAAAAAGTCTCTCACCGATGCCGTACACCACCACCAGACCTGTGACCATCAGCACCGGGTGCCAGTTGAACTGCCTGGCCTTGCCGTCCCAGGCGAACCCGCCGCGCCACTGACTGTTCCAGAAGAACACGCACACCACGCAGGCCAGGCCCAGAGCCAGACACAGCAGGTAGCATATGTAGAAGATCATTATGGACCTCATCCTGGACCCGTCTGTGGGCTGAATACAGTAAAATAGTACAATCAGAACAGAAGGACAGCAGGGGCAGTGTGGTGGTTAGACTGACAGTGACAGTGCTGTGTGCTGATCCAATCCTAACATGAGTTAGTCACCACCTACAGTATTACAAAACTCTGCAAATTATGTACAGAGCCACAAACAGGGACCTTCCGCATAACTTACAAGGTTTTTTCATAGACAGAGAAGTGACACACAATCTGAGAGGAAATATGCTATTTAGGCAGAGTAGAGTGAGAACTACGCTAAAATCCTTTTCTATCTCAGTCACTGGTGTCAAACAGTGGAACGAAATAGATGATGAGGTTAAAAAATCAAGAAACGTGTGGGCTTTTAAAAAAGAAATACGAAACTCTATTCTAGACAATTATAAATTGATTTAAACCCAGAGAAAGGAGTTTAACATTATTCTGGACTGGCTGTCTGGAGTCCAGATCGCAGCTCTGCTGTTGTATCACGTAGCCTATGCTAAGAGAGAAAAATTGTGATGAAATTAATGTATTCTGAATGGTAATCGGGGCGGGACCTGATAAGCTTTATGCTTCTCCCGTTTTCCCTTTCGGTCATGTTGCTTGTATTGTGTAACTGAAATTGTGTGTGATGAAGTCTGATTCAATTAACATGTCCAAAATAAATAAATAAATAAATTAATTAATTAATGAATTACACACCGGGCTGGTCAAAGCAGGTCTTACAGGTTTTAAGGACCACTCATATTTAAAATATCAATGTCTACATTTTAACATTTTGTTGGGAAAAGGCTAAATGGAAACTAGATGTCCCACCAGATCAAATGTGTTGATGGTGTCCTAACAGTTTTTAACTTTAATCCTTTTTAGCTCCTTCCCCCTGTCCCTCACCATTGTAAATAAGAATTTATTCTCAATGACTCATCCGGTTAAATAAAAATAAAAAATTAAATAGAATCTAGGCTAGTTTTAACACTTGCACATTCACCAAATCAGGACATGGTCCAATCAGCCTCTGCAGTGGATAAAGCTGCAGCTACCAGTCAAAATTCCAATTCCAATATATCTGAATTACAAGATAAAGTCCTACTCAAGTTAAGCAATCACAAATAAATTGCAATAGAAATAGGTGTGCAGCTCTTAAATTTTGACTTTTCTCTCAAAGTGAAAATCGTACCACATGTTTTTTTAGTCAGAAATGCGTTGTGATCTTACCTTGTCCACAGCTGCAGTAAAACTGAAAGCACTTCCTACTCTACTACACTGAATATAACTCCAAATCACAACTCTGTCTAATGATTCCTCCTCGTCAATCATTGACCGATATTCTTACTGCTATTTGCTCTCACTTCGTGTTTCTCTGGTTCAGCTGAGGTCTCACTTCCACATTTGTCTGTTTCAAGGTGGCCGAGGGGGAAGCAGTCTGAGGTGGAGGTGGAGGTGGAGCAGCTGGGAGATGAGGGGCCTCCCCGCTGCATCTGCTGCCTCTAGATAAGATGGAAATAGTAAAAAAAGACTAAGTAAGTAGGAGTGTGATGTTCAGCAGTTCACCGTTTCCTCTCAAACTAATGACAATGTCAGATTTTTAGGGAATATTTAAGTAGTGTGAACACAAAGGTTTTAGTAGCCTATGTGATGAAGTTATCTGGAGTGAACTCATGACACAACAGACAGGCTCTCATGCTGCGTTCGAGACATCTGGGAATTCGGATTTTTCCGACCTCCTCAAAGTGCACCCGAACGTCACCTCATATCGCAGCTCCCGCTCAGGAAAGAAATCTACCCCGACTGCCAAAATAGCAACATTAAAACGTCATGAAACATAGGTAGCCTACAATATTTACTTATGGTAAACAACACACCTAGCCTACTAGCGTTGTGGAACACAGCAAATTCACGTTTCTCTTTGAATGATCTGTTTCGTTATTTTAAAACGTTTCCTTTTTGTGCCCTTTGTAATGTAATGTTTTAATGCCTTGCGTGAAGCACTTTGAATGCAAAGTTTTCCCCGGTCAGCCATGTTTTTGGTTACTCTGGCCGCTGGCGTGCTGCCTGAACGCTTTGAAGTCGGAAATCGGAGTTTTCAACTGGGAGATTCTGAGTTCCGAGTTGTCTCGAACGCAGCATCATTTCAACACTGGCGTAGCTCTGACGCACCGGCTAACAATACTATACAATTACCTGGCGACCCCTGTCTACGTTAAAAATAAAATAAAAACACAGTTAGTAAACCGAATGACAGAGTGTCGACAGTAGGCTAACTGTAGTCACGTCGCGGTCGACGCGTTTCCTCGCTTTCAGTAATGTGACCTTAACTGCGCGGAGTTTTAAATGAAGCCTTGTAAAGTTGTCCTTATCATAGCTGCACAACAAACACGTTGGAAGTTGACGTTTTGAAAACGCGCGTGGACGTCCTAGCCTACCTCATTTAGAAACACTCCACATCTAAAAAGTCGCAACGTCCAGAAAAGGAGCTGCGTTCACAAACACAACACCTTCATATCAGGAAGAGGTTATTTACCAAACCAATTTCCTTGTGGGCGCCGCAATACCTTGTGGGAAATGTGGTTCTTATCATTACCCCTGAAGTTCGGCAAGCACGGCGTCCTATTAGCCTATCCACGGTTAATTATTATTCATAATTTAATAATTATGCAACTCACTTGAATGATACAAAGTTGCGCTCTGTATGTGTGTGAACAGTTTAGAGAGAAGGGCTCTTTGAAACTCTGAAAGCAATAAGCAATAACACACACCCAATATCAAAATACACAATAAAATAAATGAAATTAACCCCAAAATTCAAAATCAATATACAAACATGGACCTCTACTATTTGAAAATCCAGGCTAAGTGACTGGAGGCAGATGGCTGCCTCAGGAAGCTGACCTGTGGAGATGTGTTGTCTTTCAGCTCCACCTGCAGGCTGCTTCAGTCACCATCTTATTGTCCTGCTGTTTAGTTTCTGTTTCATACACATTTTGCTCACTTCACATTATATTTGTCACATCAGCTAAATGTTGATGAGACTTTCTCCCTCCTCTTAGCCTATTGTGTCAACTTGAGTATTTGTCTTACATCATTACAAAGATGTTGATCTGCTTCCCTCTGTGCATTGTGTCCATGCACAGACATGGCGCTTTATTTTAACTCCACAACATGGGCCTTTACAGAAGATGTGACAGATTATATTGTAGATTTACACACTGTTGCTCATACAGAACAACTGATACCAGACAAACAGCAATTCATGAAGTTCTGTTTATTTCTCAGAGGCACATAGTTCATTTCATACAACATACAGCAACAATAAAACAATAAGAAACAATAGATGAAATGAAAAGTGTTAAAATAAATAGGAAAAAGTCAAACCAAATAATAAATTCAAAGTAATAATACAATACAATAGGACAACAAGACAGGGACTGTGTAGGTAAGAAGAAAATGTGGATTTAAAAAAAACGAATAAAGATATGGATAATCTCTTCTTTTTTATATCATTTGGAACATTTGCATTACAAATATCTCATGTTGCAATATTATTCTCTATTATTTGCTTTTTTTATTGGTGTAATTAACAGGGAGATAGAACATCAATAACCACTTTAAACCAAGATGCTGTTTTTCATCTCTTGTCCTTGAATTAATTCTAAAAAGCCTTTTAAAAAAAAGTAGTCAGATTAAAATGGCAAAGTTACTTGGATTATTTATAAACATGGAGAGAAATAATAATAAGAGAGAATATTAATTTCAGTAAAAGCATCATACAGGATACATTATTCTTCATTGGCAGGTGTGCTACTATATAATACAAAGCACTCGGTAAGTACACAGACATAAAAAGCACTTATACATAAAACACATAAATCACAGTGGCACAGTAAAAGCAAGGACATGGTATAAAATATGCGCACAGGTACATGAGGCTAGTGCAGCACAGACACATTGTGAACTCAAGGTTCACTTATTATCTTACAACCCCAAGCTCCCATAATGCCCCTCTTCAGCCAAGGCTCCCTGTTGTGAACACTTAAAGGACCTCCTTGTGGGTTTTATACCCGACATAAGAGAGAGAAAAAAAACCTAAATGTTGAAAGGAAAGTTCTCCAGATGGCACTGAAGATCACACTGTTGACATAGCAACCATTTGGTGTGTATTTAACCACGAGGCTGCAGAACATGCCCAAACACTTCATCTAAAACCAACTTCCTAGTCAAATACACACACACACACACACACCATGTGTAGTCCTCAGTCCGTGTTACATGTAGCCTACTCTTAGCTCAGATCTGCCCTGTGTTATTCTACTGAGCACATGCAACAGACAGTGGGGGGGCGAGAGGGGGCTTCAGGGCAGTAAAGATGGTTATTCTGTTTCAAATAAAAGCAAGCCTGCCCCAGATCTGCCACAGTTTACTGCAGACGTGTGCAAAAAGCAAGTGCACCGCTTTTTTTTTCCTTTTCAAATCAACCACAAGTTTGGGTTCAACCTAAAAACCACGACCAGGTTGGAACATTACTGTTTGATGTTGAAAACCTCATACAGTCATTCTCAGCTGCGGTCGGTATAGTAATCTCTCTGAGTCTCACATTGCTTGTAAGAAGGGAATGGAGCATCAATATAGAAGGGCTGAGCCCCTGTCCTCCAGCGCTGCTCTCGCCAACAGACAAGAATGGAGCTGTCAGCGGGTGCAAGTCCCTGCCTCACATTATCAAAGTCTCTCAGATCCTCTAACAGACTCCTTGAAGTGATGTTTTCTGATGCCTCCCCCCCGGTCCCCTCCTCGGTGTGACTGGCACTAACGGCACAGTGATGAGAATGAGGGTACTTGCGTAAAGCATTCTGAGTTTGCAGTGACTCAGTAGGACAGCTGCAGGCGTTTGTTCGGGGACATCTGACTTAATGTTCCATATTTCCTTTGCTCCTTTCATTCTGACAGTCCTGGGGTTGTTTCTCTCGCTCTCTGGCTTTTTGAACCTTGAGATGCAGAACTGAAGAACAAGCTTGGTATCAAGTCTCCAGTCTCTGGACAGCCCTTCAAGCTGCTTATATATATGGATCAAACAGTATTTACTGTAGAGCCCTGAGGCTCACAGATATGCTAACAGACCACTACCTTCAACACCGGGGTCATCCCTATGTTCCGGGGTCATCGTAGGACCCTTTTGTGGAAAAGCGGGGAAAAAGGGGTCCTATGCTCCCCGCTGTGTATGGCGTGCACGGGGGGGGGGGGGTTGGGGGGGCAGCCAAAACATGTGCTAAAGTGCCCTCTAGGAGCCAAAACGCATGCCAAAGCGCCCTCTTCAGCGGCGAGGACACGCTTTGTGTGCCCTTTTTTCTCCTTCAAAAAATCACTGGTGACCGGGAACTACATGTTTCCAGGAAACATGCAGTTTTTGGTCCCATACCTGGAAGTGGAGTTGTGACTTTGCAGATTTTTGCCTATTTTTGAGTGATAAGTGGAATGGTCCCATTGGTTGGGTTTAGGCAATGAATAAAGGAGTTGGTTAAGTTTAGTAAAAAGACCAGGTAGTCCAGATAAGTAGAGAGAGTCCATCGACTGGCAACAGCAGGGAACATAGGACCCTTTTTTTTTTTTTTTTAAAAAGGGCCAGGGAACGCTCCCCTTCACACGTGTGTGTGTGTGTGTGTGGGGGGGGGGTGTTATCAATTCATTCAAAACAGCAAATGTCACAATATTGGTCAGGTCCCCTCCCTCTCCTTTCCAACCTCCCTGTTGCTCGTGTTGCTTCACTCCCACCACCTTGCAGAGTCTCGTTCACTTTATGGCTCCTGCTCTCACCGTCTTCTAAGTTTGTCTGCACTTTTCCTTCCGTCTCATGGTTTTCATTTACAGAGTTGAAAAGGCTCCTCTTAGACCGCTGCTTTCTGAACAGCTTCCTCTGCCCTTCACTTCCTGCCAGTCCTCACTTGGATCACTTGTCACAAGTCCCTGTTATGGGTAGGCCTGTCACAATTTTTTTTTTACATAATCGCAGTTATTTGAGCTGACTGCAATCATTTTGCATAATGGTTAAATGGTTTCCATTCGTCTGTATAAAAACAGCTGGATGAAACTTACAGAAATGTCATATTTCTGTCACTGTTATGTCCTTTTCCACTGTTTGAGGTTTGATTGGTCCTCTTTTAATAACATCATCACCCTGTCTCCTGCTATGGCTTAATGACACGTGTGAGAAAGAACGCCACATATTGTTTATCTAAAATTTCAGGATTGTGACAGCCCTGGTTATGGGTCCTATAGACACATACGCACATACACACAAACACAAAATGAGATAATAGATGCAAGGGGACACGATAGGATTTGTGGTTCAAAATGAGAGACTATGAGTAGGCTATTTTATGAATAGTGCTAAGTGTTGGAATAAAATAGGTGGATTCTTTTTTTTTTAGTGACTAATCCTTCTTTTTCTTTTTCTTTCACTTTCAGCTCCTGTATTGACTCCCACTCAAAGATTGTCCCATGATATGTCACCAAGCCCAAGTGCTGACTCATCCACCAGCAGCAGGCCTCTGGTGAGGCCGTCTCCCTCTGCAGCAGTTCACCTCACAAAGCTCACTGTCCTGATAGACAAAGTGCAGGAAATATATGGTCCCCGCTGGGAATCCCACTGAAGCTGACATTCAGGGTTATTAAAAGCTGCAGAATAAGTGGAATGAACGATTCTGTCCTGAAGCAAAGTGAAGAGTCAAATCTGTGATGTCATACTGATCTACAGCGTGGAGCCGCAGCGCTGGCGGTGAATACAAGGCTGACTCTGTGAATCAGAAATGACCTCCCCTTATTCTGAAAGTAATCCTGAATTCTGTCATGCTGACCTTTCCTACCTTTTAGCAATTTATTCTCAGTAGAGTTTTACATCAGTGTAACAAATTCAGATTAAGAGACAGGACAAATCTCTCCTTGTTTCCAGCAAAGGAGGTAGTATATTTTATGCTCTCTCTCTATAGCTTCATATTTTAGAGCTGAATTTCACTCCTATTGTCCTTTGAGTTATATGGAGTCGCCCTGAAGGCCAAAAAAGTAAGATTGAAAGCCTTTTTTATGCCCTTCTCAACTCTGATTAACACAGCTCTTGGTATGAAGACTGGCAAGTTGTCTTATTTCCATTTCACTTGGCCTGAATGAAGTGATTATCATAGCTTTCATCAAAATCAGCCACTATTCACTCAAAACAGAAGAATTACCCAGCATCCTTTTAGAAATAAAGCCCTTAGAGGGGATGTGAGGGGAATTGTGCGAGACAATTTTAGAGGAAATCTAATTTATTACTGTTGCACGTTGTAGGTACAATGGTCATGAAAACGTGATTTGGAATTGAAGGGATGCTAATTAAACACTGGTGTATTAAAGGTATTGTGTTGTGGCACTGGAAACAACCTGAGAGCTCTTTCATCAAAGGGAACCAATTGCAATATCACCACTGGAAGTCAATGTGATCCCAGAGGCCTTTTGGTTTATGATCACACACACAAGAGGGCTTTGGGTCTCTGCCTTCAGCCCCATGAAGTCCTTGGCAGCTGTGGAAAGCCAGTGGAGCTGTTATCACAAAATGGGAATGAATTCTCTAGAGAGGCAGCTGGGCTTTTTGGGGTCTTACCAATAATTGCAGGAAGCTGTGGTCAAATCTGCAAAACAGAGAAAAGAGATGCTGAAAAGGTCAAAAGTTGCAGGAAGGAAGAGTGGCTTCCCCATGAACATAAGATTTTATTGGGAAGTGCAATGGGCTGTAAATACATCAAGTACTAACAAGTAGGGATGGGTACCGAAATTCGGTACTTTTTTGGTACCGACCGAATTCCCACCAAAGTACCGAGTATCGATTCACATAAAGTCAATCGGTACCACATTTCGGTACCTGAACGCACCTTCGTCGTGCGTCAGCAAGAGTGCAGTCTGCATGAGCCCCGCACACTCGGGCCTGCCCCCCCTCCTCTCTCTCTCTCTCTCTCTGAAATGAGACGCGGAGAAGCGGCAGCACCAGCCCGTCGTTTAAAATCAATACCTGAAAAACAGCCGTCCGTCGTTTAACGTGAAGAACGGACTGTTGTGACAATCCGTACCGAAGCGGTCCGTCATGTCCTCGTCACATAATGAGAGCACATGTAAACGAGGATGAAGTCTCCCCCTCTCCTCTCGTCAAAACGTGAAGTCCACATGTTGCAGAGTTTGCACTGCAGTTTCAGTTTTTTTTTTTATTTGACAAAGTTTCACACAGAGCTTTCTGATGGCTGTAGGAGTCTCTCCATGTTTCTCCTTTTCCCACAGTAAAAACGGACATTTTTTCAGACAAGACTATAGTCTCATAAACTTTTTTTTATTTTATTTTTTTTAATTGAATGACTATTCCATTATATTAAAATCATTGCCCATCCCTAAAACATAAAATACTCTTAAAGGCTGAGGAGTTGTGATGTTGTTAGGAGGTAAATATTAAAATTTTAGACATTTTTATTTTAAAACATTTTTTAATTACCACACACACAAAAAGTACCGAAAACAGGTACCGATTGGTACCGGTATCGGTTCCCAGGTACCGAGTATCGATACCGTATCGATTCAAATGCGAAAGGTACCCATCCCTACTAACAAGTTCATATGGTGTTTTATTGAGAATTTTAGTGTTTCTAAGCAAGTAGAATTATTTTTAGGGTTACACCACCATACTGTAATTCTCTACTATATTCTCTTAAAATGCATTAAAAACAGGCATTTTAAGTATTTAAGTGAATCATACAGATATTTGTTTTCAAATTTTAACTCTTTTAAATTTGACTTAACCATATGGACACCAAACAATTAGAATCACATCACTGACTCATATACACAACCAGTGACCTCCTTAGCCGGTGCATATTCTCATTTGCCCAGGTCATAGTATTTCAAAGGAGGTTAAATCGAAAGCAACTGGACTTAGTTATTTGTCTAGGAAGACGTTTCACCTCTCATCCAAGAGGCTTCATCAGTTCATGTACGCATCTGACCAGGCTGGGACTGGTCCAACTATCTGGTGTGGAGACTCACTATTTAACCTCTTGTGTGGGCGTTCACAAGGGTGATGATGTCACTGGTTCCCATTTGTGCTCCAAGTGCCAACGAAGTCGAAACCAACCTTCCATCAAAGGCAGTCATTTAAACGACTGTCGTTGGCACTTGGAGCACAAATGGGAACCAGTGACATCATCACCCTTGTGAACGCCCACACAAGAGGTTAAATAGTGAGTCTCCACACCAGATAGTTGGACCAGTCCCAGCCTGGTCAGATGCGTACATGAACTGATGAAGCCTCTTGGATGAGAGGTGAAACGTCTTCCTAGACAAATAACTAAGTCCAGTTGCTTTCGATTTAAGTGACCTCCTTACTTTGTGCGAAGTCACCTGCAATTTTGATCCTTGTATAAAAAATATTGAGCAGCAAAATGCCTTGTTACTACATCAGGGTCAGATACTATTACAATATAGAGTCATAGAAATAAAGAAAAAAGGGAATATTGTATTTATTTGTTTTTTGAGTGATCCAGGCTGAGGGACGCTGGCCCTCAAACAAGATGGAGGTCATTTGAGTTCTGTTGCTCAAAGCGCTGAAAACCTACTTATTGAGTTCTTTTCAGAAGCACTTTCTATACAACACACAGCCTGAGCTGAAGCTCTGAAGAAAAAAATGATCTAAACGCAATGATGTCTTTGTGGTGAACCAGCAGTGATATCAAGGGTTTGAAACTCTCTTGCTATAGATTGCAATCATCCATTTCATGAAGTGTTGATTGAGTTTTTTTTGTTTTTAAATGTCAGTCTCCACGAACCACCTCCACTGCACCATGGAGGCAAAACTCTCAGGGCCAAATAAATCTAAATGATCTACCTTGGTAATTTAAAGGAGAGGTAAATGAAAAAGCCTGCTCCTTCATATTTTGTGCAAACACACTTTTGTTGAAATAGACAGCAATAAAGTAGAATAAACAGCTGCATCTCAACAATTTATATCATGGGAAAGCTCATTTATTTCTGTAGTTCAATTCAAATAGTGAAACTCATATATTATATACTATATAATGAGTTTCACTATTTGAATGAATCTATATAGATTCATTACACACAGACTCAAATATTCAATGTCTTTGATTCTTTTCATTGTAATGATTATGGCTTATATTTAATGAAAACCACAAAATTCAGTATCACACTCTAATCAGCTGATAAACTCCAAACACCTGCAAAGGTTTCCTGAGCCTTTAAATGGTCTCTGGGTTTCCATCCAAGTCGTATCGAATTTAAAAGCGGATTTTGTGAAAATGCGCAAAAAGCAAAGCGAATTTATGCCCGTTTCCATTCGTTATTGTTTTGCGAATATTGGGAGAGGAGTACGCCGTGAGATTACGTCATAAGAGAGCGTGAATGTATCATGACAACAGTTGACACTCAGCTGACAGCTGACACTCAACATCATGGACAATTTACGTACTTTCCGGACTATAGACGCAACTGTATAAGCCGTACCAGCTAAATTTTTAAAAGAAAATACTGTACATATAGGCCGCACTTGAATATAAGCTGCAGGTTTTCATGTTGTAACATGAGATATTTACACAGAAAGACAGTCGGGAACTGTGCAAGTCCGCTCGCTTTTCCGCTGTTTTTGTTACGCTCCTCTCGCCCATCTCTTGACAACAAAGCCGGCGAAGATTATGGGTTACGGAGCACGTTAGTGTTGCGGTGCAGAGAGGAGAGCTGGGACACCGGGTGTCGTTCTCCATTTGTTTGAACGTCGCTGGGTGAAGTCCAGCAGCACTTCACCCACAAACTCTGGCTCAATTCGCATAATCTGTTTCCATAACAAAAAGTTGCATTTTCATTTAATCGATACGCTGACAAATCTACCCCCCCAAAGCGTCAAAATGTTTATGCGCATTTACTGCTTTTTTCGAATTTCTGGCGTTTCCATTCAAGTAGCCTATTTATTCGCAATTTTTGAAAATGCGAATAAAAAAAAGTGGATGGAAACGCAACTTAAAAAGGTGGATGTAAACGTAAAAGTGGCGTTGCGTTCTCACTTTTTATTTCGCGTCAAGACAAGCATTTTTAGGGTGGAAATCTAAATCTTTAAATACTTTTAAAAAGCTGCCGTCGGTGAAAAATCTAATGACAAAAAATAAACATAAAATCTGTTCCGATGATAATGAATTCCAGCCTATCCAGGATGTGTGGTGAAACAGCTGTATCTTTCATAAAGGAAATAAATCCTCCAACAGACTCTGCTGTAATGATCCGCTCTTCAACAGACTTAAAATAAGTTTCACTTCCACGTCCACGACTTCATTCACTAAAGGACACAATGTCTCTGCTTCCTGCTCCACGCTCAGCATGCATCAACCTCAGGCTGAGATGGATCAAACCTGCTTCACAGCACATGTTGCCATAGCGACTGACTCAGCATTACGCTGATCCGGCTCTCTGAAACAGAAGAGTCTGAGTTTCCCTCATCTCACAGGCTCAACATACTCAGAGTTTTCCACTAATCCTGCTTTCTGAAACGGACCCCTGAGACGACAACTTGGCGATCCTGAGCTGAACCAAATGAAAACATGTCAGAATCAAAGCAGGACTCATCAAAGTTTGAAGTTTCTTCCTGTAGGCTACACCTTCATCTTTGTGTTTTCTCCATAGACTATAAAAAGAATGGACGTAGCGTCCGTGACGTCACCCATTGGTTTTGGAGAGTTGTTTTTGTGACTCAAATATGGCGGCCTGAACAGCGCCATGTTGGATTGGCCGGCCGAGAACCCGCCCACTGGCCTCGAAGCAGCTGTCCACGGAGCTGCTCGGACCTGTCACTCAACGTTTCCGCGCCCTAACTGGCCAGAGTTTTAACCTAATAACAGTAAAACGGGAGAGTTAAAAAAAAAATCACCCCCCTCAGAGTGTGTGCGGGGGTAGAAACTATCTATTGAGACAAAAAAACGTTCTGACACCAGGCTTTTAACATGTTTATTGAGGATGTAAAGTCGGTGATTTTAACATGGGGGTCTATGGAGAATGCTGCTTTCTGACACCAGCCCCCAGAGGAAGCCGGGCCGATTGCAGTTTTTTGAACGCGGAAGTGAGCTTCACTTCTCAGACCGACAACTGCCCCCTTGGTTTTCTCACAGTCAGAGTCTCTGCTGTATTTTCCTGAGCGAGATCAAACACATTTTTCTCCCCAAAACTTTGTTCATTGATTTTCTCCATGAAAAGACAGTGTCATCACAGAGACAACTGTCAACAAAACTCCATCCACCCTCCCCATGGTACAGTACCTCCCCCTGACTATACAAGATAATGACCAAACAGCCAAAATGCAAACACACACACACACACACACACTCCTAACCTGTTGTGAGACATGTGGCGTAACAGGTCTTTCTTGACGACATCATCATCTGGCATGCACCCAATAAGGGATAATATTAGATGTGATTAATAATATCATGTGTGCCCACACCCTCCCTGACCTTGCATGTGAATTTGCAAGGCTATTAGAAGAAGTGTGCAGTTTTAGAACCAAAAAATATTGTTTAGGTAAGAACCTCATGTTTTTGACCAAGTCTATTTTGATTAGTACTGATACTGTTGAAGTTTGTATAAGATTAAAGAGCAGGTTCTTAGGTAAAATGTGAACATCATTTCATCGATCTTCATTTCAAACCACCATGCTGGTACAACTGGTCAAACAAGCTAAATGGGGTGGGGATGGTTTTACCTTTGTTGTTTGTTAGGGGTGTAACGGTACACAAAAGTCACGGTTCGGTACGTACCTCGGTTTGGGGGTCACGGTTCGGTACGGTTTCGGTACAACAGACACTAATTGAATGTAAAACTAAAATCTGTCTTGTGTTATAAAAGTAAAAAAAAAAAAAAAAGGATATAAAATAAAACAAGTGCATTAGGAGTGTTATAATGCCATTCATTAATTCTAGAGGGAAAAAAACGTGCACTTGACAACTAGGCAACTATTATTCGAATTATTAAATTATTATTATTAAAAAATGCCAGTTACTTTGGTGATGTTTCTGGTCCTGTCTGTGTTCATAAAACAGAGGAAGCTACACGCACATCCCAAAAAAACTGAAGACAGGTGCTGGATCACCAAGAAAGACACAGGTAAGGAAAGACCGCACACTAGTTAAAAGCTCCAGTGACAGTTTAATGTCACTCACACGTTTCAGGCGTCAGCCCTTCATCAGACAATGTGTACGTAGTGTGCGGTCTACCTTTTTCCTTGCACCAGTGATTGACATATCGGGGTGAACATGCGCTCACGTGTTTGATGCGTTCCTAGCGAGCGACGCAGCGCGCATCCGTGAAATAGCGCCGACGGACTTTGTCCGGTGGACCAGTCGCGAGCTGCTTTACACAGTCTATGGACGCGAGCCGCCGCAGTTGTGTTTCATTGCCACACGGAGACATAAATGAAGCAGCAGCTCCTCTAACTTCACACTCTCATCACTTCTCTTCTTCGTCTGTTATGACGGTTGCTGGCAGCTTCGAGGCTCATTACCGCCACCTGGGTTGGAGTGAGGACTCGACTTTTTTTTTTTTTTTTTTAAATATTCATTCAGACGTATTCGTCGTGTGACTGTGTGCACCGAACCGTGACCCCCGTACCGTGACGGCACGGGACGAATACATATACCGTTACACCCCTATTGTTTGTTAAAAAACACATTTTTCCTTTGTTGTTTCTTTATGTAACACCTTTTGCCATTGTTGTTTTATTAAAGCAGAAGTAAGCGATCCGGTCGTTTTGGCTAATGCTGCGTTCCAGGCAGGCTTTTGAAACCGTAAATTACAGCTTTATGTCACAACTTACGATTTTGTAGCGTTCCAGGCAACCCACTCGTGTTTTTCCGACCTGTTTTACCTGTGAAAGTGCACTATAACGGCCACTCGTAACTTCCGGCTCGTGAACTCGTACCAGATCGAACTGGTCCTACGACTTCACAGGTCGGAAAAACACGAGTTACGGGCTGCCTTGAACGCACCATAACAGTCCTCGTCCCTACGTCACCACATTCACGCGCATCCCTTGGCTGCACACACAGCCCTGTATGCCGTTCTCTCTCCTCAACTGTAGGATACGATAAATGTTTTCTCCTCGGCTCAGAGCAGAGCAGAGTGACTGACAGACCCGTGTTTCTGTCCAAACACTCTATGTAAGTGATTGCTGTCGGAAGATAGAACTATTTAAGACTTATATTAACACAAAAATATATCTCTTACTTCTGCTTTAAAGCCTTTGGAAACCTGACTATATATAGTAAAAATGCTTATATTATATCAAAGTCAAGTGCCTCATTAAGCATCCACAAAAGTCTGAGTGACAATAACTATTCATAACTATTCGAAAACCTTGTTTAAAAACAGCTCATTTTGCTATTGAGGCACTATTGAGGCCACTGGTCAGGACAGTGTGGGCGTGGCAGATAACGCTATGATTGACAGCTCCATTGTCATAGCAACACGTCAATGGCGACCGTTAAAAAAAAAAAAGTCCTCAGCGGAGGACGTGCATCGATTGATTGATGCTATTTAGCAGCTAACTAGTCTACCAGCTTCGTTTTGGAGCATCATAACCGTCTTTGGTCGTAGTCTCACAGAAAAAAAAGAAGCTTTTAACCGTCACTCATGTCTGTGTGAGCCCAGGAGGGGCTGACTGACACACACACAGACACAACGCAGGTCGCGCTGGAAAGCTAATAAATGCTAAAAGCTAATCGCCAATTCACACACACCCTCCCTCCCTCCCTCCCTCCCCTCACCCCCCAAAAAAACCGGCTGTATCGGCTGTATGTAGAGAGGAGTTGTGGGCACACACACAGACAGACAGACTGACACACAGACACAGACAAGGTAGGTCGCGCTGGAAAGCTAATAAATGCTAAATGCTGATCGCGGATTTACCCCCCCCCCCCACACACACACACACAAAAGAAACGGCTGTATCGGCTGCATGTAGAGGAGTTGTGGGCACAGACAGACAGACAGGCAGACAGGGCAGGTCGCGCTGGAAAGCTAATGAATGCTAAAAGCTAATCGCCACACACACACAACTCGGGTTGACATGGCTCTGGTTGTGAGGACTTGAGAGGAGTGGTGGAGCGACCGTTAGCAGAACGGTTTTGTTCGCCGCCACTGGGGGGCTGGGTGAGAGAGCTGACGTGGCGATTTATGAGTGGGTAGGATTTATTGCGTGATAAATCCCAGAGATAACTCCGCCCAATTCGAACCTACTGTACAAAACCTTAAAAGACAAATATTTTCAATTTGGATGGAAACTTTTTTCTAATTATTTTTACATGTTTAATAATATGTACATAAGACCCTAAAATACATGGTTAGTAGGCTTTGGTGGATTTGGGTTACCAGAGGCTTTAAGTGTCACATGGATTATTATTAGCTGCTTCTGACTTCCTGCTGAAGGTTTACATGTACAATTATCAGAAGATGTTCTTTAAAGCTCCAGTTGGTAAGTTGACTAAAGTGAAAGTAAACTCCGCGACTTGGTCGGAAATTTCAAGACAATACTCCATCAGGTCCCTTTATGAACCAAGCGCCCCACACACACACACAGACACACAAAGTAGCCATAAACGCACCCACAGAAGATGTACCGTATCCATAGCACGACGTGTAGGAGCGGCGATTGGCTGCTCCTCCTGCTCCCTCTACCTGACTGGTGGAGAATCGTCGGTCGCGGTGGATTTTGGCAAATACGATTACAGGCTGTAGGTGGAGCCAGAGGAGTTGGATTTTGTCCTAAATTACTCATTTAATGTCTGACCATCAGAATATAGTGACAGTTCCAGCAAATATGACTGAATAATTGTTACCAACTGAAGCTTTAAAACAGCTCTTCTCATTAGGGATGTCCCGATACCACTTTTTCACTTCCGATACGATACCGATATTGCAGCCTTCAGTATCGGCCCGATACCGATATTGATCCGATATTAGGGGTGGTGAAAAAAAACGATTATTTATATTTTTCAAATTCTAATACAAAGGAGAGTCCTCCTGTTGCTGACTGACAGGCTGCCACTGTCATGTTCTTCTATGGGACAGACAGTAGTGAGCTTACTTTTGAACTGTAAAATATTAAAAAATAAATCCTATTTACAACTGTTATTGAATTACATAAATGTCAAACAAAAGGCAAAATCTTCTTGCTTCAAGGTTTTATTTGTCACTCCAAATTGAAGATTATAGGCTAGCCTGCCCTACAGTAAAAATGGCATACATAAAATAAAGAGGAGTAAAGCAATATATTAAGGAGCAATATTTAAGCATCAAAGATGTTTAATCAAACCCACGTCGTTTGAAACAACGTTCAAAACACACAGCCAGTAACTAAGCATAAAGCCCGCTAGCTTAATGCTAACGTATAATGTGAAATGCCATAGACGGGCTAACAGAAATTAGCATCGTTAATTTAATTCTGGCTTCAGCACTGTTAACACGGCACAACATGTGGACCAGCTGGTCTTCCTCCAGAAGAATCTGACCACCGACCCCGTCGGTAGTTAATTTGAACTGTACATTTACCTTACATTTAGCGCATTTACCGTTTATTACCGGGCAAGCGCGACCTGCCCATACACCCGTGTCTGTGTGTGTGTGTGTGTACACGTACGTGCCACACAGCCGACATCACTTCTCCTTGAATCGCACACACGCTGTTGTTGTTGTGATCATAGACATATAAAGAGTAGACGCCGCATCGAACGCTGCGCCGCGAGAAATGCGGCCGACATCTTGAACCGGTCTTTCTACTCAGTGGAGCAGCAGAAGTAACAGGATGCAGAGCACTGTGCAGCATATTATTTCTGTTCTAATCAGCAGAAAACCATCTAAAACAGCTGGCTCTGGGGATTACTTTTCACTAATAAGATTGAACATTACTATTGGTTGTATTTTGTGAATCGAATATTTATTTATTTATTCTCTCTCCTCCCTCTCTCTCTCTGACCTGATATGAATTGATTCTCTGGTTTATATATTTTTTTATTTTCTCTAACATATAGCTTTTATCTCTATATATTTATTTATTACAGGAATGCTGCTCTCTGATCAATTGCTGCTCTCTACGGGCTGTTATTTCCATAGACATATATTCGTGGTTATTTCTGTATAATGAATGGTCGTCAAGTGTAACACACCGTTGCTAGGGACGCCGCTCTGATCAGCGCAGCACAGAACAGAGTAGACTATGCAGGATATTTACCTTATGTTTCATTTTGACCTTCAGTAAAAAGCTTGGGACTAATAGTGATGTTAGATAAATGACTTGTAACCCTTTACAGAGAGAGTAGAGGCTCCTTCCACATCCTGGCTGAAAACCAAACCTGCTGATCAGATCAGAGCCTGTAGTCCGCGACACAAACACGCCCCATATAAACCTATAATATTGTTTATGACAGATAAGACTACACACATTGTAACATATATGTGATAATCCATCGATCCAATTATTGATTATAAAAGGCTTTGTTGAAAACAAATAGGAGGAGGCTCAGCAACACAGCGGAGAAGAGACCAGACATGCAGATGTGCTAAATTATAACATTTATAAATCGATAAAAGTAGTATTTTGATCAAAATTATGTTTCAAATGAATTATTTCATTCGTACGCCGTGTAATAGGCGGGATAATGTTCAGTAAGTTATTGATTAAATGCACTGACACTAGTGAAACTATCAATTGCACCTACCAAACAGATGCACTGAGTGGAGCGGTAGACCGGTCCAAGATGGCGGCCCCACCGCTCGTCAGCGCTAATAGGTCCAGCGTTCGATGCGGCGTCTACTCTTTATATGTCTATGGTTGTGATCATGTGATCTCTGAATGCTGGAGCCGGCCGCTCTTCTTCTCTGGCAGGCGGCGCACCAACATTAAGGTGCGTTACCGCCACCTACTGTGTTGGAGTGTGAACGAGTGTCACCTATTCATATGGGACAGAAGTGCTGGAGCGGAATAATGGACTGCTTTTATCGGAGCGTTTATATCGGAGATTTTAGATGCAGTCCGATATAATCCGATATTCGTTTTTTTGGCTGATATCGGACATAAATCCGATATCAATATCGGATCGGGACATCCCTACTTCTCATGTTAGGATCCACACCACTGTCACTGTTCTTCATTTAGACGTTAGCCTACTGATGAGTTCTTTTTGTCCATACTGAACCATAGGAAGATGCTTTAGTGTTGGAACATGCACAATAAACCTACATAGATACATATTTTGTGGTGTGGTCTTTTTTAGTTCTTAAATCTCACTGTTACAATTTACACCAGGTTGTGTTACACCATCCTCTACACAAGATCTGAATGAAGTTCTACATTCATAAACTAGCACTAAATATTTCTAAACTGAGATTTCAAAGCATCAGCTAAAATTGTATATGGTAGAGTTTTGACAGATTTCATCTAACAGTGTTGTAACAGTGTTTCAGTGGTTTCACAAGCTCAAAACTCTCTCTCACACACACACACACACACCACACACACACACACACACAAAACAACCACGTCCTCTTTATGTTTATATTTCTCTGGGAACATTTATGGTCCACAGTGTCAAATCTTGAATAGATGCCATAAGGAAATGATGAAGAAACACCAACAGGTCGAATTATCAACCAGCCAAGCACCGGATGAATCTGTTACATTCATTGTTTGCAGAGGATAAATGTTTACAACTTTCATGATCCTTAAAGGGACCTTCCGGCATAAATTTAACTCATGGTCCAACGCACCGTGACACCGAGTTAAAACCCCCCTCGAGAGATGAAGTCTGCTAACCGCTAGCTTCTCTAGTTGTAGCAACTTTAGCAAAGACCGCACCATAACAAACAGCGCAGTCTCCACGCGCAAACCGCAATCAAAAAGCCACTCATAGCCACAAATAATGCTCAGAACAGCACCATACTGCATCAACAGTACAAACAGGGTCCCAGCACATAATATGAGGCATCAAACATCTGTTAGCTTGGCCTGGTTTCTATTGAAAAGAGACGAAAACAACTCACCCACTCTCCTCCAGTTATACGCTATGCAGCAACTTTCCGCGTCCAGCATAGCGTCCAGGCAGTGACAACACACATCTGAGTCCTCCTGGCAGCACAAACATTCAGTTTCAGCAGCCATTGGCAGGCAGTGACCACTAACCACTTCCCCAGCACATAGACTCCACCGGCTCTCTCCCTCTTTCCCTTTTCTCCTTCATTTCCTTCAGCTCGTCTTCAGTAAACTCAGTCTCAAATTGTTGTCATAAACTCAGTAGTGTTGTCCCTTCTGTGATGTCTGCTTGTTACTGCCATGGTTACAGGTAGTCCGCTGGCGTGGAAGTGATTACCAAGTGAAGTAGAGTCCTGCAGCTCAAGGATGAAAATGTGTGATTATTATTCCATGCAATGCAGTCAAACTTCCTGCGTATCTTGTCTATCAGTTTATAAAAGTAATTATCGAGTATTCACAGGGAAATGAACGGAATTGGGCATTTCTAACTAACTATTTGCGGGAGAGAATCACGTAAGCAAGCGAAAAGAAAAGACACCGCGTGTGCACCAGATTTCACAAATGTGGCAAAAACAGGAACTTGGATGTTGCGGAACTTCAAATTCTCATCACCCTGGCTGCACCACACCCTGCTCTGACTCCACACATCAGTTATAGGGGAAATAACTCCCAGTCATCATGAGATAAGTATAATAAATGTGTATAGAAATTAATAGTCTGAAAGTAGCATTTGTTTTAAATAGCATATTGTGATTTTCTTCCTCAGTTTTGATTTCACTGTCAACAGAAATGTATTTGATGGTATGGCAGCATAGTATTTTTAGATAAAGATATATGCAAAGGCAGAGCATTATTACAGCAACAGAATGATTATAGTTTTCAAAGCTAAATACATTTGTATGTCATAACAATATGGCCACTGAGCAGCCAAACTGCCAGATCTTAAATAGAGCTCTGCCTCGTTTCACTTTTCCTGAGTGGTAATTTGGCTGTTTCACCGGACGGCTGCAACAGAATGTTTAATAACGTCCTTAGTGAGCATTAGTTTGATGCATGAGAGTCAGAGAGCTGATTGGTTACAGCCATAGACTGGTAGAGGAGAGCATTATTTAGCCGAATGTTTCTGTGACACCTCTATTAACCGCTTCAGCTTCGAGTACACACCGTAGGGCTGGTATTGGAATTGACAGACCTGGTAATCCTGTTAACATTCATAATGTTAATGCGCGAGAAAAGAAAAAAAAACACTTCTGATGAGGGTAAATGAAAAGTGCAATTCAACCTCCTGAATGAAAAATGAAGGAGGGAATGAAGCAGCATTGGCAAATGAAGGGAAAGTCTGAGCCGCTCATGAAGACACAATCATGTGTGGATGTTGGAGCTCGGGTTTGTCACTTTAACTGCAGCTACAGGAGCAACGAGAGATTAGAAATCTGCAAACATTTAGAGGAGGCCCAGGTGATTCCCCCCACACCACACCCAACAACCTTGGCAGAGTCACAAGGAGTGCTAATACCTGCAAGCTCAGCAGGATGCTGCACGGCCCCCGCTGAGTCACTGTCACAACATGTTGCAGCTGTTATCAGGGCCAAAGGTGCACACCACTGAACAGAGCTTTCTTCTGTTGTGGCACTGACAATGTCGCTCTCCAAGTGATCTTAAGACTCCTGCTGGTAAATGGCACTGTTGACACCATAAGACACATTCAGGCACACATCTAAAGTGGAACAGGAGTCAGTGGTTTGAAGAACATGTCCTGAATATGACAACACTCTCACCTGAGGTAGTACAATATGTTTACAGATAATAAATTATTTTCTATTCTACTGAATTTCCACTTGAAGAGTTCATTTGCAAAAGCAGATAAGTGCCATTTTGAAAAAAAAGTGCTGAGGCTTTGTAATTATTCTTTGCATAGTGTTGTTTTCAATAAAACTTTATTTTTTTGAGATAGGCTATGTCTGTTTTGTTACATCTCAAAGTCACTCAACTTTGGTTTGACTGATATCAAAATAAGAAATGAAGATTCTAGAATTTTTTTAAAACGTAGTTATCTGCTTTTGCAAATGAACTCTTCACTTCTTCTAAATGTCTTCAATCTGACTTGACAACACAAAAGGCAGCTTAAGTCCATAATCGAGTGTCATTATATCAAACTATATCTAATATAATATTATGTCAGTGCAATTCATGCAACTATGGATTTACCTTTTCCTTGACCTTAACCACCAGTTTAGCGAGGTGCCTAAACCGAAACAAAACAGAGGTGAGAATTCAACTGAAGCATCAGCTTCTGATGTTTCATAGCATCCAAACTTAAAGCAGAAGTAAGCGATCCGGTCGTTTTGGCTAATGTCGCGTTCCAGGCAGGCTTTTGAAACCGTAAGTTACAGTCTCAAGTCACGACTTTGTAGCATTCCAGGCAACCCGTAATTCGTGTTTTTCCGACCTGTTGCCTGTGAAAGTGCACTATAACCACTCGTAACTTCCGACCCGTGAACTCGCACCAGATCGAACTGGTACGACTTCACAGGTCGGAAAAACACGAGTTACGGGTTGCCTTGAACGCACCATAACTTCTTGTCAGCCAACGGAGTTAGCAGCCCCCGCCCTCGTCATGGATCTATTGGTCCTCGTCCCTACGTCACCACATTCACGCGCATCCCTTGGCTGCACACACAGCCCTTCATGCCGTTCTCTCTCCTCATTGGATAAAAATTGTAGGATACGAGAAAAGTTTTCTCCTCGGCTCAGAGCAGAGCAGAGTGACTGACAGACCCGTGTTTCGGTCCAAACACTCTATGTAAGTGATTGCTGTCGGAAGATAGAACTATTTAAGACTTAGGCTATATTAACACAAATATATTGCTTACTTCTGCTTTAAGTCAGGGGAGCAGACTGTGTTTCTCTATATGAGCAAAGCAACCTGCATTATAATTACTCATTCAAGTCCACACTAAATGTAAGTTACCCTTCATTGTAAGGGTACACAGTAGGCTACTTCTTAACCACACCTACCATCTTATGAAGAGTTTAGCCTACAGTAGAACAGTAATTCAAGTTATCTCAGAATTGAACACATTCTCCTTTGTGGCCAACAACTCGTAGTGTAAGAAATAGCATTCACTTTAATGGCCAACAGTGCAAATTAATATAGCTGCTAACCAGGCTTCAATACCACTTTAATTTAACAGCGAAGATAGGCCTATGCTGCGGCTAAAAGTTTAAATGCTGAACACTATGCTAATACCGTTACCATGCTAACGCAGTAACTCACCTGGATGGATTGTTTGCAGTCCTGGCAGGTGGACGCAGTTCTACACGAAGCCACAAATCCTCAGCTGTTTCTCATTTACCAAAATTTGTGTCTGCGCCAAATTTCTTTACTTTATCTCAATTTTTGTCAGGTTTCACAGTTTCTCTGTCCCTAGTAGCCTACCACATGGGCTGAACAGCGAAGATGAGAAAAACAGAGATAGGTAGTCGCTTGATGACCACTCCTGCAAGTTTTCAAAGCACTAAAAGCAGAGCGGAACACGCGACCACATTGTGATAGATGGATGGATAGATAGATAGATAGATAGATAGATAGATAGATAGATAGATAGATAGATAGATAGATAGATAGATAGATAGATAGATAGATAGATAGATAGATAGATAACTTTATTTAATCCCCAAGGGGCAATTTAAAATGTCACAAGCAGCGGCTAAGGGAAAATACATAAAAAGACAAAACACAAATCACAGAAACACAAAAAAAAAGTAGCTACCTAAATAAAAACATAGTGTATAAAAACCCAATAAATAAATAGCTAAAAAAGTTAAAATGCATGAGTAGTCCCCAATCCATGGTGGGTAACTTAGAAAGTATTTATTTTAAAGAAAATTCAATTAGAAGACAAACAGATGAAGTGGAGCTTAAATCCTTTGATAACGTGATTTTTTTTTTTTTTTTTAAAGCTGTAAGCATCTGTTGACACACTTATAGGCCTATCACCATAGACTAAATGCACAGCAGTTGCAATGAGATCATTTCCCATGAGAAAAATCTCTTCAAGTCGTGAAACACAATTACATTAATCTCTCCTTTTTTTGTGAGGTCTCAGTAACCTTTAACCGCAGGATTTGAGTCTGTGTGATCGTTTTCTTGAAATGTGATGAAATTCCTGAACAGGCACACCTTAAAAAATGTGACAGGCTTGAAGTCACTCTGAACTTTGACCACTTTCAATTAACAAGTTAATTATTTCCTCACAAAAGCATGACACCATAAGGGTGTAGTTGTGATACAAACAATCCGGAACATCAGTTTGCAGTATGACAGCCTGGGATTTGACAGTGAATTCCCCTCATGAGTGAAAACATCTACTCCTACAGTGCAATAAGACAATAGTCAGTTTTTTTTCAATATTTTATTATCAAAGCGTTCTGTATTTCAGTTTATGCTTGCAGGCTGAAATTTTAAATTTCAGCTTTCAGGACTTGGCTTGTAATGACACGGGCAGTAATGACAAAAGGGCAGTAAACTCAGATCAAACCAAGTGACTGATTATTATTGCAGGACCTGAACAAGACAGAGATGACAACAGGGAAAACCAAATAACATTGTGTAACATTGTGATAGTTACTAATGAAAACTTAATGGGAAAACCCAGAAAAATAAATAGAGAGCTGAGAAACAGCCTGACAGTGCTCCCTTGTATGGGGCTTGAGGGACTCACTGATGATTGGTTCAACGATTATAAAATTCTGTAAATCATATGCTATGGTCTTCAGTCACTAGAACCCAGGGGAAAACATATGGGGGACTTTGGACTGTTGTGTTGGACAGTGTCCTGGACCAGTTTTAGAGAATTGGTGTCAAGGAACACTGAAGCACTTCAGGTGGCACATGGCCAGCATTTTTCCACAACACGTTGATTTTTAATCAGACCCTTACAGCACAACCATCATTTTGTAGACAGAATTCATTAATAGCAGAGAACTGAAGGACATTCACCTTTTCCAACGACTTTTGTGGGAGACAAAGTTATAATGTAACAAACAGACAAAAAAAAAAAAAGCTCAGCATAACTATGATCATGGACAAAGTAAATGCCAAGATGAAGTCAAGACAGAACATGGCAATTAATCCTGATCTGCTCAACATTCTTCAGGTAATCCCATTGATCTCATGGCATGATGCTTCAAGTGTTCTCTTGCTCAATCAGTGCATAAGAGCATTAATTCCTGAGGACATTATATCAATACACAAGGCACATGTTGTGGGATCAAAACATCATAAAAATCTATTCAATGTCATTTACTATGAAAAACAATCATCCTGTCTTGAGACAAGTAAACAGCAGTCTGGTACGAAAGACGGCTAACACTCTTTGTAAATAAATATGTTATCAACCCTGCAGGTAGAGCTGAACATTCTCAGTCATACAGACTAAAAAAAAACCAACAACAAAACAAACACAACTGAATCACAGCTGTAATTGTTAATGTGTATGTGCGGTTCATGAGATCCTGCATTTCCTCAGTAGGGCTAGATTGTACAGTAACATGTCCCTACATGCCTTTTGTCAGCAGAACCAGCAGTCTCACTAAGACAGGCACTTAAGGCAAGTGTTTGTTTTATTTTTCTGTAAAACACCACTAAAGGTAGTTGCCTTGTGCTTTGATACTCCACTGGAAAACACAGGACAATGGAGAAGCTTTCACAGAGCAAAGACACCTCATGTCACACAGTCATGGGGACCTTCAGACCTGTGGATGGAGGCCATGTGTATTGTGTAATTGACAATACCAAAGTTTAGCACAGACACTTGGCTTTATATTCCCATGCTTTCTCTGTAGTATGAACCTTCGGCCAAATAGATTTGCCTGTGGCTGTAACACCACTACAGACCATGGCCTTGTAAGACACTAAAGAAACTTTCTGCAACAAGGACTTGACAATGAAAGCAGTCTTCTCAGGACTGTGTCTTTTCAGATGGGCTCTCTGAAAGAGCGTCCTCGTCTCTCCGATTCTCGTAATGGCCATCTTGAATAGCTCTGTCCCGGATTATCTCAGCTGTTCGCCTCTGATTAAGAACAAGTAATGTGTTGAGCAGGTCATTTAAGCTAGCATCTCTGCCCACTTTCTCCACCCAAATTCTCAGCATTTCATGCATCCTGTCTTCAAAGTGAAGATGCTCATTGCTTTTGATCACATTGTCACTAATGTCAAGGTGACGGAAGAACCTCTTGTAGTAGGTGACCTCCATTTCCTCCTCAAAGTAAGAAAAGCATCTCCTCAAAGACTCCTCACCTGCAAACAAAAACAGAACTTCATTCAAAGACCTGGACCACAATCTGGTGTCGATGTTATTAACATTTGAAATCAGAAAGCAGACCTGGAACAGCACATTTCTGGTGTTTGTATTTTTGGATTGTTTTTTGTGTATGCACAGCTGAGTTGACTGTGTTGACTGTTGTTTGAGGACTATTGCCTCAGATTGCCCCTTGAGGGACAAATAAAGTAGGCTAGTTGATTTGAACTGAAGTGGAGTGGCATCATGAAAAAGCAAAGGCCAACTTTCATGTCTAATTAAGTTATTTCTCTGTCACATTGATCCATTTTGCATCTGAGAATCGTCATCAGGATGGGCAAGACTTTTGTGAGAGGGATGGCAAAAAGAAACAAATGAAAACAAATAAACACATTACCATTCACAGGAGTAAGTTTGGGAAATGGCTCTTCTTCCTAAAGGACAAAGAGAAGAGGCAGTCATTAATACTCAAATAAGCCAATTGTCAGTCTTTGTGAACACAACTCATCTCTTATTCAGTTACTTGGCTTGTCCAAGAGCCACATGTTCCTCACTGATCAGGCAGCTGCTCTACTGAGCTGAATCAAAACTATGTTTTTCTGCCAGACAGGTTTCTGATGATACAAACATGTACTTAGGTTTGAATGGAGAGGAAGCAGGATTTGAGTGACGCAACTCAACAGGTACAACAAGAAGCATGTGACTCATTACCTTTTCTTTGTGACAATCAAAACAACTCCTTTCACAATACTAAATAAATACACTAAAATGAAAGCAGATTTTCAAAGCTGTGTGTCTCTGGCTTTAACATTGCTCTCCATGGCTGAGAACATGACTCCAGTGGGGAGGTTTAGTTCCAAGACAGATTGAAGAGACCGGATTTGGAGAGTCACTGGTACTTCACTACAGCCACTGTGATTCTGAACAACTGAGGTCTATGAAAAAAAAGTCCAAATTCTCTGATTTCAGCTTCTTAAATATGAATATTTCTGGTTTATTTGTTCCTTTACGACAACAAACTGAATATCTCTTTGGTTTGTGGACAAAATAAGACATTTGAGGACGTCATCTTGTGGTTTGAGAAACACTGATAATTTTTCAAAATTTGTAACAATTTATTGACCAAACAAATAATCAATTAATCGTTTAAATAATCGGCAGATTAATCGATAATGAAAATAATCGTTAGTTGCAGCCCTATAAAATACAATACATTTCCAGTCAGTGTAATGTAATTAGAAATTTGTGCAGGACTCATTGTGATCCTTGCATCACATGACACAGTGAACTCAGTGGTCAACGTAGGTTTTGAAAAGTAAGAGTTTGTTACCAGGGTTCAGTGCTTCTCATCCACCCTACAGTAGAATTGTGACATTTTAAGGAAGAAGCGAACACTTTTCATGCAAATATGTCAAAAAGGACAAAAGTGAGGAAAGTGGGAGAAGCACAGTCAAACCAGTGCATCTACAAAGCCGGGTCAAGACAGCAAAGCATTACTGAAGAGAAACAAGGAGTAAGCAGGTAAGAAGGGAAGATGCAAGGATGGAGAGAAGCTGTTGCTCTCACCCTCGTGTCGGGCTGCCTGGGAATCATGGGACTGACGTGGGCAGGAGGTGCGGGGAAGGCAGGGGAGCAGGGCAGGTTGGTTAGGCTGTGCTGGGAGTTACTGGCTGAGCTGGTGAGGCTTTCACACAGCACTTTACGCTCATCCTCCGTGCTGGCTGAGGATTTAGGTCTCACCAGTGCGAAGGACTTTCGAGTTTCTCCGTTCCTCCTTTCCTTAGTAGGATGGCTATCGGTGTGATGCTGGTAAGATGAGCCGAATGTTTCAACACACAAATCACTTTTTTGAAATGGATTAAATGTGAGTAAATGATAGATAAGGAAATGAAAGATAGTAGAAGGGACTGACCTGTGCATCTTTCATCCTGTCAGGCAGATGGCTCTGAGTGCCTAGAGAAAGGACAGAGGGAGGATTATGTAACTTTAAGAAACTGTCAAAGCCATTTGACCACTGTGTGCTTTGAATTCAACTTCCTGTTTAAATCAACACAGCAAATAAACAAAAAAATAACATAAATGTGCAGCTTCTAACATTTATTGCAGCACCCTTGGCCACAACAGGCAGTGGTGTTGGAGCATGGGATTTTCACATGTCATCTCTGGAACCCAGGCGATGCTGTAGCTGTTTGTGCTGGACTGTACACAGTTTAGATCCAGCCGGGTAAACAACAGAGACTGGAACAATCATCTTCACAGGGCCGTCACGGGCAAATCCAAATGGAGAGGTATCTGACTGTATTTGCCAACAACTGAGAGCGGCCCAGTGTCAGGTTTGGTCTGGATGACGATGACGTACACCCCAGCCAGTGGTTTATTTATGTTATCTGCGTTTCATCAGACGACGCTTTGCTCTAACATCATCAGCTACTGTCGGCACATCATCTGCCATGCCACCTGCTGCTGTGGGCTCATCAGCTGGAAGGATCAGATCTGCTATTTGAAATCTTGTCAAACTCGTTTTTGCGCTCGGGGTGTCAGAAACAAACCCTGCTGTGACATCCGTTTCAGTACTTTCAATCCTAACCATTCTTTACACAGACTGTTAATTAAGTAATACTCATCTATTCACAGACAGATTAAAGGGATAGTTCAACATTTTGGCAAATTGGCCCATTGCCATAATCCCTATAGTTTTAGGAGTAGGTTTGTTACCTTTAATTGTCGGTGCAAGCTATTTTTAGGACGGCGGAGCAGAGCTGTGAGCTGCTCAGAGCTATGCTACGGAGGCTAATGGGATTTCTTGGTTTCCCTCATCAAACTCATCAAATACACAACTCCAAAATGCTCTGGTGGACAAGTTGTGACCTGCACATTCACCACGCTATGAGATAATAACAGAACATTACGACACAGAGTTGTTTTTGAGACAAATGCAGAGACTGCTTGCCAAAAAACTGCCCCCAACGGTAACTCGCTTCAGCGGTTTTGCATGAATTTACCTCAAAAACAACTCTGTCTCGTAACATTCTGTTATTATCTCATAGCGTGGTGAATGTGCAGCTCACAACTTGTCCACCAGAGTGTTGTGGAGTTGTTGGATTGTGTATTTGATGAGTTTGATGAGGGAAACCAAGAAATTCCATAAGCCTCCGTAGCGTAGCTCTGAGCAGCTCTGAGCAGCTCTGAGCAGCTGCTCCGCCGTTCTAAAAATAGCTTACACCGACAATTAAAGGTAACAAACCTACTGCTACGACTATAGGGATCATGGCAATGGGCCAATTTGCCAAAATTGCAAGTGGTCATTGTTGTGTTTTAGTCCAATCACACTCGGAGTCGGTGACAGCTATCAAACCGTTCTCAGATACAGCTAATGTTATTTCTCTAGAGGCAACAGCAACAAAGTCAGCACGCAACTTGCTTCTTTACATTTCATTAGAGTTCAAAATTATACATCAATGAGGGCAAGGCTCATGTGCATAGTGTTAAGGCTGGTAACTGTATCTACCCCTGAAACCTCTTTATCAGCTTAAGCTTCACAGGGTTAAAGGGGAGCAGAGCCTATCCAAGTGTTGAGTGGGACACCACACACTTTGGACTGGTCCACACTGAACTGCAGGGTGCACCAGAACCAAAACCAGTGTATCAAGCAGCATCTTTAAGCAGTGATGCACACATTGGCCCTCATTTATCAAACTTGCGCAGGATCTGGTGTAGATTCTGGTGTAAATATCAGTGTAAGCCAAGTGTCACGTGTGATTTACTAAAAGTGTGTACGCTGCTGATTTCGGCGTAGAACCGGCGTGGTGGTGATAAATCCGGCGGCTGAAAACAAGCTCAATTTAAATGTCACGCCCGATATGTTCCTGCTTTAGAGGCGTCGCCCTGCCCCTTTTATGACATGGAGACACAGAAGACGGCCAAGAAGAGGGACTTTACTGGCGTTACCGCGTTGAACAGGGAGAGGGCGGCAACATTAAATATCTGGACATTGATAGACTGATAGTTTTTGTGATTGATAAGCGTCATCCCGGTGGATGGAGGCTGCAGACGCACGTGTCACCGACCACGTCAGGAAACCCAGCGACCTCATGAAATGCTCCTGCAGTTTACTAAACACAAGTGACTGAGGAGAAATCATAGGCATATTACTGCTGCGAACGCGACTTTATGGCCATCAGCACCGCTGGCATGGTTCGGCTGATGGAGGGATGTGAAACACCGGCCCGATGTCCCGCTGACAGGTCCCGGTGACGGGGAAAAAAAAACAAACACTCTGCCGCGGAGATGAGCTGCACCTGGACAGGTAGCGGAGCTCTCCCCCCCGCTTGGACGTTTGTGTGTGTGATCTACAATAACAGGTCTGTCTGTCATTGACTGTTTCTGTTTACACAGCTGATTAACGAGCATCTGTCACATCGTGGTTTTTAATTCATCTCAGTTGCTCAAAATAAAAGTCGAGTTAAATTTTCAACACGGACTTGGTTGTAGCGTTTCTTTTTTTTTTTTTTGGCTACTTTTTATCTTTTTATCAATATAAACAACAACAACAACATGTGGTCCACATCGCTGCGTTATTAGACTATGGTTTAATAATCATTCTGACACAGCAGCACTCCTTCCTGCATGTTCTACGCCGGTTCCAAATGTGCGTACACCTGGTCAGAGCTGGCGTGAGATTTGTGCGTACCGTACGCTCACGCTCAGATTAATAAATGCCGATCCTTGCGGTGAATTTGGTGTACACCCATTTTTTTGGTGTACGCAAGTTTAATAAATGAGGGCCATTATGTCTCAGCTGTGGCCTGCAGTGGGACATGATTCAGAACCTTATATACAGTAACTCAGTGTCTTTGTGCTGTATGACTGGACAGTGCTTATCAACTGATGGATGTATTAGTATCTAAAAAGACATTGCAGGTGTAACTTTGTTTTATCAGACTCCCCACATACAGACATTAGAGAAAAGGATTCAATATGATGCTGAATTATAAAAAGGAGTGACTATGGTCTGCCAGAAATGAAAACCAATTGTGTGGTGCTGAAAAGTGTTATTTCATTATTGATAAACACCTTTGTCAAGTCTTGACTTTCTGATCCAGGCTGAAATTTGACTAGATCCCTTCCTAAGGTATAGAAACGCTGTCACTGTTTTTAAAACTTTACAAAAGTGTTTGATCAAACTGTTTGCCATCATGCTTTTCATTCATTTACAAAGTAACCATGGAACATGAAATTTTAATATGATTTGATGTATATTTTGGATATTATCAAGGCTTATTTTTGTTTCCCCAATCCCAACATACCTGTTACTCTGAATCTTTTCCACCACCAGCAACCTAGGACCAGGCAGAGGAGTCCAGCAACAAGTACAAGTGGCACGATCACTGCTGCACTTGCTGATATTTGGGGGGAAAATGGAGTTATGACGGTATTAATATGAACACAGCCAATTTACAGAATAAAATATACAGCAAAGAAGGCTCTACAGTCAATTAAACATCCATGCACAGCCTCAAGTAGAGCCAGGTGCTGGTAGGCAGCAGGAACAACTTTGTCTAGTTCCAGTCAATGGCTCTTGAGTCACCCACACAGTTCTTCTCTGGTATTCTAGATATTGGCAAAGTTTCGGGATGATGTATCTTTAATGTGGATGCAGATAATGAGTCATTTCTAAAGTCATGAAAATCATAATGAAATGAATGATAAGAAACTGAATGTGCGTTTCTGTGAACAGACCACAAACTGTACAAAATAAAATGAAAATCACTTGACTCTATTTGATTATGTAATTTTAGCTTACTCATTTCAAATTTGGGTTTTGACACCGAGACATATCAAAACCCAAATTTGAAATTATTTCCACCCATTACAAGCCATTTTGCAAAATCTGAGCTTTGGGGGGACAAAAAGCCTAGCCCTGTCTCTGATTTTTTTTTTTCTTTTCAGATTGCTCAACTCGGTACTGTACCTGAGAAAGAGCCAGGGTTGGGCTGGGTTTTCTTCTTGCACTCAGTGTTGGTGGTAGGGGTGCAGTTCCTCACTACCTCTTCATCTTCTTCACACCTAGTTTGGAGGTGGGCAAAAAGATTGAAGGTCAGAAATCGTTCAAATGAGTGAGGAGTTTCTCCAATTACAAAGCATGAATGAGCCAAGCCCTTTTAGTTTGAATATATTCACCTTGAACATTTCTTGCACACTTCACATGCTTCTTCAGGAACACAGAATCTCCCCAATTTGCACTGACATTGAGTATCCTGAGTGGAAATGCATGGACTTACTACTTCCTGATCTGAAAAAAAGCAAGGAAAAGATGTCTGTAAGGCCGAGTTTACTCTAAGAGCACTTCATAGAAGGCTGAATATTGATTTGTCTTCTACAGTCATTTCATTCGATAGTGTAAAAGTGTCAAGTAGAATTACCTGTCCGACACCGAGTGCACTTGAAACACAGTCCCAGCCCATTGCTGTGCTCAGTATATGTCCCGTGTTCGCATTCCTCACACTCCCCCCTCTCTTTTTCTCCGGTGCAATGAGATTTCACATGTGTACCTAACACACACACACACACAAAACACATTGGAAAAATTCCTTTACACACCATTTCATTGAGCTTTCAAATCCAACTGTCACTGGGCTAACTAATAACCTCTCATGCCATGCTCAACCTGCTTCATAGCTCCTCTGATGGATTTTTTGATTGGAGCTGATGACAGCGCTTCAGTGTGTGGACTAAATAAAGTGTTGCTCCATGTGGCTTACCAGCTGGACAGTTCAAACAGCAGATGTTGCCGTGCAGGTACTGCAGGTCGGCTGAGCAAAAAACACCCCGCCGCGTTCTGCCGCCTCCCGCGTCAAGAAGACCAGACCGTGGAAACGCCCCCGTGGGTTTGAGGTGAAAGATCAATATGCAAAAAACCTGAACAGATGACAAATAAATTAAAAAATATATATATATTTCTCTCTGACATTTATACATTTTTAATTTTTTAAGGTTCAAAGTTCAAGGTTCATTAAGTAGTGAATAAAGTCCACAACAGCAGCAGTAGAGGGGCATAGGGTTCACTTAGTTTGTCAATCTCTAAACCTCTGGAAAAAAAATAAGAGGGGGGGGGGGGGGGGGGGTAGTCCAATAATGAATACATAAAATTGTTGTAATAATGATACAACAGTATAGAAATATAAAATAAAATAAGGGGGCCAATCCATTTGTCGGGTGGGTTCATTAATCAAGAAACTTGCTGGCAGGAGTTAGTTGGTTGTAGTCCTACATGTAGTTTTAATGGATGGATTTTTAAAGCATAAATGACACTGTACATTCTTGGCTTCTCAGATGTAAATCCTGTTTTAAATCATTGTGAACTTGACTGGGATTTGGACTGAAAAATTTGAACAATTCCACTTCAATTTTGGGAAACTGAGATCCCCCCCCCCCTCTCTGATTTAACTTTTAGTGACAAAACCCACAAATAGAAGGTAGAGCTTTTGGACAAATTGACATACATCACAAATTAGTTTCCACTTTTTTTCTCCCCATCCATCCCTGTGTGTCATCTGTGTTGACACACTTTTATCTTTTAGTAGCTTGAGGTCTTTTGTAAACATATCATTTCCGCTCATGGGAGATGACTTGTTTACAATGGAATACTTCTCGTGAGTAATACCTTCAACAGAGGGAGAGTTATTTTCTCTTTGAGTTTCCTTGTTTTATTGCAACATGATGATGATGCAACACTTCACAGGACTCAACCAATGAAATGCACCTCTGATCAGGCCACATAACTAATAAGGTAAATAGCTGAGCAGGTAGGCGAGGGGATTTCCTTCAGACACACTCTGGCATTAAGATAGCACTGAGGAAATCAGTCAGGCTGATGAAAGAGCATCTGGAAAAAAAACCTGGGCACAAACAACATGTGAGCCACTACCTGAGAATTTGGAAGAAGCAACCAAATAAGGGAAATTAACAGGCCAGATTGCTTTCCACGCCCAGAATCACGAGACACACTGGCCTACATATCACAGGAGGCGGCATCTCCTAACAAGCATGGACACACCTGTGGAACACACACACACACGGCCCATGGCTGTGCACATGTAGGCATTTGACTGCCTCTGCCCTTTTAACTAATAATAAACTAATAAAAAATAATACAGTACCAGTCAAAAGTTTGGACACACCTTCTCATTCAATGGCCTTTCTTTTTTTATTACTTTCTACATTGTTGATTCATAATTCATTCAAAACTATGAAGGAAGACACATTGAGTTATATAGTAAACACAAAAGTGTTAATTAAAACAACATCTGTTTAGGATGAGCTGGACCGCAGAGTGAAGGTAAAACAGCTAAAGTGCTCAAATCAAAAGTGTGCAAAAAGCCAACCCTAACCCTCATTAAAGCACATCTAATAATAGATTCTATTTTTTGTTTACTACACAACTCCTTCTTCATAGTTTTGATGTCTTCGGTTTTAATGTCCAATAAAGAAAGAATAAAAAATAAAGAAAATATTGATTGACAAGATGCGAGGTTTCTTTTTACAAATACACACACACACACAGTAAAAAGAAAGAAAGGGAAACATGTCATTAACACCTAAATAAGTTCAGTAGGCTACACCTCAAAGGTGAAGGCAAAATTATACAACCCCCCATTGAAAAAACAAACCTTTTAATGAGGAATAGTATGGCTACATCCGACACAGACACCTATAGGCCTAAATTAAATACTTCCTCTGTATCTTTGGGAGTTGCACTTCAACTCAGCATGTTATCCACATAAGATTTGATTCAATCCTTACTTTCTGTTGTGGTTTATGTCGACACTTCCGGTTGACCAACATGCATGTGGCTATACAAAGGCAAAGTGCAGTATCTGCAACTGTACTACCTACGTTCTATTTACCCTATGATTCCATCGGAGTAAAACCAAGGCAAAAAAACATAAAATGGTCAAAATTGGTCAGAAAGACAAACTACAAAATACATTTAATTCAGTTCACCTAATCAATTATCGACATAGTTATTCATAATTTGGTTTTAAACCTTTCTCAGTTTGGCATTTTTACAGATACTGCACTTTGCCTTTGTAGGGCAGAGACAGGCCTACTGTCATAATAAAAGCTTTCATTCAGGCTCAGAATCCTCAGAGCAGCTCACTGTGGCAACATCTTTGTGTGACTGAGTCCCATTAGTTGTGACTTTTTTGATGACTATGAGGAATTTAGCAGGTGAACGTGAAGAGACATTAGGATGAAGGCGTTTGGGAAAGAACCCACACCGACTTACTGTCCCTGTGCAACAAGTGCCTACTTGAGAATAAGAAAAAGAAAAAAAAACTCAGCCCAACATGTCACTGTCCTGTACAGCTATTAAACAGAATATAACTCACACCGAACTGATGGAAAACTAAACAAACAGACAAACAAACAGCCTTCACGCGCTCGGGACAGAACGTTGTAAGTTCAGGCTGTTTTTTATTCGTTCACTTCACTATGACTCTTTAGTTTAGAAGAACTATTTAGCCTTTTAGGAGTCAGCCTACATAACAGTCTGTTGATGTCTTACTGTCACACGGTGTAGGTTGTTTTGCTCTGGTAGCGAAGTGCGTTGTAGGTGGAAGGGAAGACAGAAAAGAAAAGAAAACTTACCACACATACAAAGTTAGTCATGTTTTCGTAGAATGTGTCAAAGTCCACAGCGTTAAAGTGCGTAATCCCAAACGTTATTTACAGTAAAATGCTTCAACAGCCGCCGCTCGTGCACTCTCTAGGTTTGACGCGGCAGGTGTGTCGGCTCTGGCTCTAATGACATGCCGGTAGAGTTGGTGGGCGGAGTCTCTGTGGCTCTGCCTGTCAGGAGTGGCGCGAGGCTACTGACAGGAAGTCAACAGCAAGGGAGTAGAATTCTGTGTGAGGCGGTAGTATAGCCATTGTAGTAAACACTGACAGTGTGATAGTGGTTTTACACCGCCCTGATTCATGTGAGGAAGCAGATCACACGCTGCGGTGGCTATAGGCTTCTTGCACAACGCAGTCAAAGGGTTATAGTTCATGTCAGGTCAGCAGCGGAACCTCCTACCATGAACCTATATTGTTTGATAATGCAGATTAAAATATTAGTTGTTTATTGTTTATTGAGGATCCTCATTACGCACAAACGCCAGGCTAGTCTTCCAAGGGGTCCTTTTCAAAAAGTTCAAAAATAAAACAACAATAGCCTACACAGATCCAGTTACAACACATACACAGATACAGATACAGTTAAGCAAGGAAAGAAAAAAGAAAGTTCTCAAAATGGTTTCTTAAATGCTTTTTTACTTGGAATAGTCCTAATGTTTAAACCTGTTCCATAATGAAATGGCAGTGCTTTTCATTGAAGTTCTTGGTCATGGTAGCCTAATGCAAGTAGACCTTGAGTTGAAGCTCTGGTACTGTAGTGGTGAAGATCAGCATTATAACCAATCTGATTAAAAAGAGCTGTACGTAGGATACTTGCTCTGAATAATGTTTCAAATAAATAACAATAAACTGCTGGATAACCTATCTAACCTTAGACTACCGTATGATGTTTTAGTTGAGACAATATTTGCATTCAGTGTTCTGTGTCTCGAAGCACTGAAACGTAACATCAAACTGACAAAACACAAACAACTCATCATAGTTTTCATTGTTAGGGGGCAGGCAGCCTGAGCTGACAGGACAACAAGCATCTACATTTAAAAATAGCCCCAATACTTACAGTAAAACACTTTTGAACCCAGGGCAAATTATTAAGTCCATTGCTCTGTTTCTCTTTTTCAAAAACTGTGAAACTTTATTTAACCTTTCTCCTCTGCTCAGTTGACACCACTGCAATTGAGCAGCACCACTGAATAGCTATACCACCCAGGTGTTTGATATTTCAAAAACTACAGTGCAACATTTGACTGTATACAGTAGGCTACTGTAAACATGTACCAGCAGTATTCTTGCTAAATACATTACATCTCCCTGAAAAAATTGACAACATTTTGGAGTCATAGTAAATGAAGTTTGGCAAATAGCCTATCAGAATTTTATCTAAAAAATTGAATTTTTGAAAACATGAAAACAATTAGATTCAATGTAAGAATGGCATTTCAGAACATCAGCTATTCACTTAGCTACTGTAGGGAGCAACACAGTTACTGTAACTAGCATTTCCATGCTGTCAAGATGCAATATGTATTTTCAGATTTTTGACTTGATAACAACATTTTTGACATTTTGACAATTTTTGAACTCTGCCTTGACAGCTGCTGTCATCCTGTGCCATCTTGGCAGGAGGTTGTGAGTTAAGCCTAATACAAAATGCATGTTGTAATAGATGTGTTGTCTTGACCAGCTTTATTTTTTCTTGTTTTGCGATACAGCAAACAACAACACCTCTTCTGAGATGAGGGAATATTGTGCATCATCAACATGAGCTATACTTCTTATCCTGTGATGGGGCCAGGTCACCAGTCAATCACAGGACTGACATGTGGAGACCATTACGGGCAATTTAGAGCTGCAGATTCTAACATTTTCTTTTTGTTTGTTTGTCTATTGAAAATCACTTTTTTTTTTCTTTTTTTTTTTTTAGAAAAAAATAATTTTGTTTTGAAATGAAGCCTTTTTAGTAATTTTTTGCAGCTTGAACCTCTCAAAAGACACAGGAATTTCTCCATCATCAAATAACATTATCAACAGTATCTATAGATAATAAATAGAAAATGAAAACGTATTTTGGCCGTTACAAATATGAGTGAGTCAGTTAAGTGGTTCCTGTGCTGTTAGAATAATTGTGAAAACAGAACATTATACAAAGCCTCTCATCAAACACCACATTAGTCAGCCATCAACAGTTTTTTTTTAGAAAACCTCACCCCATGCCTGTGCCAGTTTAACATTATCTGATGAGCAGTTTGTCTGCAGTGCATAGATATGGAGCCAAACAGGAAGGGGACGATTCAACTGTACATGTTTGACTGGGATGTGTGTATAATATGACAACTAAATAATACCTCATTTTTATTCTGTTAATTGTGTTGCCATGCTAACTTGTAGTGTGCCGTTTGAGTGACAGCTGGAGACCTGATAGTTCGGTGTATGACAGTTTCACTGACAGGGTGGAGAAATAAAGACTGCAGGCTATAATTGTGCACCACGGCACATCAATATCTTATTCTCAAGTTTTACGCTACATTTCAGTTTTTACCAATTTTATTCCTTCAATCACTCAGTCTAACTGCATGTAGAAAAATTTCTGCACCGTCTACCCTGCCGCTCCGCTGGAACTTGTGTTTTTGGTGATAAGGTGAGGGAGGAGGCCAAAAACCCTGAAGCCACTTTTTCCGAGATAAGTTTTGTGTTCGAGGTGAGACAAACTTATTTCTGCTCATCTGTTGCACTGAGGTCAAGATCGATTCCAATGATATGGAAAATCAAATTTCTTTTCTTCTCTCAGAGGGGGTGTCTACTGCAATACGGGGTATGCTGTGTAGGCTTCGAGATCATTCTGACTCAGAATAAAAGGAATATTGTCAAGGGTAATCCCCCATTTACTCAGTTTTACTCCTCTATGAATAGTCAAAACCCTATTGAAAGAGAATATGAACCAACAGGGCATCAAGAAGCGCTAGCGAAACTACAAACAGCCTTTTGTGGTTTAAAGACAGACACGAAATGAGCTTAAAAAAGAGTAGCTATGGTTTGAGCTGTGAAATCAAACGACGTGTGGTGTACTTTTGTCAAGACTGTGATGAAGCATCAAACAATCGTCTACCCACTTAACATGTTTTTCAGGGAACATGAAACTGACAAATTTTGAGAGGATGGAGTAAAGAGAATGAGGGGAAAAGGAGAAAGGAATAAAGACAACTTAACACTAAGTCATTATATTGCATCTAACATCCTGGCAGTGCAGGGTCAGCAGAGATAATAGAGGTAGCTCAGGATAGACAGTGGCATGCAAAACTCTGGGCACCCCAGGTCAGACTTTCTGTAAGTAAGTGGAAGATGAAATGATCTCCAAAAGGTATGAAGTAAACATGAAACACCTTTTCTTGTATATCTTTAAGCAATATCAGTGCATTATTTTTGTTTTCTACAATTTTAGAGTGAAAAGGGGAAATAATGCAGCAGCCTGCAAAAGAAAGGAAAACCCAGGAGAGTGGGGAGGCCCAAATCTTTGCTGTGGGCCCTTTTACTTTTCTGTCATTTTGAAATTGTAAAAGATGAAAAAATAGAATAAAATAAATTGTTTAAAATGTAAAGGGAATGTGTCATCTGTAACTTTATGACTCTTGGAGATCATTTCATCTTCCATTTGCCTAACTGTTCACATTAAAGAGGAACTATGCAAGTCTGGTCGCTTTTCCGCTGTTTTGCTAACCCTCCACCTGGCCATGAGCCAGCGAAAAATCAATACATGGAGCGGTGGATAACGTTATATAACATATACAATGTTATGAAGTATATATTTGTGTAGTCTTAACTGTCACAAACAAAAGACAACAGGTTATGGAGCATGTTTGTGTCAGGGTGCTGCAGAGATGAGAGCTGGGACACCGGGCGGCGGCCAGGTACTACACTGATGTTGCAAGGTTGGTTTTCAGCCGTGAGACGCCAGGTGGAAGGCAGAGAGCCTCCGTTCTCACTCGTAACAAGTCACAAGTCATCACAATTACTCCGGAGCTTTTTAATTAAGGTAAAAATTTAGCATAGCCACAGGAGAAATCCTGCTTAGTTCCTAGAAATTTTGACCAGGGGTGCCCAAACTTTTGCATATCACTGTGGAATGAGTTGTTCACCCATCGCCCCTGGCAGTATGACCATCTTCTTTGGGCAACACATTGAACCCCAACTTTCGCTCTCTGGTGAGACCAGTCTACCCTCAATGCCACTCGTCTATAAATAAATACTATATATATGAGACAAACTGTAAAGTGCTTTGGATGAAAACATAAAAGGCACTCGAAAGTTAAGCTCCAAATTTCTGTGTGGGATACTGACCACAGTAGCTGTAACCCCTCTGGTATTGTTGTGTAGGCTACATATGTCCATTGACATGGCCATAAAGGAGAACAACTGTTGTGCTATAAGCTAACTGAATGGGGTTCTGACATTGTTAGGATGAGGCTGAAAACAGGAAGAACCTCAAAGGCTGCCAGGAGGCTGTGGGAGGTTTAAAGAATGTATTACAAAAACCAAAACTCAAATTGAAATGGGAAAGGCAGGGTTGGTGGGACACCGTTATTGTGGAAGCAGCAGGGCAAAAAAAATCCTGAAGGGGAAATACGGGGAAGCTCAGGCTGGGCAAGGCAGAAGAGGAGTACAGGCAGTGGCATGGCTACAAGCATGGAGAATAATCCAGGGGGAAAAAAACACATGATCAAAGTTGCTCACTGAGAAAAAAGAACCAAGCTGTGGATTTACAAGAAACTGGCAGAAAGTGGAGGAAGAGACCGGTTCTTATACTGGAGGTGGTGGGAGTGGTAATCAGGTTGAATCACAGGTGTGTCTGAAGGTGTTGGTGGGGAATGAGCAGGAACAGTCATCCACAAACACAAGGAACGACAGACAATATACAGAACTACAGTACAGCCACATAGCAGGAATGACAATCAATATGACATTTATGATTGTTAATGTGTATAATAGGCAATGAATTGTATGGTAGGGTAATGAAATTGTGATGCATGTATTTTAACTAGCTCTTCTCCTCATTTACGTAATTTGGAGGGAATCTCAAATGTTGGACTATGATACCATGTATCCTATGGATGTAACTGTAACACCTTGCTCTCATGTTGTTAACCGTTGTTTGTGTCCAGGGGCTGCAGATGAAAAATAGCTTATAGCTAAATCTGGCACAATATGTGTTGAGCATTGCCCCTGTTAAAGCCCCTGTACAGACTTTTCATTTAGTGTTGATTTTGGCGGCCCCTGTGGACGAAAGCGGTGGTGTTTTGCCAGAATGAAGACTGCATTTCCCACTGTCATGAAGACGTTCGTCTGGCCGGGGTGTGTAGATTTGTTTTGGAAACGTCGGAAAGAAGACGGGACTTGATTTTTTTTTTTTTTTTAGCAGCGTAATGTATCTATTCGTATCGTTTGGTCAGTGGTCCGACCCGACCATGCCTTCCAGAGGTATAGAATTAAACTACTTAGAAATAGCGTATCTTCACACTGATGGGCTCATTTGCTGTTGTAGGTAACAGAGACACATCAGCAGAAACCAGAGACTTTTGCGTATCCAGTTAAAAGCTCCGTACAGGGGCTTTAAATAAAAGAAAAAGAAAAAAAAAAGGTAATACTCTGATGACTGAATGTCAGTCCTACATCCTGCCACGGACCATTTCATTTCATTTCATTTATTGGTTATTTGTTTGAGGACAGTGCACATTCATGAACAGTTAACGCTGTGGCATCCTGTAAGTGTGCCGGATTTAGGTCAGAGCTAGTTTCGATCTGCAGTCCTCAATCAAGGTATAGCTTTTGTAACAATGCAGCTTTAAAGAAAAAAACCCCCAAAAGCCACAACCCACAACCCACAAGCCACATGGCATGCCATTCTCAGAACTGCAGCAAGGTGCAATTCCCAGAAGCTAGAGATCACAGATCACTGAGGCGTCCATTTCTTATGAAAAGTACTTTGCTTCAGTGCATGAGTTAATTAGACTGTGCACACTTTATTCTGTCAAAAAACAAACAAACAAATAACAGATAAAGGAAATGCAGAATGAGAGATTTCAGAGAAGCTTGTGGAACAGACCAGACATGGGGACGTCCCTCTGGTGCTACATTTGTTTCATGCTTTCAGATTAGTTAGATAGTTGTTCAGGCTTAACACTTGTTTGATGCAGATGTTACACTGTGAAGTGAATTAATTAGTAACATGTCCATACAAGTCTTCAGTCAGTGCAAACAAATGTTGACAGCAGCATTGACCCATGAGGCAAAAAAAGAACCATGGAATCACTGATTATTGTGGCCAAAATCTAAAGTCATAACTGCTGAACAGATTTGTTTGTTTGTTTTTTTTAGATATTTGGAGGCATATTTGCCTTAAATTGATAAAATAATGGAGAGAGAGACCGTGGGAACGACACAGTACAAATAGGCACAGTTGGGAATCGATCCAGCAATCACTGCATTGGGCATATGGGACATGCTCTTAACCTTTAAACTGTGTTAGGTGTGGTTACAAATGACAGTGATTGAAGCTTCCTTCTAGAACAGCTCACTTTGGCTTTCAAGACAGTGATGAGTGAAGTCAGTGTAAATTCTTGATTTCTATATTGGTTGTATCCCAGGAAAATGCTTAAAACATGTGGGAAGATGACTTGGACTTGATCATGTTAGTACAGGGAGTAAGGGCCATTATATGACAATTATGTGTTACCTTTCCTTATATAAGCCTGTGAATATTCTCATTTGTCCAGGTCATAGTTATCTCAAGGAAATTTAAATCGAATGCAACTGGACTTGGTTGAGCAGTGATGAAGTTTAAAGGGACAACGAGGAGTTTTGGAAAAGCGAAGCGTTTTCACACTACATTTATGAGGCTCCGCGCGCACCGTGAAATTCTTTGTTTCTTTGTTTTCATTCATCAATAATGAAAGTCAGAGGTTCAAAGAGGTTCAGATACCGTCGTAGTTCCGACCAAAGACGGCGATTCGGCGGCGTTATTCTCATGACTCGCCGGGCAGCGTCCGCGAAACCGAAAGTAAAGAAAGCTGGTCGGCTCGCCCAGCATTTCCGCCACCACTAATAATAACAAAATAACGATAGAGACAAAACAGTATATTTATCAAAAATGGGCCCATTAAAAGTGTGGGTAACGTAGATTCATCCACATTAAAGCAGAAGTAAGCAATATTTTTGTATTAATATAAGTCTTAAATAGTTATATCTTCCGACAGCAATCACTTACATGGAGTGTTTGGACCGAAACACGGGTCTGTCAGTCACTCTGCTCTGCTCTGAGCCGAGGAGAAAACTTTTCTCGTATCCTACAATTTTTATCCAATGAGGAGAGAGAACAGCATGCAGGGCTGTGTGTGCAGCCAAGGGATGCGCGTGAATGTGGTGACGTAGGGACGAGGACTGTTATGGTGCGTTCAAGGCAACTCGTAACTCGTGTTTTTCCGACCTGTGAAGTCGTACCAGTTCGATCTGGTACGAGTACATGGGTCAGCAGTTACGAGTGGCCGTTATAGTGACTTTCACAGGTAAAACAGGTCAGAAAAACACAAGTGGGTTGCCTGTAACGCTACAAAGTCGTAAGTTGTGACTTGAAGCTGTAATTTACGGTTTCAAAAGTCTGTCTGGAACACAGCATTAGCCAAAACGACCGGATCGCTTACTTCTGCTTTAATATGAGACTTTTTTTTATTGTCGCAGAATTTTTCGTTCTGCCGATGGAGAAACTCCTCGTTGTCCCTTTAACACAAATTGCATTGTAGTTAAAGAGGGTGGCAGTCTTTGACAAAAAGAAAGAGCAAAAAAAGATTTATCCAGTTCTGCTGCCAAGTCTACAATAAACTTTCTATTTTTCTTAAGGATTTAGGTATTGTATTTTTAAAATGTCATTGTTGGCACATATTTAACTAGCATGGCATGAGTATTAGTTACGAAACAAACATTTCAATCAGACTGATTTGCTATATAAGGAAAGTTGCATTCGATTTACATTTTCCTTGAGACTTTCCTTATATAGCAAATCAGTCTGATTGAAATGTTTGTTTCATAACTGATACCAATGCCAGAACCTGTGTGCTGGTTGCAAAAGGCACATCCTACCAGGCAGCACGCAAACAGGCATCAATCATTGACAACCTAACGGATATAAATCACTTTTTTCATAACCATAAAAGTTTCTTCAAAGGGACTTTCAAGTTTCAACCTTCCTTGCATGCTAAGGTGTGGCTAAATAAACACTTCAGGCAAAGGTGCAGATTCACACACACACACAAAATAGTAAAGTGAGGGAATGCAGTGAACATTCCTGAGGTTGTTATTAGGAAGCAGACGTCAGCGTTGACATTAAATCTCAGAGTTCAAACATATCTGAGTCATTGTTGAAGTGAACAAACAAGAGGTGATTTTTTAAAATCCTTTTTAACGTACTGTTAGTAAAAGTAAGTTCAAGGATGCATCTTAAAACCATCTAATGCTTTAGTTGTCTTTTGAAAATCAAGAGGGAGAAGTCTGATAGAAGTCTGAAAATTAGAAAATTAAAATTAAAAGAAAAAGTGGGGGTGTGGAGTTAGAAACGAACAGTGTTGAAGTTTAACACAAATTGCATTGTAGTTAAAGAGGGTGGCAGTCTTTGACAAAAAGAAAGAGCAAAACAAGATATCTCCAGTTCTGCTGCAAAGTCTACAATAAACTTTCTATTTTTCTTAAGGATTTAGGTATTGTATTTTTAAAATGTTGTTGTTGTTGGCACATATGGGAACATACTTCCATGCTTTTGGGTCCATACAACATGTGCATCAACTATCTATGAATATGTCTTTTTTACACAAGATGAGGGGATCAAAGCAAGATCAGCAAATATTTTTATGAACTAGAGGGGGGAAAAACACAAAAAATACAATACAATACCAACATTACCAAAAAAGAAAGAAAACCAAACAACAACAATCAATCATTTGGTCATTTATAATGTTTAAGGCAAATAATACAACTCACAATGATACCTTTTACTTTGTTGAACTCCAGACTAATCGAAAAACTGAAAGGAGGGACATGGAGTCATGACTTCTGTGAATTCCAAACTCGCTGTTGGAGCCAGACTCTAGTGGTCATTGAAGGAACTGCACATTTGGTGTTTGCTGTGGCCTGGTTCACACCGACAGCGATGAGTTACTTTCAAAATCTTAAGGACTTGAAGACCTTCTGCATAAGATTATGAGAGCTTCAGGAGAGATTTTGGCAATAGTTATTTTAATACAAGTCTAAGAACCATATCATCAGACAGGGCTTTTCTAATTTGCTGATATGGTATTATATGATCAACAGCACAACATTACAAAGTTCCCCTGTTGTGAAATTCTTATTTCAAAAAGCTGAAGAAGTATTGGTTTATTCCTCGTTGTTATGGCAGAAAGTGTTTTGCCTTATCTTTCCCTCTTCTCTTTTCCCCTGCAGCTCCACCCAGGCCCTGAATGCACCATAAGGTCCACCTGGCCTGGCAGTGAGGGGTTAAAACCTTCCATGACAACATCAGAAGACAGAGGCAATTAATATTGGGACTGCAGGGGTTTCTGCCTTTGAGTTCAAGACTCCTTGTCTTAGTTCACTGTCCTAGTTATTGTCTATGTTATGTTATCTATGAACCTTTAACTATTTTTAATACTCTCTTTGTGTGGGTATTTTGGGGTCACGCCCCTTAGGGCCAACATAGTTAGGACACAACATAGGATATATGTATGTTACATCCTCTGATATTTTACAGGGGCTTAGGAGCACATGAGAGAGGGAAGGGAAGCTATGTGTTACAATCAATAATGAGGAGGGGTAAGATATCTGGAGACATGCTAAATCAATTTCAGTCTGCAAATCCTGCCAAAGCAACACGGTTGAGATTACCAACCTTCAACCCTACTCTTTTACCCATATGCCTCAAATTCAAGACAGCAAGAACAACTCTAACTCGCTGTCTCATGTCATGCCATACGCTTCAATGGTAGTGGTCTAATATGCGGTCTGAAAGATATTGGGTTAATATTGTATAAAAAAATATTGGATTTTGAACTGGGGTGGTCTTGATTTTTATACGAGTCGCTCCATTACTTAAGGCTAAACCACTGACAAACAGTTCCAGGTCAGTGTTCTGCAAAGCTGTGTCTTAAAGGTCAGATGTGGGGGAGCTAGCTTCAGTTATCACATGTATACCCTCATTTGATTGTCCACCGACTGGAGGCTATTGCGCAAAGGTAGAGTAAAGATATCCAGGATAACTGAAAAAGCGAGGCCTTTTTTCAGCAAGGCTTGACTAAGCTTCAACAGTGCATCCTTACTAAACTGCATTAACTGCAGAGCTTTAAAGCAGAAAGGACCCCTGTCTTTAACTCATGAGGGTTTCCAAAATATTTACTCTAGAAACACCGAAAACATATGAATGACTTCATGAAGTCCTCTGGAGGCTCACAGTCTGCTTATTGTTCTGATAGGAGCTACTGTTTTGTCACAATAAGCCCAAATGTGAGACCAATGCCCTCTTTCTCTACGTTTCTGCCTGCCTCAGTCTGGAGTGTGTCAATTGTCATGGCAACACCCTCAAATTGCTGTGGCAATCTCTGAACCTCAGGCCAGAGCCACAGGTGAGGCCCATTTTATTGATTCGAGACTCCTCTGATATCTTTGCAGTTAATCTGCTTCTGACCCCTAAATCCATGATCAGGATGATCATGTGTCTGGCTGAGTATCTCTGTCTTTAGAGTATTGTGCTCTATGGTCTTGCAACATTTTGGCAAATTCTCCGATTGCCATAATCCCTATAGTGTTAAGGGTAGGGTCATTACCTTTAAAGGAGAATTCTGGTCATTTTCTAAGTAACGCTCTACAGCTCTAGGTCCCCGAGTGCGACCATAGGAAAAAATCAGAGAAAAATATGTGCAGACCGGACCTAGCTCTCTTCCTGCTAGCTGTGCTACACTGCAGTTAAACAGCGAAGTAATGGGAGCAGTTCTTCTAACCGCGACATTTGCCTCTATGTAATGCTCAGTCAAAATCACTACAAAACCAGAAACCAGAAACCACAAAAACTACAAAACCAGTTCTGAAGACCTTACATTGGCTCCCAGTCGGCTACAGAATAGATTTTAAAGTTCTGCTACTGGTTTACAAATCACTGAATGGTTTAGGTCCAGAATACATGAATGACATGTTAGTAGAGTATAAACCCAGTAGAGCTCTGAGATCTACTGACTCAGGTCAGATAGTGGAGTTCAGAGTTCAGACCAGACATGGTGAAACAGCATTTAGCTGCTATGCTGCACACAACTGGAACAAACTACCAGCAGAACTGAGATCAGCCCCAACTGTAAGCACTTTTAAACCCAGGTTAAAAACATTTCTCTTTTCATGTGCTTATGGCTGAGCTCTTTTTAAGAACATTAAACTTTATCTATTTTCTCTTCTCTCTATTTTTTTAAATTTTTCTTCTCTTCTTGCTTTTAACTGTGTTTAATGTTGTTTTTAATTCTGTTTTTACTTTTTTTTTAAATACTGTAATAAAAAAAAGTTTGTTTTTATGCTGTTTTATGCTGATCTTTGTAATGTTCTGTAATGTTAACCTTTTTTTATTTTATGTTTAATTGTGTTATAGCTGTTTCCTTATTTAGTATTTAACTTTTTATTTTTATTTTTATGAAATATGTATTTCTCTTACGGTGAGCCGAAGGCAATTTTCCACAATGGTGGACAATAAAGTTTTATTGTATTGTATTGTATTGTCTTTAAGCACATTGAGTTGCTTTGGTATGAAATGCACTATATAAATAAAGATGCCTTGCCTTGCAACACTGAGTGTGCATAACTCCGTTTGTGTTAACATGTGTTTTTACAGTATCACGTACCTCTGTTTACTCTAGCTTCCTGGGTAGACCTTGCTAGTTGACTGTCGAGCACGAGACTGTTTCCATATCAACAAAGGCAACAATGCGAGGAAAACATGGATTTAGGAGGCGAAGATGAGTTTGGATGGGAAAAAAGCATCAATATGAATATAACTGTTTTTTAAAACTAAATAGAAGCTGGGTTTTTTGTTCCCTTCCTGCAGCAGTTCCTCCACTTCAGCACGACTAAAATTATTTTTATGTTTGGAGTCAATGTCAATATGTCAATGGCATGGCATGGCAAGGCAAGGCAAGGCAAGGCAAGGCAAGGCAAGGCAAGGCAATTTTATTTGTATAGCCCGTTTTTACAAACAGTTTGTCTCAAAGGGCTTTACATGGCATCGTAGCAACATCCTCTGTCCTTAGACCCTCACATCGACTGAGGAAAAACTCCATGGAAAACCCTTTTAACAGGGAAAAATCTGAGAAACCTCAGGGTGAGCAACAGAGGAGGGATCCCTCACCCAGGACGGACAGACGTGCAATAGATGTTGTTACAGACAAGAAAACAGTGGGAGGTGCTCCGCTCTTAATTTACAGGAGATAGCATTCATCAATGGGAACACAGCTGCAAACAATTCTGTGGTTTAAGAACACGTTGATGATGAATCTGATGTAGAGTTTTCTTAAAAACCTTCTTAAGAACAGCTTAAGAAAGAATCTAAGAAAATATTGATGAATGAGGCCCATTGTCATTCACAGTACCAGAAAGGTTTGCTGGGTCCCCACAGTGAATGTGCTCTAGTCCTCTGCTGCCAGGCCTTTTCCAAGGTTAGAGGTTAGAGTCCCAGGTGCTGCCTCACATGAGTCACCACACTTCTGACACCAAGGACAATCTCTGTTGAATAAAACACAAAAATCAACCTTTGTCTTCCTGTAAATGTAATCCAGGATGTTTGCAAAGCACTCATGATGTATGAATGAGTTCTGTGTGAGTCATACCTTATCTGACACGATAACATTTCATCCTGCTAAGACATGGGCAAACTACTGTATCCCACAAAGGGCCGTGGGGCTGCAGGATTTTGTTCCAACCAACCAAGAGCGCACAATTTGACCAATCAACTGTCTGGAGACTAATATCAAATGAGTGAAGTTGTGTGTGCTGCTGCTTGGCCACACGGCCCTTTGTAGAATAGTTTGCCCATGCATAGGATAGACAGGACAATGTGATATCAAACATACAGGCATGACAATGTGATCAGCTCAAGGAATAATGCTTACGCAGCAGAAGTTCTGTCACCACACTCTCAATCCCAATCAGCAGTTTTTTTTCTTGCATGTTCAATAAAATTTATTGAATATATATAGTGGTTTGCAAATAACAAAATAAATAGAAAATATATGTTTTAATTTATTTACAGCATGCACATTGATGATTTTATAAACCTACTTTATTTCAATTTCAAGTTTTTAATTTGAAGTTGCACGAGGTTCATCTGGGGGTCACATGTTATTATTTTCTTCTCCAGATGGACTTTATATAGATCTTCTACTGATGTCTTCTCAATTTGATTACAGTTAGACACATGGCTGACAAAGCTGTTACTTACTGTGCGGGAGTTTAATAGGGATTCCTCCATGGAGACAATTACAGTACAAGCCAGATTTTAATCTGTGACCAAATAATTAGGAGTTAGAATTGAACGTATTCCTCCAGAGTGCCACCGTCTTCATCCTGGAGTGCAACTGTCATACATAAAGGCTACATGAAAGTCTGCATAAGGTCGAACCAGTTGGAAACAGGCACTTGATGACTCCTTCAGTGATGGAGGTTAATGTGGTTAATGTGATCAGCCTTTATCAGGGGCGTCACTAGGTTTTAAGGACGGGGGGGCTTAGCCCCCAGTAGATGCACAGGATGTGAGCGAATGTACTGTAGAGCGCAAGCACAAATTTTCACAAACTTAAAAAAACAAACACATTATTTAGAATTTAGACTAAATTTAGAGTATTGAATCAAATAATTAGTAAAGTAACATCTAATGAGTAACTGTGCAAAAGTAGAGTCATTTTTCAGATGTTTTATTATCCCGGATATGTCCAAGCGGAATTTGACTTCTGGTACTTCAGGTACCAGACTGGAAAACTAATTATATTTCACTAGCCTGTACACTCCATCCAAATACAACTGTTTTTGGCTCATTTTGATTTCACCCAGACCTCTTCACATTTTCCCATTCAAATAAGACAAGACAACAAAAATGAAGTGCGACTCCAACTGGAGCAGCTGTTTATGGTAAAAAGAGCACACACTTCACCCTAAAAACCACTTCATCTTTATGTAAACAACCAGGACCTTCACAAGAAATTTCTTTTCTTTTTTTTTGAACTGGAATACAAGGCTTAATCATGGTAGACTTTGGGGGGTGGTTCAAATGAGATCCCTTCCTCAGAATTTTCTAGCATTTCCCACAATTCTATGATAGTAATATAATAAAAATTAGCTATTTTAGAACATTGAGGACTCTCTCTAGGCTGCAGATTGCAGTGTGACTACACATCGTTATTATGTATCTATATATGATGAACCTACCATGTAATCTATATTGGCACCAGTGTCAAAAGGAGTATGGTTCCAATGAGCCGTCCTCCAGGACTGAGAGCTCTTCAGCTGGGGTAGCCGTGGGGGTGGTGGTGGGTCCTCCATCCTTTTTATGGGCCTCCATCTTCCTCCTGTTGGCTACAAATTGAAACTCAGCTGTAACACCTGGCTTTATATTCACAATTGAGGGAACAAATGAGCTGTAAAGCAAACCAAATATGACCTGATTGAATTATGTTTGTGTACTTGACCTTTACGTGCTGCCAAGAGTGTTTCACTCCACTAAGCTTACATCTCATTCAACGACGTAAAATGCAGGCAGTAGCCTATTACAGAGGACAGTGCAGGCAAAGGTATATTCAAATTCTCAGAGGTTACTTTAAAAACATAAGGAAATATAAGTTCCTAACTGGGTATCAATTGAACAAATGGACCAACTCGTGAATGTGATTACAGGCTTACTCATACTAAAACAGCACAGTGGGTTTTATACTCTTAGGCCAGATTTTACTCACACATTTATTTTACAGTTTCATCTCTCATTCCAATGATCTCGGAGTAAACCTCAGAAAGACAGGAGGCTGGATGCTTGTTTGAGCATCACAATTTCTGAATACATTTATCTGCCATACATTTTCATGAGTCAGAAGTGAAGCAAACCCAACACCTGCTTCAACTGCCAACACTCTGTAACCTTGTTATGTGGTGTTTTCCATAAAATACAAGATGTGCGTATTAATCAGTCAGCACCATGACAGAGTGTTTCCACAGTGAACCAATGACAGTCTGAGAAACACTGACTGAGGGTGCTTTCAGAAAGACATGGTTCTGGTTCTGGAGTCTCAGAATCTTGGTGCTTTTTGGTGAACCAGCCTGCATTCACACCAGTTTAAGTGGAACCAAAGTGGGAGGACGTTCCTCTGCATTACTCTAAATTTTTGCTTTTTTGCCATCTCTGTAATCATTCTTCAGGTTTTTTTTTAAAGCAGAACTTTGCAAGTCGGCCGGAAATAGCTCGCTCCTTCGTTGGTTTCTCTTTTTTTCCCTCTCCGGAGCTCCCCCACAGTTCTGGGAGGCACATGTCACTGTCGTAAAAAAAAAAAAAAAAAAAACTCGCCGCCGCCACCTCCTCCACCCCCCCTACACGTGCTTGTGTTTACTGCTGTTTGCTAAGCCCTGCTAACACGGAGCTAATGCTAACACGGAGCTAACGCTAACACGGAGCTAACGCTAACACGGAGCTAACGCTATGCTAACACCGAGCTAACGCTATGCTAACACGGAGCTAACGCTAACACGGAGCTAACGCTAATACAGCCACACACAGGCACAAAGACACAGACATACACACACAGGAATAAAGGTTCCAAAACGCGAAGGTGTGTGTGTGTGTGTGTGTGTCATGATGTATTACATTATCTTATAAAAGACCCATGGTGTGTGTATCTGTGTTAGCATTAGCTCCCTGTTAGCCACAAGCTGAACTTCATCAGTAAACATTTCATGTTTCCATGGTTTCCTCCGACTTTCCGAACTCAAACCAATCACGATTCGTGACATGCATGACATCATATGCGTTCTTATCTCGTACTGCCGTAAGGCAGTTTCTCGCGATACTTCTATCCATTGACGAGATTTGTAACACCGAGACGGACGAGTGATCTTGCAAGTGCGGTTTTCAGCCAGTGGGGGGGGGTGAGCGCATTGGCCTAGACCCCATTCACTTCATAACAGGTCACTCAACCATCACAGTGACTCTGAGCCACAATAATTACAGCCGAAATCCTGCATAGTTCTGCTTTAAGTTTATTAATTATTTAGTGTGGCGTTGGAGTGAACCCGGCCTTGATCATCTCTTCCCAGAGTTCAAAGATAAGAAATTAGCTACTTTATTTTATTAACCCCAAAGGGAAATTCATACAACTTGTTCTTTCTTGTTCTGCTTTCTAACTTTTCTTGAAATTCCGTATTTGCCCAAATCGCCACAAACCATTTTGTTTCTTTAGCAGACCACTGTACATTTTTCTCCAGGTTGTAGCCAAGGGGGCAGTTGTGGGTCTGAGAAGTGAAGCTCACTTCCGCGTTCAAAAAACTGCAATCCCCTCGGATTCCTCTGGGGGCTGGTGTCAGAAGGGAGCATTCCCCATAGACCCCCATGTTAAAATCGCCGATTTTACATCCTCAGTAAACATGTTAAAAGCCTGGTGTCAGAACGTTTTTTTTTCTTAATCGATAGTTTCTACCCCCGCACACACTCTGAGGGGGGTGAATTTTTTTTAAACTCTACCGTTTTACTGTTATTAGGTTAAAACTCTGACCAATTAGGGCGCGGAAACGTTGAGTGACAGGTCCGGAGCGGTCCGGAGACAGGCTGCTTCGAGGCCAGTGGGCGGGTTCTCGGCCGGCCAATCCAACATGGCGCTGTCCAGGCCGCCATATTTGAGTCACAAAAACGACTCCCCAAAACCAATGGGTGACGTCACGGACGCTACGTCCATTCTTTTTACAGTCTATGGTTGTAGCCTAGTCACTGCCCTCTCCTCCTCCTTCTGCTCATCTTCACAGGCTAGAATAGGACACACCCACTGATGATGTCATGTTTCCCAGGGAAGAACCAAGGTATTTCTTGGTTCACTTGAGAACCAACTTTACAGGTTCCTGTTGTTTTTTCGGTCTGAATGCGACAGCCGGTTCAGAATTGGGTTCTGGAACCCGAACCGGCACAGAGCCCTGCCAGTGTGAAACCTCTATGAGAGAGCCAGGTCTTCATATGTTGCAGACCTAAGGAACCAATCCTGTCATTTTGTGGGGATGGGGGATGGGGGAGACTGTCAACCACTGCTAGAGACAAGCTAACAAACAACATGAACTAATGATAGATACTAACCGTGCTAACTGTTCTGATCCATGTGCTGGTCTCTGGTTCTGGTCTCCTCCTCTGAGTCTTGGTCCGAGTCTCTCTGATGTTTCCTCCTCCAACCATCTTGATGAGCTGTGCTCTTCCACCTGGAACTAGCAGCAGGTGGTGGGTGGGGCATAAGGCCTGCACCAAATTCAGTATTTCACAAGGAGGAAGTGGAGATGTGTGTTCAGTCCCATTCTCTACTTTTTATGTGTGAAACTCATGATGAACAAAATGATAATGAAATAAATGATAGCAGAGGATTTTTACATAATTCAAACCTGTTTGGTTGGTTCTGGTTGGTCCAACCTGGTTCAGTCACCTGTGAATGAGTCACCAGCTCACTCCCTAATTTAGTTTTGTTAATGGTAACCATGGATATATCGGCAAAACAACTTCACTTGACAAACGCTTTCCATTGTTTGTCAGCTGTCAGTCAAATGAGGAACTGTCAGGTCTGTTTAGCCCTACATGATACAGCATGCTGTCTCCTGAAACACATCCTAAACTTGTCACCATCTGACTTCAAATTGAGTCATTGATTTGTTTATGTTTTAGAAAGCTTATTGTAGTGATTTCTGTATTTTAAGTTCCTGTTTGCTCTGAACCTGGACATCCGTCACTGATCAATGATTCAGGAACTTCTCCTTCCTCTGGTTTCTGATCAGATGTGTGGAGGTGAACTCATGTCTATGTGTTCAGCTCTGACTGAATCATGACTCACAGTCTTGTCCGATGTGACTGTCACATGGTTGTGATCACCTGTTAAATGATCTTATCTGAATTGTTTTTGAGTTTAGTTTGGAAAAAAAAATATGAGTAATAAAAATCCGCCATGACATGACATGAGGAGCCAAAAAAGAATCAGAATTTTAAAAAAAAAGGCTGAAACCTCCATTAAAGGCATCCCTTATCTGTAGATTTCTCCTACATTCACTAAATACAGTAATTGCATTCTACTATGACATACTGTGTCGTGCCTGTTGTCTGACCCATGACATGTCAGGTAGCTATCACTGTAATTTCCTCTGCAATCTATGGCATTTTACAGTAAAAGTCTTTAAAGGCTGTTCTCTCAAAATGATTTTTTCCTCAGACTCTGAATTGGAAATCTCCACTTCAGCAGCACCAAACCTTCAAGTTATATCCCTTTCTAAAAGTTTTTTTTTACAGAGGGGTTTGTTGATGTATCATTCACAGCCTGATCTATGGATCATTTAATTCCTAAAAAAATAGATTTTTTTAAGGGCTGGTGACCTATTTTCTCATTTACAGAGTGATTAAGAGGATATATCCAAAATTCCCTCTGTAAAATCGTTTGACTCGAACATGCAACAAAATAAAACAAGAACCTTCAGTGTTCAGATTTCTGTTCTGGAAATGTATGCAAATTAGCACAATTAGACACTGCCTCATTTACATATTTTAACATATAATGATAAACCTTGTAATTAGTTAAATTTTTACCCTATTCACCTGTAGCGTTTCATCTTAAAGATAAAACAGCAAAGGAGCTCAAGCTAAAGTAGAGAGTAATGAGATCAGACTCTTATAAATTGTAAATTAATTCACGCACTTTCAGTCCACGAGACAAAATAACTTGCATTTAGACATGCTGAGATCTTTCAACTGTACATTTATTTCCAAAAGGCTGCATATACATTTGCAAATTCTACTGTACAGAAAACATCCAAAATGTCCATAATTATAGATACAATATACCACAAAGCTGCCCTGGCATTACCAAACATAGATGTTCAGCACTAGAAAAGCTCTGCAGTCTATTCAATATTATAATCTTAAATACTTTTCAACTAATACCTTTAAATGTATGTCAGTATGATTAATTGTTCTTTTTTTTTCATCCCCATCTGTACTTTACAACATTCACCATTTACAGTAGTTAAACAAGGCACAAGAATAGTGATATGAAGCCGAAGGCCATGCGTGAAGCAAAGAAGAGCATGGGACCGACCAACTCAGGTGACGGAATATCATGGATGCAACAGTGAACTTCTTGAAACAGGGTTAGTCTTACACCAAAGCATTATACATAGTGAGGATACCATTGTGTGTGTGCGTGTGTGTGTGTCTGTGTGAGCTCACTTTTAAAAAACAGAATTAACACATTTATGAGATACAGTAGACATAGCCTAAACACATCGAGATGTAGGTGAGTGTGGAGTGGGATGGGGTGTAACTGCACAGACAGGATGCTCTTGATGCAACATAGGCCACCGCGAAGCATTACAAAAGCACACGTTTCCATTTTTGACACTCTTTGCTTGCAAGAATGAAAGAAGAATCCAGTTAGTCACAATTAAGAAAACAAACAAAAAAAAAGAAAGAAACCTAATCGTTATCGCTCACTTTCCGCACCTACCTTAAGTTACATAAACGATGAATATCATTTGATTAGAAATGCATAAAGATGATGGAAATAGCACTGGTTGTTGAAGTTGAAGTTGAAGTTTAAAATACATTTAGCTCTCTTCTTACACTGACACTCCTTCAGTAGTTTCCCATTTGTCATGTTGCAGCCATAAGCATCAATCTACACTCAATACCCCATAATGACAAAGTGGAAACTATTCAGACGCTTTGACTCATGGAAATGTGATTTATCTCCCACATAGTTTTTAAAAAAAAAATTTTTTTAAAGAAGATATTTCTTGGGCCTTTATTCTAATAGCATAGTGAGTGATTGACGGGAAAATTAGGGACTCCAGTTGGTGTGGTTAGGATCATTTGGTACATTCTCAGGTGAGTCACTGAGATGCTCCCAGATGATTCTAAACCTGGATTAGAGTCCAACTATTGTAAATTCAATTGATTTGACTTGACTGGTGTAGTTACACAGTTGTCTTCTAAAGTATTTGAGCTGATTAGAGCAAATAATAAGCCACAAGGAGGAAGGAAGTGTCTGCAGAGCTCAGACACAGGACTGTGTTCAGGAACAGATCCAGGCTACTAAAACTAAAAACAAAACAAAAAACTACTTTGATTTGATGTGAGATTATATCCAGTGATATTTCAGTTACAACACCACTTTTGCCTGGATATGAATGAGATTCACACTGATCTTGTAGCTTGTATCTCTAACTCTGTGCATTATCATATTGAAAATATTCATGTTGACATCAAGAATGGACCTAAAGCATCTGTAGAAACAGATGCACACGGTTTTTCACTGTCCACACATCTGCCTTTTCATTCTCTCGTGTCTCTGTCTCTCACACGGCCTGATGTAGTTGTGCATGGAGGCTGCTCACACAGGATTAACAGCTGAACACATGCACAGGGAAAGTCCATACTCTGAATAATCCAATACATTACAAATATCTATCTTTTAATATACACCTTTTACAAAGGAAAGACAATTTTTGCAACCTTGCCATATAGTTATCTCAATTCTAAGCATCATGTCTTGATGAAACCAGAGTGGATCTGCAGAGAGGAACCGTAGGAAATCCCCAAATCCAGGAGTGCAAACGACTTAAGGCTGAAATCTTTGCCAAAGGTGCTTCAACTAAAAGCTGGGGGAAGTGTATGAATACACACAAGTATGTCAGTGTGATATTTCAGTTTCAGTTTTCAGTCTCCATTATGACAAATCGAAAACAGGATTTTGCAAATATTTCCAAAATCCTGTTTTCGATTTGTCATAATGGAGACTGAGTGTAGATGAATTTAAAGGAGTTCTTTTTTCAAGGTTGCAACATAAAATGTGATATAACTGAAGGACAGAACTGAGCACTCTCTGATCGCTCTGTAAAAACAGCCGACAGATGGAACCAGAAGAGAAACGTTGAGGAATTTGATTTGTTTAGCTTAATGATGGGAATCAGCCAGTCACGGTTAGAGGGACCAATTTAAATTATAGCAAGATGAAGAAATGGGTTCTGATTTCGTTATAGTACCCAGTAGTGTGCCAAAAAAAAAGTCCCAGAGTCTCTGTCTAGCTGAAGACACAGAATCACTTAGACCACAGGGAAGTGCCGTTTGGACCACACTACTCATTGTCTGTGTCTTCCTTCACGTCTTGGACTATTAACCTTTGAATTTCAGTATTAGTAAGACTGGGGAAATATAAACCACACTCAATCCATATGGTTTCCCCCGAAGCGTTCTCAGGAAATACTAAATGAGTCATTGCTCAACAAACCACCATGGCGTATGGAATTTTCAAGTGAATCGGTATCTAATGAAGCCGATGTCTCCTGCCACCGTCTGACAGACTAATCTGATTCTCTTTCTTTACGTTAAGATTTGTTGTTGTTGTTGTTTTTTTGTTTTTTTTACAAAGAAACTCACATTTGAGCTGCTTTATATGACAGAAACTAGAATTCACCCTCAGTGAAAAGTGCCCTACTTGCCTTTAATGTAGGCTTTTTAAACACAGACCTACTGCACATTACCCAACCGTGACCAGATTTATGTATATTTACAAGCAATGGAAAGTATACTGTTGCCATGGATTGCCATTCAGTGTTTTTCTGATTTTTTATTTATTTTTTAATTCTTTGCTCGTATTTGTTTATAGTTTGTAAAACTAAGCATACTGACTTTGCTATTAACAGCTACATGTTCCATGGCTGCACAGGCAACTATTACTGGATTGTGTTGATACTGAAGACAAATCTTATATCATTTGCAGAATTACTAGTTTAATCATGATAAAAGATGATCATATTGTCAGAGAGTGTAAGGCACACTGAATCTAAATGTATAGTGTATGTATCATGTCTATGCGAGTTTAATCAGGAACCCCCACCTGTATTTTTACTGTACTTTTTTTAAAAAGCAGGAAAACAAGCCAGTCTGGCAACACTGTGTGACCTCAGTGTGAGAATGTTAAATGTTATTTTTCTGTTATCCAGTAGTCTGTTGCACTTATGCCATCTTCACAGAATGACAATGTGTTTTTCCTGGAGTGAAACCAACACAAATATAATAAATCCACCTCTGCGTCCCTGCTGTAGCTCTGGACATACATTTAGTCTGTTGTGCTAGAAGCCGAGGCGACGGCCTTACAGCCCGGCTTCAGTCACTCACCACAACCTCCTCTCATTCATACGAAGGAGTATTATAGTCCAGGCAAAATAGCGTTTTACGACAGACTAATTGTCACAGAAGGTTTTTCACCATACATCATTTAATGACAACACTAATTGACTGTCGACTGTGTGATGTTATGTTAAATATGCTGTTATGTTCAACAACATATGAGCGGGACTAAGAACTAAGTTGGCCCCTGTTTTTGCTGCTTGCAGCTTTATGGCTTCTTGACCATAAGTCAATTAGTGTTGAGCTCATTTACATATTTAAAATTAATTTTCCAAGAAACTTGAAATACAGAAATGTTACTTTTCATGTATACTTTTATTGTGTGAAGTGTGATTGTGGTAGGAGTAAAGGAAGAAAATAAGCCTATTTGGGTGTATTTTGGGCATTAGTGTATTGCTCATTTGCATATTCAAATTCATTTTCCAAGAAACTTGTAATACAAAAAATGTTACTTTTAACGTCTACTTTCATTGTGTAAAGTTTCATTGTAGTAGGAGTAAAGGAAAAACAGAAGCCTATTCGGGTGTATTTTGGGCATATTTGATTAGTGTAAGGCTCATTTGCATATTCAAATTCATTTTCAAAGAAACTTGTAATACAAAAAATGGTACATTTCATGGATACTTTCATCATGTAAAGTTTCATTGTGATAGGAGTAAAGGAAAAAAATAGCCCCATTGGGGTGTATTGTTGTCGGCACCATAGACTTTATACAGTAAATAATGATGCAAATTAAACATATTTCCCCAACTAGGATTTCTTAGGACTTTTAGTATGTTGTTCTAGACACCTCATAGAAATGATGTATGGTGAAAAACCTTCTGTGACAATTAGTTCTATTTTTGGGTCCAAAATGAGCTAAATTGCCTGGACTATTAGGGCCAGACAAAAAAAAAAAAAAAGCCAGTTAAACAAAATAAAGAAATCTGGCACAAGGAAGAAAAAGCCTGGCAAAAAAAAAAAAAAAAAAAAATCCGGTACAAGAAAAAAAGGGCCAGGCATAAAAATAAATAAATTGAGAAAATATCAAACAGTTAAGTTGCACCACTTAAGAAAACCCTTCACCTTCACACTCCAGCTGCTGTCATGGAGCCGTCAGTCACTGCAGTTGGATCTATTATACATCCATGATGGTACTCTGGTCAAACCTCTGTCTTTTTTTCCACCTGGCTTTTTTTTTTTTTTTTTTTCTTGTGCCTGACTTTTTGTTTTTACCTGGGTTTTTTTTGTTTGTTTTTTGTTTTTGGCTAGCCTCAATACTCCTTGGTACATTCAGCTGCCTCCATCTGTCCTTCTCAGGAAGAAAAAGAAAAGAGAAGAAAAGAAAAAAGAAAAAACAGCAAGGCCCTGAGGTTTATTTCCCAAATCAACATTGACTACAACACTTGCTATTCGAAACTGAAACCAGTGATTCTAAAAAAAAAATAAAAAAGTTTAACAATAACTACTTTTTTGAGCACAGAAAAAAAAGAAGAAAATAACTACAGCTCTAATAAACATGAACTAACCGCTGTTGGGTACAATAACAAAACCAGAGTGTGAGTTAAGGTTAAATCTTTAATAGTTTTCTAAAGCTACAGCAGATGTTGTTTATCCTGGCGGGTACTTGCTTTACAATGATACAATACAGAAGGTCATACAGCTCTAAAGGATGGCCAGCTTTCCATTTAACAGAATATTTCTGTTTTATATTCTTGTAAAAATGTGATCTGTGTTCAGTGTTGATGGGAACATCCAGAATAACAAACCATATCAGTAGAAACGCTTGTGAGTTGTGAAAAAAGTTGATCAAAGGTGAACAAGAGCAGTGGAAACAGGTTCAGGGAAGAAAATATGATCATGTGACTCCATCACTTGGAAACTTTTGATTAATATGATGTATTAACACAGATGTGACAGCTTGGTTTTCACACTTCAGTTACAGTTTGTGACACATTCGGATGGAAACTCTCTAGTCTGACACCACCAGCATTCACTCTCTTTTTGTTTTGCCTGGGCACGTGACCTCTGTAGCCATCAAATGTCATTAGCTGTGTCTCAATTCAGGGGCTTCGTCCTTCGGAGGACACATTTGAAAGCTGATTACATCACAGCGTCCGGGCGAGGCCTGTCCCAATTCGAAGACTCCTTCAAATCCGGCCTTCCCTTGCCTGTTCTAGGAGGACACAGCGCACCTATCCTTCGTGGCCTTCCGTATCCCAGGACTCTTAGCGTGCCGTTAATTGACCTATGGCTAAGCCACGCCCCCAAACACGATGAGCCAATCACAGTGCGCATAGCCAGCCCATACACTCGGACATTCTCTGCTTCCACGTCCATTGAAATGCATTGCAGTTAGTCAGTTTTCATTCGTTTTATATGTTTTTTCTTGACATTTTAAGTTTAAAATGGTCAAACAGTGTGCATGGGGTACAGAGAAGTGTCTGCTCTGGATAAAGTTATACGGTAGACCACAACACCAACTAAACGTGGATAAAATTAACAAGGATGTCTACATCTATTCTAAGTTAAGTCAACAATGTATTTGAGGCAACATATTATCAGAGATGTTTAGATGTTAGCCAGTATCACAACTAAGCATAAAGTCCGCTAGCTTAATGCTAACGTATAATGTAAAACTCCATAGACAGGCTAACAGAAATTAGCCCATTGCTATCGGCGTTTGGCGGCAACCGACAGCCATAACAGTAAAGCTAAGTTAAGTTTTGGTGACTTCAAGATGATATTTAATCTTTCTGTCTCCAAAAATCATCAATTGCCTCCTGTGAAATGTCTCCTACTGTGACAGCTGCCATAGCAACTGTCACCGAATGTTGACTGTTTGTCCGAGTGAGTGGAGGGGGCGGGGCTTAGCCATAGGTCAATTATCAGCCACCTAGCATGTGTAGTGGCTGTTTGTGTTGTGTTGTTACAGGCCTGCCCCAGGTGAGTTTCGAACCCCGGTCTCCTGCACCGCGAGTGACGATGCAAACCGTTTCGCCAAGAGGTCAATGACCACTAGGTGGTCAGGTTTGCACATCTATTAACCGCCACAATTCATCACTTCCTCTCTCGGGTCCCTCGTGACTGTTAGTGGCTATACCCGCGGACCTCCATTACACATGCTAGCTATCGGAATGTTGTGGCAACCAAAGACGGTTTAAAAACCAAAAGACGTGTCAGCTTCCTGTATCTATGTATGTAAGTCTTAAATAGTTATATCTTCTGACAGCAATCACTTACATAGAGTGTTTGGACTGAAACACGGGTCTGTCAGTCACTCTGCTCTGCTGTAGGCCGAGGAGAAAACTTTTATTTTATTTCCTTGTATCCTACAACCTTTATCCAATGAGGAGAGAGAACAGCATGAAGGGCTGTGTGTGCAGCCAAGGGATGCGCGTGAATGTGGTGACGTAGGGACGAGGACCAATAGATCCATGACGAGGGCGGGGAACTGGCCAAAACGACCGGATCGCTTACTTCTGCTTTAACATCAGCTACATGAACATTTTGACACTAAAATGGCAAATTTCAGACGGACACATCAGGAGAAAATTAACTTTGTTCAAGACCTGTCTCTCAATGACACATTCTTGCAAGATTTGGCACAGATCTCCTACGCAATGTAAACTAACGTTTGGGAATGCCTGCGCTAACTTATTTTCGTAATGCTAAATATGACTGTAAGCTGTGTAAATACTTAATCTTATCATGAGAAAATATAGTAGCTTACATTTGTGCTGACAACTTTTGCCACACGAGGTGGGGGGGTGGGTGATCACGCCCACTTATGAGACAGGAAGTGTATACTATTTCATATTATTGGCACAGCTTTTCACTGGGCATCGTGATAGTAATAGAGTCTGTTTGAGGCAGCTCTGCGCTGTAACCACTTTGCTGGTGTAGCCGATGTCAATCTGGCCCTCTGCGTTGTGTTTCTCGGTACGGACCGCAGGGCAGGCGACGATGCAAACCATTTTGCCAAGAGCTCAATGAGCGCTTGGCAGCCGGTTTGCACGTCCTTTATGGGTGAGTGAGTGCACCTCCGTTACACTGGCGGCTTGGAGGTGCGTGGTCGATGTGAGGAGCAGAGTTCGGACACAATCAGAAAATGCTCTGAAGGCTAGAGCTAGACCATCCCATTTACCAACTGTTGACATGGGGAGGAGGTGCCTCCGAGGCCTTTGCCACGTAGGCTGGGTCCTCTTAAGGATGCAACCCCTGAATTGGGACACAGCTAATGTGTGTGTGTGTGTGTGTAGCAGACGAGGGGTGGGGAAGGGGGAAGGGTTTGAGGATGGAGATGGGGCAGACGGGTTTGTCGGGGCCTGATATGAGGTCTATGTGACACGTGTTAATGCTGGGAATTGGATGATAAGATGTGGCGATACGCTCCCAGCGGTTGCCAGGAAATGATGTTTTACAGCTTCCTCCCTATCTGTCACTGGAGCTAACTGTAACGAACTGTAATGCCACGGTTACAAATCTCACTCTGCCACATTTGCCACGACTATGTTTTTTTTTTTTTTTTTTTCCTTCCACACACCAGTCACCATGCGACTGCGTTGTCCTTCATGTTTTGTTTTTTTTAACTCCTTTCTTTTTTAACTTGTTGTCTATCAGACGTGCCACATTTCCTACTGAATAAATCTCAGATTTTTTTTTTAAAGAAATTAAAATGAGTGAATTTCAAGATACTTGGCTTTAAAAGTTCATAATCACAACATTGAAGCAATCAGCAGCGTCCTTTAAAAAATATAATATCAGACGTCAAAAAAGTAGCTTTGAATTTCTCATTCATTCAGTGACACGGGGATTTTGAAAAAAAAAAAAGAAGAAAAAACAAAAAAAGGAAATTAGATTGAGCACAGCTAACTCTGAAATGATGCCACAGTTGTATCACCTTATTTGCATATAAGAACCTCTATGCAAATATGTCCAGCTGCCTTGTGGACTGCTGGGAAAGGGAAGGGGAGATGGCCGGGGCAGTCCCAGGGGAGAAGCAGCTCTCATCTCTTCTAACACACATTCATTAAATAATTGACAGAAAGGTTCAGGAAACAATCCTCCCTCCCCACCTCCCCACCTCTCTCTCCCACTCACCCTCTCAGCTGGAAATGAATATACAGCGAGCGGCGGGGGGGGCCTTAAACTTTAAACAAAGAGTAATTCAATTTAAAACAAACTGAAAAATTGAGTGGAAAGGCAGAAAAAAAAGAAGATTTACAGTCTATCCTTAAACAGATCCTTAACAGAGAGAGGTGGATCCACAGCAGGCATCAGCATCGCCCTCGACCTGTTGTGATTGGTCGGGCGGTGGCGCGTCGGCTGCTCGCACCGTCTACTCACCCACCAACCTCACGACTCTTCCAGCGGACCACCGCGGTGTGTGTTGTCCATCACTGGCTGTGTGCGTGCGCGCGCGTGCGTGCACACAAACACACAGATCTATGTTTTGTTACAGTCTTCCCTCCCGTTCCCTTCCTCCCTCAGCCTGTGTATTCGGGAGCAGAGTCCTCCGCCGTCTCTTCCGCCAGCTCGCCCGCCGCGCACAGGCTGCCCGCTTGTATGTGATTGAAGTCAGACTCCGGCTCGTCCTGCGGGTCCTTGGGGGAGCTTTTGGAGTGGATCTTGCCAATCTCCTCCAGGGCGCTGGCTAGAGAGTCAAGGTCAGCAGTGTCCTGGTGGCGAGCCTCCCACAGGCTCAGTATGACTGCAGATGGACTCCGCTGCTTTGCAAAATAACCCAGGTTTCTGCAGAGGAGCACACAAAGCTGGGTTAATGGAGACGTTGTCAGGGACTCATATCAGGGGGTAACTGCAGATATGGGCTGTATCCCTCTTGATTATGGGTCTATTTATCTTGTAAACGACATGAGTCAAAGTCAGTCTGTGCACCTTAAAGGGATAGATAAATTCGCCACCTATTACCATAATCCCTATAGTCGTAGGTGTAAGATCATTAGCTTAAATTGTCAGTGCAATCTGTTTTTGGATCAGCGGGGCAGAGATGTGAGTGCTGTACGCTGCCCTACAACGGAAGAAAGGGGTAACTCCTCAGAGTGCAGTTCTGAGAAAAAATAGTTACTTAGGATTCTGAAAATTGGTCAAATCCTTGCTTTTGTAAGTAGTAGTCTAGCTGTGTAAAAATATTTAACTCAAACTGTACATTTTACCCTTACAGTATTTCAGAGTTACCTCTGTCTGTCTGTGCATTGAGGCAAAAGATAAGCTGGCCCTACAACACAAGAAAGGGGTAACTCCCATTGCTTTGTAAAATTATTGTTAGCCTTTTGTACAGTAGGGCCTGTTGAACATTCTATACACAGAGAGAAAAAGGTAACTCATGTTACGGTGTTCTGTCATTTTTCCCCACAGTTTTTGGGAGTTACTGTGAAAACCACCCACAAGTATATCCCAAATAAGATAACGTTGAGTCAAGATATTTATCCACATGATGTAGCAGACCTTTAATGTCCCAAAAATGACAAAATCTAATTTTTGACAAAAAATGAGTTACCCCCTTTATGCGTTGTAGGGCAGTAGGGCGCATGGCACTTTCGCCTTTCCCTCATCAAACTCATCAAATACATAATCCAACAATTCCAAAAAGCTCTCACGGACAAGTTTACGCTATGAAAGTTCACGCTATGAAATAATAATGTAACATTAGAAATAATAATGTAACATTAGAAGACAGAGGTGTTTTGTAGGTAAATGTGTAGCTGGAACTACATTCCAGACAAGGCTGATGGGCGGAGTGATTTCAAAAGCGCAAGTAGTTCCAAGTATTGGCTTCATGTCTGAGGGAATGAGGGAAATGCGAAAGCACCGTGCAGCTCACGCCGATCTAAAAACAGCACAGACAATTAAAAGTAATGAATCTACCCTTAAGACTATAGGATTTATTCACCAAAATGTTGAACTATCCCTTTAAAGGATTTTTCTCCCATGTTAAAACCAAATGTGCTCATCCATGGTTGAACATCTTTCTGACTGTGCTACTCTGAGACAGTCACAGCTCTACTCTACTGTACCGCTACAAATACAAACTTTCAGTTGTTCAGCTGGCCACTGTAGATTTGATCAAGCATTTATTTTGTGTGTGTGTCCATGACTCCATGGTAATAAAAGAACATGTCACCCAGACCAGTGCAGTGGTGTGGCTAAGTGCTATCTTTAACAGTTTTTGGACACAGTGGCTCAGAGGAAGGACAAGACAGTGGTGCAGTGGTCAGCACTGGGAATAATGGGACACATTCATCTCTGGCTTCACACTCCTTTGTGATATCACTGATACAGTCAGTGTGTGAAATACACATCAGGATAATGATGCCCTATAAAGAAATGGCAGTGTGTCCAAAGAGACAACAGAATTAATTAATTAATTTATTTTTTGCATTATTTATTATTACTGTGACTATTGTTGTCATTATTGTGTGGTATTAATAGAGTGACAACAGAAACAAGGGACTTAAACCACCATTTATGCCATGGCAGCTATATATGTATATGTCTAATTGTCAGAATTTGACTGGATTATCATGGAACAGATATTTGTGTATGTCAATCATGTATCATGATTTATAGTGTACTGTTAAAACCATTTTTACTATGATACACCAACCTTGGATACACTGTTGCCATAGATGCTGTTGCCTAAATACCACAAGCACATTTAAGTGGTGTAAATTGCATAATTACAATTTAATTGTTATGTTACTTTAGGAAAAGGTCGCATGATTCAACATTCTGATATTTTGCTGCACAGTTTAGACAAATACTGAAATACTTGGTGATTGAGACATTTGTTTCTAAGCAAGTGTGAAGTCTCCATCATTTCAAAACTAAACTAAGATCAGCAAAACCCATATGGATCTTTGGGTCCCTTGAGTTGACTATTAGAATATCTACTTATTATAATATCTGTTTGTAACTGCAAATTAACACAAATTGGATTATCCTGGTGTAAACTCAGCTATCTGATTTAACATGTAGCACAAACAAAGAGTGTGACCTTTTAAGTCAATTAAAATATAATCAGTCTAAATCATCAGCAGATATGAATAATTACTGGCAAACACGGTTTGGTTTGGATTTAATCCTCAGTGTCTGCCAAGGTAAAGCACAGAGAGCGTGCTGCCGAGCCAACACGGTGCAGCTGCTTCCTGCATCATGTAGTGGGGAGTCCAGTTGGAGGCAGTGTTTCACTGCTGCTCCTTGGTCCCTTTACAAGAGAAATAACAACAAGCGGCATAAAACAAGGCTGCAGCCATTGGTCACATCAGGCTCAGTTCAAAGCCGTTCAAACTGGAGAGGAAAGCATCTGGATAATTTGGAATCCCAAAGGACTCTTAGATACCAGCGTCTCATGAATCATGCACTTAACAGGAGATTAGAGCTGCCACAAGCTAAAACCAAGCAAAGACAACAACTGGTCAGAGTCAATATTAGTATGGATCCTCATCATAAATGCATATCTAATGAGATCAGAAATCGAATAATAGGTGTTAAAGGACAATTCCGGGCAGATTCAACTCTGGGGTGTATTTTCCTAACATTTTAGGTCTAAAAGAAGGAATGTGAAGATTTTCAGTTTAATTGCTCCTGTTTTGCGGTAGTAGTTGTGTCTGTCCCCGCATCGCCACGGCAGCGATGAATGGGAGCGGATGCAAAAAATATTTAGTGTAAACAGCCTAAGCAGCGGAACTTGCATCCGCTCCCATTCATCGCTGCCGTGGCGATGCGGGGACAGACACAACTACCGCAAAACAGGAGCAATTAAACTGAAAATCTTCAGATTTGTTCTTTTAGACCTAAAATGTTAGGAAAATACACCCCAGAGTTGAATCTGCCCGGAATTGTCCTTTAACATATGTACTTGAGACTCACTGACAGAAATGTTTGAAGTGCATTTGTATTTTAAACTTCTCTTAAAGCAGACAGACATCAGTTGGATGCTCCACAGAGAAATAAGCTGCCTGTCACCTACTGCTGAGAGGGACCATGAAGGATAAAAGGAACCTGGCAACAAGCTGCATATAAAGCCACATTCAGGAGTTGAACGGCACTCACAGGATTGTTATCATTCTCGTCAGTGTGTTCTCACAGGGAACACACACACGCAAACAAACACACACACACATGCACAGGATTGGGTGGAGACTAGCGAGGAAAGCACATCATACGCTCACCGATCTAAGTGAAGTTTCTGGGCTAAGAGTTGCCAGTCCTTGCCCTTGGCGTTGGCAGTGTCGAAGGTGGCACAGATCCTCTGGCGGATGGACAGGGGGATTTTGAAGGCCTTGGGCCCCGTCTGGGACGTGATGGTGCAGTCTGTCTGCATAAAAAATGGAACTGACTCCTTTTCAGTCTGGAGGAACAGAACAGATACAGACTATAATCAGGTTGAGTTCAGATAGGATTTTCTTTTTTTTTTTTGCAAAATGTGACTTTGTGCTTGTTTTAAGCAGCTTGGAGAGCCAGATGGATGGGGTTTAAGGGGGTCAGGGTGATTCAGACAGGTATGTTCAACATTTACAAAACATCGCTACATTGTCTGTAAACAAGTACAACAAAGGTGGGGACATCTGGTCGTCTCTGACGTCTCAAAATCAGAGCAATATCTACTTTAACTTATACTGTGGCTTGAAATGGCTGGAGTCTTCTAGTTAAAGGAATATTTCAACATTTTTGGCAAATTCGCTGATTGCCATAATCCCTATAGTCTTAGGAGTAGGTTCATTACCTTTAATTGTCAGTGCAAGCTGTTTTTAGATCGGCGGGGCAGAGACATGAGCTGCTCAGCTAACGCAACGGAGGCTCATGGTATTTCTATGTAACCCTAAATACACAATCCAACAAATCCAAAACACTCACAATGTATAATTATGTAACATTACGACACATGAAGCAAATACTCAGAACTACTTTCGAGTTTGAAGTCACTCTGCTGAGCAGCCGTGTCGGGAATGTAGTTCCGTCTAAACATTTGCCTCGAAAACAACTCCATCTCATAAAATTCCATTATCATCTCATAGCGTGGTGAATGTGCAGGTCACAACTTGCAAACAAAAAGAGTGTTTTGGAGTTGTTGGATTGTGTATTTGATGAGTTTGATGAGGGAAAGCCGGAAATACTGCAGAGCTCATGTCGCTGCCCCGCCGATCTAAAAACAGCTTGCACCGACAATTAAAGGTAATTAACCTACTCCTAAAACTATAGGGATTAGGCAAATTTGCCAAAATGTTGAAATATCCCTTCAAAGTAAATACAGTCCTTGAATTCGGATCATGTAGGTGGGTGGATCAATGGCGTCCAACAGCACCTGGCTCCTCTGCTTCAATTGGTCCTGACAGCTCAGTCAGGGGCTTTGTTGAACGTGTCTCTCAGACCAACAGGTGTAAGATTTAAAATCACTAAAACAAGTAACTAAAACTACTTTTAGACCAGATTTCAATTTCAATTTGTTTTTGGTTCATAACCTGATGAAGACAATCTCTGAAAAGGAAACAGCACCCTCCTCTGTTCGGTCCCGTATCACAGTCCAGCAGATACGCCATCATAAATACAACATCAGCTGCAGGACATGACCCATAAACACTATGCAAACTGTACAGTAGTTTTACTTCATGCATGTACATGTATACAAGTTATGGATTCTGCCTAAATCTGAGTGAAGTTCACAGTTAATGATCAGGAAGATGCATTAACCCTTTCAGTCATAATCTCAATGGTCAGGGTTGAAAGGGAAACTTTCCTTTGTCATAATGTATTCCACACAAGACATGCTGGAAGTTCAGTACTTCAGATTGTCATGTTGTCATGTGACTTGTTGACTTTAAAGTTTCTGCCCATAGAGACAGACTATTGTTGCTGTCTTTGTTATGCAGGATGAAGAAAACAAGCATTCAAAGAAACGGCATCATTCAAATGAATCCAGATTTGTTTTTTTTTAAGGGGAAATGTGACAGAATGACAATATGTACATCTTCTGTAGTTCAGCTTTTTATGGAAATGTTTTCATTTTGTGTCAAAACAAAAAATAATCAGAAAACAATCAAAACAAACTTGAAATATCACACAAAAAAAAAGTTTTCAGGCTCGGCTAAAGTGGAATCGATAAAACATCAGATCAGCGTGGAGACTGGAACATTCCTCACATGAAATGAACAAAAATCTGATTTCAATCTGGCTCTCGTTGTTGTTGTTTTGATTTGATTGAGGTCTGACAGGTTTGATGGTTTAATGACCCCCGACTGGAGGATTAGCTCCGCCTACCTGTGTCCCCGTCTCCTAATATTCACAGAACAGCAGTGGATGTAGACACGGGTTCATTCACACTTTCTGTCGCAGATTTTCCGGAAAATTTAGTTAACAGTTGAAATTTTGGTACGAAGCATCATGAAAACTGTTGTTTTGATCCCCCACAGCGTAAAACAGTGGAGACTCTCCATCCACCCTTCTCATCATGGACATGACTGTTTAATCAATGTGCAGATTATTTGAATTCCACTCACACGCTGGAACACGTTGTCTTCCTGTCAGACAACTCCCACTAATGACGGAGGGAAGATTAAATCAAACTATAAAATGTCAACGTGAACAACACTTCACCTGCGTCTGACTGGAACAGCGTATAGCACTGCTGCTCTGAGCTAGGACAGGCACTGCTACTGGATGTGAAAAAAGCAGTTTGATAAAATCAATAAGTTACACTCTCCGTTGCCTTAACAACGACAGTGTGAGTCTTGAGTGAGGAGGATTTCTAACTCCGGTGGAGCCGCTCAGGCCGGCAGTGGGCTGCACTGCAAAAACACAAAATCTTTCCAAGAATATTTGTCTTCTTTCTTGTCAAAATGTCCAATTTCTAGTCAAAACTAATGTCTTTCCACTTAAAATAAGACTCATCACCTAAAAATGTACTCATTTTTAGATCATTTTCACTTGACAGTTTCAAACAAATTTTTACTTGAAATAAGTAGAAAAATCTGCCAGTATTAGGACGTTTTTTGTGCTTGTAACAAGAAAGAAAAACTTCCTCCACTATCAGATTTTCTACTTATTTCAAGTGAAAATATGCTTGAAAGAAGTAAAAAGTGTCTAAAAACAAGCTACGATGTGATGAGTCTTATTTTAAATATAATGCCATTTGGGTAACACTTTACAATAAGGGTCCCTTAATTAACGTTAGTTAGTACATTATTAAGCATTATAAACTAATGTGTTAATTAATGCTGAGTAATGCATACATAATGATAACTAATTACAGTATTCAACTTTTATTATTACTTAATAATTTATTAACTAACTTTGAGTAGTAAACATTAATTAACTGCTTACTAATAGGCTACATTAATTAATGTGTTTCCTAATCCTAAGTAATACATAATAATGATTGTTATATATCTGTAAACAGTTAATTAATGCTTAATAATGTACTAACTAACGTTAATTAAGGGACCCTTATTGTAAAGTGTTACCGACATTTGTTTTGACTAGAAATGACATTTTGACTAGAAATAAGACAAATATTCTTTGAGTTCTGGCAGTGTGCTGTTGTGAAGAGGACCAGGACAAATAAAGGTTATGTACAGTGGGGTCCAGAGCGGTCTCAGGCCTTTTGGCCCCATTACAGTACAGGGTAACCGTCGCGAACAGCTGGATCTCTGTTGTCTGTGTTTAGCATAAAATTGCGAAAGAGACAGAGGGAGAGAGAAAAGTAAGAGTGTCCTCTCTGCTCTATTAATACACACAATGCAAGCTCAGGAGAGCTGGCCCCTGCTGTCAGTGGACACACTCCAGGAAGGTTACTTAAAGGTTGAGCAGGAAAGTGAAGCAACACTGCACCCGCCCTATAACCTCCCCCCACCCCTCCTCCTCCACCCCCCGCAGCTGCAGAGCCTCACCTCGGCCACGGCCGTGTAGACCTGCAGAATCTGCTCGTGGCCTTTGACCTGGCGCACGCTGATTTTGCAGGAGAGCTGGGCGGCGGCGGGGCTGTATCTCTCCAGAGAGAAGGCACAGTGCAGGGGCTGCTGGTTGCTGCACCACACTTGGGGGAAGGAGAATTCCTGAGGTGGCAAAAGAAGAAGAAGGAGGAGGAGGAGGAGGAAGGACATCAGAGACATAATTCACTACACAGCGATGTTAACATATGCTGTAAATGAGATGATTCAGCTTCTTGTCTTACAGGTTAACACACCGTCATGTGGGCGACCACCAGTGATGGAATAACGGTGTAATAAAATAACATTGTTACTAACGGCGCTATACTTTTTTCAGTAAATAGTAATCAAAAAAGTTACTTTTCCCTTGGTATGAAGCTGTTACTGTTACTGACAATAAAATATGTTGTTACTTCACTCAAGAAGTCCTGTCTCCTGTCACAAAATAATATATCCATTAAAGCAGTGGTTCTAAAAGTAGGGTCCGAGGACCCTCAGGGGTCCTTGAGAGAGTTCAAGGGGGTCCCCAACTTTTTCTCAAAATTTTACCACATTTTTTTTCCCAGAAATTTCTTGACATTTTTCCAAAAATTCATGCCACTGGCAGTAATTTGAATGTACATTGACTAAAAAAAGTTATTCAGTTTCATATACTATATAGTATATATATATAGTATTTCTGGTGTTTGTTTCAAAATTTTGTCCAATGGGGCATCTGTCGTCTAATTTGTGTAAATTTAGGGGTCCTTGATGTAAAAAGGTTTGAGAAAAACTGCCTTAAAGTAGCACTTTCGCAAATTCCAATACTTTGTTCGGCCACTAGATGGGGCCAGTGGTGCAGTGTATCGATATAAACATCCTCCTCCTCTTTAAATAGCGTGCTGTGCAGGAGGTGGGGCTAAGTGCCGGGCCGGCTATTGGTGTACAGATAGTTATGGCTCTCCTGGACCTATTTATTGCTTGAGTTTTTTTCATTCTATTACTACTGTATTTGCAATAGTGCTACTTTAAAATAAAGCCTACACATTGTTTTCATTCCATCTACTAGCCGGAAAAATGCCTTGAAACCTGTCTGTGTGGAGGAATACTGAGTGAGCTGTACACTTCTAGATAAACAGGGGGTTATGGTTAGGCGGTTAGGGGGGCAAGTCCAAGTAATTTGACATATATGAGTATTTTATGAAAAAGTAATGCAATAGTTACTTTTCCTGGTAATAAGTTACTTTCATGATGCAGTAATTGAGTTACTAACTCACATTTGCACTTACGTTTTAAAAGTAACGCGCCCAATACTGGCGACCACTTAACACAGCGAGATAAAAGGTAACCGTTGTCTTTGAAGCCGTTCCGCTGCCTTTAATGCCGAGTGGAAACTATTGTTAAACAGAGAGAGAAGACGTCCAAACATGGGCCTGAATCTTCCGTACAGTAAAGCTCCGATAGCGGAAGCGGCTTTGCAGGCTGTGTACTGTACCTCGTATATATAGTATATGTGGGGAATATGGGAACAGAGAAAAGATTGCCTTTGATGTATAATTAATTTCTGGAGAACGGGCACATCTGTGGGGAAATATCCTTGACCTTTGCTAGACACCGTCTCCGCCTCATCTGCATATTAAAAGTGACCTGTAAACGATTCCGAGCCAAGACCGGAGCATTAAATGCAGCAGGCCGGTGAGCCCGCTGAAGACTTAACCCTTGTGGCTTTGATCTGGGCTCGGCCAATGAAGCTCACAGCAGCAGATAATGGAGTCGGGGGGTGAGGGGAGGGCGACGGGCAGAGAACGGAGAGGGGTTGATAGACGTAGAAAGCACCAATGCTCTTTAGCACTAAAAGCTGACTTGATGTATGGCACGACGCTCGGCTATTATTCTACACCTGCTCCGCCAGAGCAGCTAGGTTCCCGGTGCCTGCCTGCCTGCCTGCTGTACCAAGACCCTCATAAATAAGGCCGTGGAGAGGGGGTGGGTGTCTTTGAAAACACAGAGCTTTCACCCTGCATTCAGATCTCTAAGCAGCAGCAGAGTACAGTTGGGACACAGCTCAGACGCTCTGCAACAAGAACACAAAAACAGCATTCAGTCGCCGCTACGGAGCGTTCCCATCTAATGCCGTTTGCATCTTAATGCTCCCGCAAGCAAAAACAAACACAAAGCTATTAATCTCGAGTCACATCCGTCTTTATGATCCTCGTGTGAGAAATGTGGGTGACAGCAGAAATTCAAGTTTTTTTTAAAAGCATTAAACACTTCCACACACACACACAAGCAGGGATATTTAAATATATACTAAACCAGCCACCGAACCAGACCAGCGTCGTTGAGGCTCACGGGGAAATTATTTTCAAATTTGACTTGCCTTGTCTTCTTTGTCAGAGCATATGTGACAACAACTGGTGCCCCGAACATCAGAGCCTAACTCTCTGTGAAGGTTGTTTTCTAAAACCCAAGGGGACTGATGCGGTGTCACTTAGCATCTGACTGCTCTTGCTGCAGTTTAGAATGAGCTAAACAGAAAAGACGGATGAATCAGATCTACAACAGATGCTGATTTGGACCTGAGAGCAGAGCGGCGTTTAGAAAATTCCACTGAAACAATATACTGTGTCTAACATTTCATAGTCTAGTTGCATATTTGGTCTACACAAAAATACATTCTATCAATCCTAAAGGTTCATCACGAGAGAAGATCCTTTGTACCTAAAGACATCAGGCCTTTTAATTCTTCGGCAAATGTTAGATGAGCTGACAGACAAATGAATTTCCTTTTGGGGATTAATAAAGTCATTCCTATCTTATCTTATCTTATCTTATCTTATCTTATCTTATCTTATCTTATACAATACAATACAATAATAACAGTCTCCTTGCAACCAGTCACTGGTAAAATGGAAGCATAAAACCATGACTGCTAACCATTGATTGACAACTGGACATTTTTGTAATCATTGGTTACCTATAGGTACTGTATAGTGGCAGTAATTTGAAGGAAAATCCTTCTTATTGTGACAGCTCACACACCTTATTGCTAATGTGCAATCTAAACAAACAGCTAAACCGACACTCCAGGGATTTATTTACATCTTTATATCTTATTTATGTCTTCTCCATCATTGTATGGTTTGTAATAGGGAAAAGGTCAGGAACAGGTGAATGTTTTGGCTCCTTGCCGGCATGTTGATCCAGCACTGCAGCAGCTCACAGCAGCTACACTGGAGTGGAAAACAAATGTACCTTCCTACATGCACCACTATAGAAGGTTTGTATATAATAAAGTAATGTTACTAAGTTACCTGTAAAAATATAGCTATTAGCTTTCATGTAAAAATCTGTTTGGTTCAGTTCATTGTCATTCAACATGTTAAAAACATGAAAAAATTAAATATGTTATTCAGATCAGCAGCATGCAGGATAAAAAACCCTGTACTAATGAATGATTAAACAAAACTTAATGAATAAACAGACATAGACACATAATAAAGATTAAACCAAGCAGAAAATCAGTTTATACTCACTAATGACTCATTGAGATTCATAAATACAGACTTTAACATGAAAAAAATGAAGATATCAGAGTAAATTTGATTCTTTTTACTGAAAAAAATATGTTTTTCTTAATTAATTGTGGAGAAACCTTCTACTTGATGTTGCAATAAGAACTGAAATTTTGTTTTTCTCTGCCCTTTGCTTTGTGTTGTTGTGTTGTTGTTTTAGTGACGTGGGCTGATGGATATTAACAGAACTTAAACAAGAAGAGCTATTTTGTGAAGACAGAGTGTATTATCATTATTATTACTGCTATTTATGAATACTCTGGGGGCGATTACTTGAGCCGATGACCTGTGCAGCAGGAGGATGTTCTATAAATATCAATATCTTGGTGTTTTGAGGGCAATTATGTGCTTTAGCGACTGCTTTAGCTCCGTATCAGAAACAGATCCATCCATCTGACAACACAAACATAGAGGACCAGTCATGTACACCGGGCAGGAGAGAGCTGGTGAACAAAGGAAGCAGATTGTCTACCCTTCACCTGATGAGTTGCAGAAAATACAACTCATGAGGAACAGCTGCAAACAGATGTGGCATTAAATGTAGCATTAAAGCAGCTGCTGGCAAAAACAAAAAGGTCAGCCAGGAATCATGTGGGTGTTCACAGGGTTTTAGTTCCTGCCTATCCAGATTACTACACAGTCCCAGAGTCAGACTGAAGCGGGTGCAGCAGCGTTTCCAACAGTCTCTGTTTTAGGAGCTTGAAAGCTCTGGAGATTTGTTTTAAAATTAAAACTTAGTTATGTGAACGTAGCTTTATGATCCCACTGGAATGGGCCTGGAGATGGTGTGAGAGCAACATTTAATTCAGTGTAACTCTTATAAGGTTTGGTCAAAGAGAGTTCATTAACATTACAGTAATAAATGTTGAAGTGAAAGACATCACAAAATTCACAGTCAGTGGAAGCAACCGCAGCATCTCATCCAATTAAACGTCATTACAGTTTTTCTCGATTGTTTACACACAATTTTTGGTACTTGAGACACAATGGCCTCAACATCTAACTCATGCACCAACTCCCTCGACCAAATCTGCTAAACTACAAGTACAATTCCTGCTTTACACTCAATTTGCAGTTCTATAACACACTTTTTTCAAAACACTACACACAATTCTCTGCATTTGGCACAATTTTCATGAAGAAAATCTCTTGTTTTCACGAGTAACACACTGTTATTCAAAATTCTAAAGTTAGTTCCCCTACTATTCACACTGACTCATCACATGGGTAAACACCTGTCACACAGTTTTACAATTAGCAATCAGAGCTTTAGCAAAAAAGGGCAGCATAACAGGCAGTGATGGACTGACACCAAAAAGAGAGAAACCAAACAGAGAGGCCACACAACACAAACACACACACACACACACACACACACACATATATAGCAGTGATCATAATAATGATGACAAAAGAAAATGCATTGATCACCAAAATTGCATGTTTATGAGGGATTCGAACCTAGACTAGAACAAAGTCTTTGACTACAAAGAGAGCTGCTCTACTAGGTGAGCTACATGTTACTGTTGTCTCATCTTGTCAAAATTATGTATTCAGTCTTTCAAAATTGTTCGGCCGTAAACCACCTGACCCCGACCGACTCTTTTTTTTTTCTTTTGTGGTCAGATCAGCATGGCTGCATCGTCACACAACCACCTCGGTCGCGTCTTCATGCATTTCATTTGTTACCGTGTATTTTTAGTGTTCTGAGTATCAAAACAATATTCTACATTTATATATGTACTGTCTGTAGTTACAGTAAAAAAAAAAAAAAGCCTAAGTCATTATGAGGAATGGAGTAGAAGTGTTTTCCATTCATCCTAGTGTTTTACACTGAGCACATCAGTGTTCAACTGGTTCTTATAAATGTTTAGTCATATGATGGTTTGTGTGTGTCATTTGAGACTAAAATAGCATGAGAAGAAATAACATTGTTTTGAATGTAAAGTTTCATTTTGCAGGAGCAGTGAGGGGTTTTGCCCATTGTGTGTGATTTTTTGGATTTGTGTGTAGAGTTCTGAGAGTATGAGGCATGCTTTCAGAAAATGTGTGTAAACAATCGAGAAAAACTGTAACAAAAAAGAGCACAAACACATCTGAGCTCCTCACTGTGTTGGACTGATGAGTGAAGTCCCACAGACACACCTCGGCAATTAGCTCTTAGCAGCACAAACAGGATCTTGCAAATTAGCACGTTTGTATAGAGTCTTTGTTTGGATTTAACGACTTGCAGGTTATCACCATGGTTACCTGACATGTGGTAAAGGGTTTGATGCTCCACAGGAACTGGGGAACATCCTGGATGGACACCTGGAGGCTGAAGGTGTTCGCTCTGAAAGGCAACATCTTTGGCTCCTCGAGGAGCTGACCCCCTCTGATTCTCTCTGCAGCCACCACTCCCTGGAGGTGAAAGGGGAGGAGGAGAGGGGGGGGAGAGGAGAGGAGAGAATGAAAGGAAAGCAGAAGATGAGAGAAAAGGAAAGGAAAGGAAAGGAAAGGAAAGGGAAAGGGAGGAGAGGAGCAAATGAAAGGAAAGGAAAGGAAAGCAGAGGAGAAGAGAAAAGAAAAGAAAATGATAGGATATGAAAAGAAAGAAAAAGAGAGGAGAGGAGAGGGAAGGGCATGAAAGGAAAGGAAATGAGAGGAAAGACGAGGAGAGGAAATGAAAAGAAAGGAAAGGAAAGAAAAGAAAAGCAAAGGAGATGAAAGGAAAGAAAAAGAGAGAAGAGGAGAGGAGAAGAGAGGAGAGGGAAGGGCATGAAAGAAAAGGAAAGGAGAGGAGAGGTAAGAAAAGAAAAGAAGATAAAAGGAGAATAGACAAGAGAGAAATGAAAGGAAAGAAAAGAGAGGATTGGAAAGGAAAGAAAAATAGAGGAGAGGAGAGGAAAGGACAGGAAAGGAAAGGAAATAGATGAGAGGAGAGGAAAGAGAAATAGAGAAGAGGAGAGGAGATGAGAGGAAAGGAAAGGCAGTGTAGGAGAGAGAATGGTAGGAATTATCAGAAAGAGAAAGAGGGATGAGAGACAGAAACATACAGAGGGTGTTAGAGAAGTGCTGTAGAAAACAACAAGCTCTCCCCTTCCCTTGGAGAAACTCTGCCTTCACATATCAACACCAGCACCTGTTGCTAATCCTTTCCTCTGTCACATCCGCTAATTGACTCATCACAAATATTAGCAGGGAAACAAGCCGCCAAGAAGTGACGTCAAGTCTCCGCTGTAGACTCCTGCAACTCTGGCTCTCACATTAACATCGCATTTGCAGCCCCAACATGACAGATTGAAGCTCCAACTTAATGCCGAGGAAGCGCGTGCATCGGGGGGGGGGGGGGGGGGCGAGCGTCCATCTCCCAAATTGAATTTTGCGATGATGAAAGAGCACTCTGATTGTCGCTTGCAGGTATTCATCTGTCATCATTGTTCAGCGTCCCCAGACTGTGGGACGGTTCAGAGCAGGGGTCCGTCTATCCTCAGCCATCTCAATCACAAAGGGAAAAGACGGGGAACAGAGCTGTGACTAATGCCAGGCCACGCTGATTGACTCTGACTAAGTATTCGTGTGTGCAAGAGCATGTCTATGCAAGAAGAGTGTGTGTGCGTGGGTGTGCATATTGTCTTTGCTGTAGGTGTGAAAACAATCAACTGATGGCAACATGCAGATGAAAGACATACATCATGGGGAAAATAAATGTGACAGCGAGGGGCCTGAAATATGGCGTTTCTCCACCGCCATCTGCCTCCGTCTGCTACGCCACCGGCAGCCGGACAACCCTGGAATCTTCTTTGCTTTTTTCCTGTATACAGGTTTCTTGAAACCATTTGAAGCTGACAAGAAGCCATGATTGAAGCTTTTTGTAGATTCTGACTCTTTCCTTATCTGTTGTTTGACATGATTGATGTGTCTTAGATCATGTTTTACAGCTGAGGGAGTGTTGCAATGTCAACCAAGGCTGAGAAATCCAGGCAGGAGAACAGCATTTCAAAGTGGTACAGGAGGAATTTTCCAACATCCAAGAGTTTTTTTTTTTTTTTTTTCCATAGACTGCTGTACTGGTTGGCACCACCAAAAAGATGGTCAATTGAATTAGAAAATATTTGACAGGCTACAAAAAGTCAAAGTGTGCATGAAAAGTAAAGTAAATATGTTAGCTATTACATTAAAGGTTAATTTTCATACAAACTGTTTAAAGGAGACATATTATGCTGTTCTACATTTCAGAACATGCTCCATCCTGCTCCATCTGGTGGCCCTGCTCCACCTGGCGGCCTTGCTCCATCCGGCGGTCCTGCTCCATCCGGCGGCCCTGCTCCATCTTTCTTTCTTTTTTGTGTCATTGTAGTGTGAGCTACTGGACTAATTTGAATTTCCCTCCTAGCGATGAATAAAGTATTCTTTACTCTACTCTACAATGATATAATGCCAAATGTCTATGCTGAACCTCTGCAAAGTTGCACAACACGAGCTATAGGGGTCCCGCTGTAATCCACCAACGAGATTTCACCTGCTTTTCAGTCTCCCTGTAACCTTGGTAACGAGATCTCAGCGAGATTTGTGCGAAACTGACGTAAGGTTTTATCATTCAATCAGGACGAATGTCTGAACTGCCAGGATTCTGACCAAAACAAACCCACGACGCCCGCCACCAACCGGCGTCTCTCCCTGCTCCCTCAAAGAAAAAAGAAAAAGGATGTCTCGCCGAACAGTCCGTTATTGTTTTTCCGGTTGTGAAGGACATTCACAGCTGTTTTCCTTGCCCAAAGACAATGAAAGTAGTAAGCTATGGGAAGCATTGGTTTTTGCTGACCAGCGGCCACAGCCAAATGTGATGGTTTGAGCTTGTCACTTCAGTGCTGACAGCTCCCTGAACAAGGGTCAGTATGATGCCAGATTTGCAGAACAGCTGATTCTCAAACATTTCACACCTGAGAGTCTGAACCAAGGTTGGTGTTTTTGCTCCATTAGTCCACATTTGATCCGGTTGGTTCCGGTTTCACTTGCAACAACTTTGTATCCCACGACCCACAGGTTGGAAGCCAACACCTAGAGTCATTTCATGGGAAAAATTCACAGGTTCAAGCTACTTACACAAGGGACATTGTGTAACTTCTCCTGTTATCTATTCACGGAAATCGATCATTTGGTTCAAAAGTATGTTTATCGTTAATCAGTAATCACCCCCATCAACAAACTGAAGTTGAGAGAAAGCCGGTAAAACGTGGGTCAGGTAAACAATACCACATCACCATGACAACATATTGTCACGTGTATTGTTTTGCCTCGTGCTGACGGACCAGTTGTTTACATAGAGGCTTGTTTATGCCGTTACGTGCAGCGACTGTCGTCCGTCTGCCGTCTGCTCAATTTCACGTGAATGCAGCATGAAAAATATGATTGAGTTGCTTATACAACCACAACGCTAGATGGGAGTAATTCCTACACAATGTACCTTTAAAATGTCAATATTATCAGATTTTTCTTTTTACCATTCTCTACAGGACATTTCGTTTTCCAAACTATTAATCACATGAATGATCCATTAATTAATTGATAATAAAAGTAAGCAGGTCTGGACAGCTGCATTCTGGTTGAGATATCCAATGTTAATGGTAACATTAAAGTTAATCTGCTAATGTTCTGTTGGAGATTAGCTTCTTGTTGTGTATATGGAGGTCAACAGTATTGTTACCGATCCTGAGCAGGAGTTTGAAATAATGGGGTATGGACCTTGACCTTGACAAACCATTACATTAGTACTATATAAAGTGGTGAGCAGAGACCTGGTGAAATAAGACATGAAATTGGAGTCATATTTCTCTGGATTCTTGTCACCTTGGGCCTGTGACTACTGTATGCTGTTTGACACAATTCAAAGCAGAGTAAGAATCAAACAAGAGGAGCTGCTGAATTCTACCATTGTGTTCTGTAAGATGGGACTCAGTCAATGCCTATAGAGTCATGAAGCACATAGTCCTTAACGACCGCTGATGGAGTTCAAATTGTTCGTCTTATAAAATCAACAATTTCCTCTTCACACATTGTGGAAATGATCCTTCACCGGAGCAAAGGGCTAAAGGTCGAGGTGAACGGTATTTTCTTTTAGCATTTACACTGGGAGATAAAAGCTGCCGGCTGAATACTAATGCAGGGGATATTTTCTGGTAGGAGCCTGAACCATCTCCAACCACCGCCTCCTCAATACGACCTGAAAGCTGTGACCTTGTGGAGTGGAAATGTATGTTTTATTGCAATACTCGCTTTATTTGCCCAAGATGAGTTGAAGAGATGATGATGATGGTCCCATTTGCCATCCATTTGGATACAAATACTGTGGCTGAAGAGGAATCTGAGGAGGCAGCTTCATCATGGGTCCACAGACGAGAACTAAACTCTGTTTTGCTCTGAGCTGAAGGAAAAAAAAAAAAAAACGCTGCCTCACTCATCGCTGTTTGTATTGCATCAGGCTTCCTGTTGATCCACAATCCAGTCTGTAATTGACTTTGTGCCGGAGCTTGGAAAACACACAGCAGAGTTGCGGCGCTAACAGACACAGGCGCCCATGGGACGAGCGAAAGTCTGGCATCTGCTCGGCAGGCTGGGAATTCATAAACCAAATCCAGAATGTATTTTAAAGCCAGCTGCCACTGACGGCTGCGACATGACAGAAAAGGCGGTCGGGAGGCAGAGCCAGTCACGAGGCTCGCCGCGATGTGTTCGAGCTTCTTCTGTTAAAGTCTGGCCTCTCTGGGGAGACGAGGGAGCTTGATTTCCCTGATGTTCGCTGATGAGATCTCAATGCTTTAAAAACCCTATAGGTCGCTGAAGGATAATCAAGTCAAACAAGAGCAAAAAAAGAATAATTGGTTAACATTTCAATGGCAGTGATTACAGTATGGCAGCCTTTGTCTCAGTCTATTAAAGCCAGTGAAAAGAGAATCTGTCAGGCTGTTAGAGTCCCTCCGATCAGCTCCAAAGTATTGTTTCGCAGCGCTAATGAATCTGCAATCGCTCACACGGTTTAACTAGTTCAGAGAGGTCCCTGCTGCCACAGAGAGCTCCAGTAAAAACCACACACACACACACACACACACACATCATTCAGGTTGGATATAGGCCCCGACCTGCAGCTTGGACTTGCCAATAGAGGCGATATCTCTGATGTTAAACTATGCAGCTTCATGTTTTTGTGGGGGAAAAAGCACAGACAGTAAAAAAGCAAACAGAGTCTGCTGGAATGAATTCTGGGCTCTTCCATCTTCTCCCCCTCACTGTCACAAAAACTCAAAACACAAAAACAAAACATTAAAGCTGCAGCAAGGACCATAAAAACCATTCTTCTCACTTACCGCTATAGACATGCAGATCATTTATCTTTAATTTGAGCATCTTTTGGAGATATCGGAGGTTTCTGCCTCCACCCCTGTCACCGTGAAGCTGAGAGAAATTTCATTTGTGGAGCTCTCAGCTTTTGAAAAATAGCATTAAACATGAAAAAAAATGAATTCCACAGCAGTGTGTGCATGTGAAGAAAATGTGCTACTCTGGATGATGCACAGACTTCATTTTGAACAATTTTCATTGGAATCATTTTGTGCAAAGTCCTTATAAAGACAGCCAGTTTCTGTAGATTATCCACATGGACACAATGGAAGATGATGTTGGAATGGAACTTATGAAATATGATTTCAAATGCCAGAACAACAAAAAGGATCCTCTGCATAGATATTTAACAATAGATGATATATTTTTTATGGATGTACCGAATACAGGATTCAGTTTCAGACTTGACAGAATTTTGGCCTTTTTGATGGAGTTCAGTTTCCACAGAACCTTAGAACAGAACCCTTTGCCCTACGCACATCAACGTAATGATGCCACCAATGATTACTGGGAGGTTTACCAACGATATTCTGCCCTCCTTGAACGACAAAGTTCAAAGCACTCTCAGCAAAGCCAGCACCATTGTCATTATCAAAAACTACAGTAAATATAACATCCGCTAGCTTGATGCTAACATATAATGTAAAAGACATCATAGACAGGCTAATGGAATTAGCGACGCTATCATGGTAATTTTAAACCAACAAACAGCTGCATAAGTAACACATAGAGTAATATTCAGAGATTTTCTCTGCTCTGTGGAAATAATTGAACTTGTTGGTCTTTTTCTTTCTTGTTTTGAATGAGAAAAAATACTAAAGCCTGTATCCTGAACGACTTGAAGCTTAAAGTGATGTTCTCTGAGTTTGAGCATTCTGTTCAAATGCAAAATAGTGGTGAAAGTTACTGCCCATTGTTTTTTTACAGTTAGAATAAAACACGCTGTGTTATGTTTACTGCATTTAAAATGTGTTTACTGTATGGGCCGATGATGAGAGTAGGATTTGGTCTTCTTGGTCGAATCTTAAACAGTGGATTCGGTATTTGGCCGAACCCCACAGGATTGGGTATATAACTAACATATATATTTATTTCACCTTACATTTATGGGCTGAAAAATAAGTTGTAATTTAAGATTGACATATTTTAAGTTTATACCAATGCAGCAGTTACAACAATGAGCTAAATAGTGGAACCAAAGGAAGCTCCAGTCAGCTTACAGGCTGTGGGTTCTTCACTGTAACTACTCACAGTCATCTGATGCTTCATGTTGATTTGCGCAGCTTTAGATATACTCTGGAAAAGTTTTAACATTAGTTTTTACAGTAACTCACACATGCATTCTTCTTCACCAAACTCTACTTAATTAAAACAAAAAAAACATGTTTACTGTCTGCACATTCACACAACCTAAACTTAAAGAACAATGAAGAAGCCAGCTCCAAAACCACCAACTCAACTGAGTAAATGTATTCTCCACTTTACACTCTTCAGGGCTTAATTGAATGGACAACTTTTGAACTTTGGGACTTCACAAGTGCACGCTCCACCTCAGCTGCTGTTTTTAAAGACACCAGCGTAGCATTAAATTAGCTTTGCCCTGTGAAATAGCAGTCAGACTCCAGACTCAGCCCAGGGAGCCAAACTACATGCATTTACTACTGGTCACATCACATGGACTTTATGAATAAACGCTGAAGGTCCTGAAACACTGAGCAGCTGGAAATAATCATAACTCAACCATAAAAAGGATAAAAAAAACCAACAACAACTATGATTCCCCACCTGAAAGGCGTGCGGCGTGTCGTCCACACAGTACACCCGCAGGCTGTAGTTGATGGAGCCCTCCATGCTCCCGAACACGGCCAGCTTCAGCCTCTTGACGGCAGCCTGCGTCAGGGGCTCGCCCACCAGGGCGTACGAGCCGGGCTGGTCCAGGAGCAGGTGGCAGCTCGATGAGTCCATCAGGCAGTAACAGGAAGTGGACTCCTCCTCCACTGACATCACTTCCTGCAATGAAGAACAGAAGCAGGGGATTGGTACAAGCTGTCGATCCTGTTGAATGCGTAATGGTAAGACACCACTGTGGAATGAAGTGCATGTCCACACATCTTCTCTTTAATACACCGCAACACCTAGTCTTCTGTCAGCAGGTGTAAAAACATTAAGGTTCCTTTAAATAGACTTGATGTCTGTGTTTAGCTCATTATGCCAAAGCTGCAGGTTCATTTCCACGGCACTGAGAGCCAATGTAAACACCAGGAAGTGGAAGTCTGTGTGATTACACATTTTGTTTGAAGACTGTTTCACTGTTTTGGCTCAGACCACACTCCTACCAACATGAGCCTAGCATCACTTTAGAAGATGCTTAAAGGAATAGTTCAACATTTTGGCAAATTGGCCCATTGGCATAATCCCTATAGTCATAGCAGTAGGTTTGTTACCTTTAATTGTCGGTGCAAGCTATTTTTATTAGCTATTTTCTATTTTATTAACGGTGGAGCAGAGTCGTGAGCTGCTCAGAGCTATGCTACAGAGGCTAATGGAATTTCTTGGTTTCCCTCATCAAACTCATCAAATACACAATCCAACAACTCCAAAACGCTCTGGTGGACAAGTTGTGACCTGCACATTCACCACGCTATGAGATAATGAACATTACGAGACAGAGTTGTTTTGAAGGTAAATTCATGCTGATGCGTGTTCCCGTCGGGGGAAGTTTTTCGGCATTAGCCTCAAAAACAACTCGTGATGAATGTGCTGGTCACAGCTTGTCCACGACAGCGTTTTGGAGGGTCAGTTTGCCTAAATGTTGAACTATCCCTTTAATATGTTTTGGTTGATTATGGATTTCAAGAAATTCGCTGACAGTGTAATCTTGGTTTGCCACAATACTGTTTACTATGGAAAATGAAGTGTATGCACACAACATTTCCAGCAGACACTTTTACAAAGAAACATAGTGGCCGTCTGCACAACAGTGACAATGTAAACACAAAGGAACCAAACAGACTTCATCAAACTCACTCTATCACTAACATATTTTCTTTCTTTTTATTTTGTACATTTGTCCTCTTTTCACATGTTCAGGGTTAATGACAACACCACAAGATCATTCACACTCATCTCTGAGACTTTGAAGCTCATAAATTAATTCTACCTGACAATCATCACTGTCATGACTTGTCTGAGGAAATGTATTTACTTTACTATTTGTCGGTACCACTTCAATACAACCAACAGTTTATCACCTATTTTTATATGTGATTGTGTGTCTTTCATGATTCTTTTGCTGATAAAAATATAATCAAAATCAGATGAGCAACCTCCAATAATGAGAAATGCCTTTATATTACACACAAAGACCCTTCAGCTATGAGGACCAACACAGCACACACAGTTAGTCTGTAGCGGAGCTGAACGTCCACGTCCAGAACTGCACAGATATCATAGGAACCCATGCAAATGAAGTTTAGTTCAGCAGTGTAATATGTGAATGTAATATGGACTATGTTGTGTTACACTGCTGTAGGAAACATAACACATGTTTAAATCACAAAGCAAAATCCACACAGCTTGTAAGAAGTCTCCTGAGAACATGAAAAAAACATTTCCTACATGAGTGATGGTGTTAGTGCACCGCACAACACAAAATAGTCATTACCAACGATACAGTGTTTTATTTATGAGACGGCACCGGCAGCTGGGAAACAGGAAATTCATTCCAACTGGAATGAAGGAATATGTACAGTATTTCTTTTCTTTTCTTTCCTTTCCCTTGGTTTCCTTTCCTTTCCTTTCCTTTCCTCCAAACATCAGAGATTGAAACAGTCTATCAGAAGTTCTATTACACCCAAGGTCAGAGGTCTCCACCAGAGTCTGGTGGAGCTCTTGGCAAATAAATTGTCAGCAGAGCCCCTGTAATCAGCCTTCATCTCTGTCATGCAATAAATACTGTGTTACCAATGAAATAGAATTTTAAATAATAATAAAAACCTAAATAAATAACTCTAATATTGTCACATTACATATAAGCCACAAGGTAATACCAGCGCTCATCAGCACTGAGCAGTGAACAAACCATGATGCATCTCTCAGAAGTGAAGGAACTATATAAAAGATCCAACCATCCACGAGTGAGTCAGCTAAAACAAATAATGTTTGTTTACTCTCAGCTCACCGTCATCCACAACCAATTCACCAGTTCCAGTAAAACCTGATGAGTAAAGATTAGTTTGAATCTAATCTCCTGCATTAGATCATTCAGGAGGAGGCAAAGTGCCACAAATTCACCTTCAAATATGTTTCTGCGACTCCAGTCTCACATTATTGACACACAGTATGCTGCGGCCCCCCCATCCGAGCTAGGAGACGCAAGCCGTGAAATACATGTGATTATTCAATTTAATGAGGAGGTGTGAGACCACGCAGCGTGCAGAAACATGGCCCGAGAAGAAAATATTTATTCCCTCGCAAATAATCACGAGTTAAGTGGTAAACGCGGCAAATAAAAGTCACATTAGCGGTGGCCATTGCGGCTCCTCGTCTCCGCTCAACTGCTGCAGCTTCAGCCACTTAACCACTGTTGACCACACGGCCCATTAGCTGATCCAGAGCTGCTAAATTAGCTTGTGGTGAGTTTGTTTTCTCAACTACATTTCTTTTATATTTTTTTTAATAAAATCCAAACCAATACTAAAACAATGTTGCCTGTGTGGCTGAGTTTACTTCAGTCAGTCAGCTGTTTTAAAGACCTCCTCTGATGACAATCAATCAACAATCAACCTGCATCTCTCATGAATTAATCCATAATGCTTTTACAGTTTTTCTCGATTGCTAAGACACATTTCTCGAAAGCTTCTCTCATTTTCTCTAAACTGTGAACACAAACCCCAATTTTCAAGCTACATTCACAAAACCTCAGACTCTTCTTGCAAAACCAAACTTTCACCTCAAAACAGTTCAATCTGTGCCCAAAACTGAACTTTGTTGCCAAATCGTGCCCCGAGTCAATCAAAATTAAAAACACCACTGAGCAGCCACTAAACACTACATAGAAAAATAGAAAACACAATGCTCAGCACATGAAGCTGTAGAAATAAATGTTTATCGTTCACTGTAGCTAAATGCATGTTGCAAAACAAAAAACCTGTGCATTTAGCACTTGTACATAGTAAAAAAAAAAGGAGTACAAAAAACAGAAATCTTGTGCATTTACACGTAGCACTTGTACAGTACAAAGACAAACAGAAATCTTGTGCATTTAGCACTTGTATACAGTAAGCCTACGTAAAAATAAAGTACAAAAATATAGAAATGAGAAGTGCACAACTCAGCCACAGCGTAATTTCTCTGTACTGGGTCAGGCCACAGGACTTCATCCTGAACTGGCTAACAGTATATGTGCCCTCACATCATTGGACACAAGTGTTATCAATTTTGAGTTGTTGTGTTCAACCGGTGAAACTTGTGCTTTACTTGTGTTTGACTTTTGCCACCTGTGCTCAGCATTTTGCAACACAGGTGCATCACAATGAAAATGTGTTGGTAAGATGAGTCTAAACAGGTGAAAAGTGCTGATGGTTTTGCCAAAAGAGTGACTGATTCAATCAGTGGGTTCAGGCAACTGAGAATTTGGTTCAGACAACAGGGTTTAGTGTTTTAGCAATTGAGAAAAACTGTAATACAAAGTAAGATACTGTAAATTGTCAAATAGAAGCACAGGGTTTTATTTGCTTCAACTGCCGAACTGACCCAGCTTATTTGAGACAGGTGTCTCTATGGGACAGGCTTTTATTTCATTTTAAAGGTGTTCAGAAATGGCCGTTTGTCCTGTTTGTCGCACCGAGTTTCCACGAGTTGCCACAAGAGGTTAACCGAGTAAGGAAAACAAATTTGATTGGTCGTTATCGAGCGGGTGGGATATTCAATGTTGGGGCGAGACCGAGCTCGGTGTGTGTGTGTGTGTGTGTGTGTCTCAGACGTTGGATTGACGGATGACGGATCCACTATCAGTGGCTGATGAATCGTGAGCAACGTGACGCATAATTCGTGTGCCTGCATTATCCAATGCGAAAAAAAAATACCACACTTTCATCCCGGATTTACTCGAAAATAGAGTTTTGCACAAAGTTTGGGCTACATCGTCTGATAGATGAGTTATTACACTAATGTTAAGAACCACAGTGGGCTCAAATTCAATTTTCTTTTTTGTACAGCTTTAAACATCTTATGCCGACCCAGTATTAGCGGCTATTTCAGACTAAGCTTTTATTTGAGAATACAGTATATGAAGAGTAAAAAAAAGAGTGTGAGTGAGTGTTTCCACCATGAGTTGCAGTGAACCATTTGGGGTTTCATATGTCACAAATCTAAGAAACCAATCCTGTCAATTTATGGGAATGAAGGGGCAGGGCTGAATAAACCTGAGACCTAAGTTGCAGTACAGAGACGGAGAGTAACCACTAACCCTTTGTAAGCTACTATCAGTTACAAGATAACATGTAGACCTATAAACAAATAAAAGATGCAAACCATGCTAATGAGCCTTATAAAGCTGCTAGTCTCTGATTCTGGTCACAACAGACTGAGCCTGGATCTGACTGAGGTGCTAAGTGTGTCTACGACCATGTTTCCTTGACAGGCTCACTTTCCAGTGATTTCTAAGCAGATCTGTGGATGTTGATTCACTCATTACTCCACTGAGTTGTGACTCAGAGAATTGGGAGGTTGAGTTCTGACTCAAATTGTGGTTTTTCAGGCACTGAGGGGTTTTAAGTGTCTTTATATCCTCCATGAGCTCTGTGTCACTGCCACTGCTGCTCCTACTGCTGAGGCAGGAAGCCAAACCACACTAACTAACTTCCTGTTGTTTCCAGGTCGCTTTCACTCAATGCCAAACCCCTCCATGCCTCCTCCTTCAACTCTACTGCAAAACACCATAGAGTTTAGTCTTTTGTTTAACCTCTCGGTCAAACAAAAGGACAAACTGGCACAAATCATCAACACGGCTGGAAAGATGGCCACAAACAATATCAACTCCTGGACTTCTACCCAGGTTTTAGTCAATCTTTACCTCCATCTTAGAAACTGGACTGAAGTTACAGTCTGTTATACTCATTTAGTTTGATGTATTATAACGTCAGAACCTTCTTGCTGTCACGCAACATTATCTGTTGCACTTTGTAGTTTGGCCTTGGTCTTTCGCACTCTCTCTGTGTTTCCACAGATCCACCGGAGTTCCATCTCCCTGCACCAACTGCCGCCTGCATCGCCCCCTTCCCCCTGCTGTTATACCGGCCTGCCCTCCCTTCCCATGAACCAGTCTGCCAGCCAGTCCTCCCATTTATTGAAAGCCTCAGAAGGCCGAGCCAATCAGCGTCGCCGCTCAGATTTCTGTGATTGACACAGCACGTTGGCCAATCAGGGACAGACTGGTGCAAAGCCCCGGATGATAGCGTCACTACACTGCGCGACTCTTACCACAACAAACATGGTGGAGCTATCAGCAGCCTAAAAACAGCAACAAGGGAAGTTTTTACTGAAATACCATCCATTACAGCAATTAAACAAGAGCAAGAGTTGGCACTTGTTGAGTTTCTTGAAGGAAAAGACGTTTTCGCTGTTCTTCCAACCGTCACTTATTTTGAAACGCTGATTGGCTGAATGGGGTTTTCTGTCAACGCTACTACTCCCGCCCAGCTCCCGCCCATCCCATACGCTTACAGGGGCAATGAGGCCAGATTCTCCCAAATGAAATGAAATGCATTTCCAGGAGAGGCTGGTTTACAAGGCTAAAGCTGGCCTGCTCTCCCTGCCTTTCCTCCCACCAGAAGCTGCCTCCATCAGCTCTTGTTAACATTTCCATGTTTCCAACATTATGTGTTATAAACTGTTTTCTTGTCTGTATACAACATCTATTGCACGTCTGTCCGTCCTGGGTGAGGGATCCCTCCTCTGTTGCTCACCCTGAGGTTTCTCAAATTTGTCCCTGTTAAAAGGGTTTTCCATGGAGTTTTTCCTTAGTGGATGTGAGGGTCTAAGGGCAGAGGATGTTGTTATGATGCCATGTAAAGCCCTTTGTTTGTAAAAACAGGCTATACAAATAAAATTGCCTTGCCTAACCACTGCACCACCAGCCCTTTTGCATGTTCTCCCCGTGTCTGGGTTCTTTTCGGGTCCTCCAGCTTCCTCCCACAGACCAAAGACATGAAGTTTAGGTTAATTGTCCACTCTAATTTGCCCATAGGTGTGACAGGTTGTATGAATGGCTGTCTGTCTGTACATGGTAGCCCTGTGATTGACTGGTAACCTGTCTAGGGTTTCCCCCTGCGTCTCGTCCTAAAGTCAGCTGAGATACGCTCCAGCTCCCCCGGGACCCGAGGATAAGCGGTACAGAAGATGAATGGATGCATAATGTCATCTGGGTTATATGTGTGTTATATGGGTTATCTGGTTTCAGAAACTGCAGATCTGCTGTCAGCAGAAGATCTGCACAATTCCCTTAAGAAAATTCACCTTCAGTCAGGCTGTCTTTTCCTTTAGGGCATCACATCAATGGAATTCATGATGCAATAGTGGATGTGTTGTTATTGTCTTTCAATTGTGTATATAATGTGTTACCTTTTCCACATGCAGTATTTTATTGTCACTGTATTTTGGATTCCCTTTAACATCAGGCAGAGGGACTAATAAAAATTAACCTCTTAGCTAACTTGGGTACATTTACATTAGTTTTTACAATGTTGTGCACTGTCCCTTTTCAAATAAACTAAAAAAAATAAAGTTTCACGACATTTCTGGAGACAAATTTTCATTTTATGTAAGTTTAATGGACAATAAAGTAGTTCAAATGTAAGTTCCAATGTTAGAAGTAACTGAACTGGTCAGAATACTGTTTGAGTTGTTATTGAACATTCCTTTATACTCTACATGTTGAAAAGTATTGAGAAACATGTCAGTGAATTTGGTCTGTTTTGACAGTGACAGTAATATAAAAGAACACAAATCTTATTCTAAAATGCTTAAAGGAAGTAACACCACTATGTAAATGCACTTAGAACAATGTTCCAGCTCAGTGAGTGATAAATTACCCTCGGCAGCTTGGCGCCGGACCAGAACTGTATTACAATTCATGAGGACAAATACATTTATATACTATGGTGCCAAAAAAACAAAACAAAACACACACACACACACACACACACTGGATCCAGTTGGAGAACACAGTTCCTCAGCTTGTGTTTTAAAATAAAACCATAGTACTGTTCAGGGAGATGCAACATAAAGTGAGAAATGTTGCCATTTTATTCCCCCACATTCATTTCCGGAGGTGGAACTCCCTTTGTAAATACTTCATGTTTATGCATCGTGTACTTATGCTCTCTGCGTCCTCGTAAGCGCTGTTTAACACAGAGCAGCACGCTGTTGAATAATATGATACCATGACTCTTCTGCAGTGGCACGTACCCTAATGACAGCTGAGATAAAGGTATTTTAATGGCAATGTGTACTTGCTGGTATTATACATTCTACAAACCCTCTCCTCTCTCTCTTTAGGTTAGACCTCAATGGTAAGTCATTATTTTAAAGCCACGATGCTCCAAGCTTCTCTATGCCTTTTTAATATTGGACGGAAATCTCAAAGCAACATGAATTTTGTATTCATTCACCACCACTCCCATTCCTCATTCATAACACTTGCACACATTGAGAAATTGCCCTCTTACACTGATAAGACTTTTCTTTTCTTTTTTTCTCCTTTTTGTGGCACAATAGCAAACCTACAATGCTTATAAAGGGCAAGGTTAGGTAAACATGGGCCTGAACTGATCGCACAAACGTAGAAGAAGAAATACGTACTGACAGAGAGCAGTGACATCTCTGTGAGCTAACAAAGACGCCTGCAGAGCTCTTTAATCTCTGACTGAACGCCCTGAAGAGAGTTGACATGGTTTCTAATCTGCGGGAGCATCGGGCGGCATCTCAGAGAGAGATTATGAAACTGGGCAAACTGGGGAAGAATGAACAAACCTTATTAAAGATTTATAAGATTTCGATGTGATGTAAGATAAAGAAGTAAGATAAAGGAGCTCGTGTCTTCTCCATTATGTACAGGGAGGAGCTCTGTGTCAAGAAAAAGAAAGAAAAAAAGGAGCGCTGTGGTACTTTGGCCTCGTTATATGCCTTAAAAGCAGCTCAAATGGACTATGGTTACCTAGTAACAATGCAAGATTGCAAATCTTCTTGTGAGTCAACATATTACACAATGTATACATGTTTGGTACCAACCCTTACAGAAAAAAACACATGAACAAATGAAAAGTATGGCACATGGGAATCATGTTATTTGCGCATGGGAAACATGTGGTTTGGGCCCAATTTTATGTGATCACATGTGAATTCCCATATGAACCCATTTTCCACATGTGTTACCATGTAGAGCACATGTGTAAAACATGTTACCACATGTGGGAAATGGGTTCACATGGGAATTCACATGTGATCACATAAAATTGGGCCCAAACCACATGTTTCCCATGTGTAAATAACATGATTCCCATGTGCAAAATTTTGCAGATGTGAATCACATGTGAAGTTCATGTGGTTTTAAGGGAACATTATGCTGTGATTGTGACTTTGAGGAGGAGTTGATATCAATAGGTGAGTTGGATTCTAATTAGTAGTTTCATGTGTGCTTTGCTGGTTCATTCATTAGCCAGTCCCAGCTGACCCTGGCCAAGGAAGGTCTATTACAAGGCTGACATGCTGGCACATACAACCATTCACAATGCATGTCCGTGGGAGGAAGCTGGAGTATGTGGAGAAAACCCACACAGGCACAAAGAGAGCATGTGAACTCCACACAGAGACCGCATAGTGTACCACCCACTAGGTTTGGAACCAGAGTTTTCTTACGGTGAAGTGACAATCATCACCACTATACAGCTGTACCGTCACCAGAAACAATAATTTGAACATTTATGATGTGCTACTACAGAAGCTAAGATCTTGGGGAATATCCAGAATAACAGAGCATCATTACTAGAAATAAATTGATAATATTTGAACTAAGATGAGAAGTGTTTTTGGTGTTAAATTCAGATCAGATTCAGATCATGAGACTAAAACTAAATCAAACCTTTGTTTGATGAACAGCACCATGTCCAACAAAATGACACAAAATAGAAGTACATACATGTGAAATCACATGTACCTGGAATTACTTGATTAGTAGATTTGCACTACATCTACAGTATATGTTTATATTACCTACGTATATGTAGTTCTTTTTATATTACTTTTATTATAAATTACTTTTAACTTATTAGGGAGAGTTGCATCTAAATTCCATTGTGCTTGACAGTAAAAGGGAATTCTAAATTGTAAACTAACTTCATTGATGCAAAACAACTTGCATGCGCTGGGATTACTTACAGCCTCCTATATTACCCCAAAGTATCTCCTGCTCAGAGTTCATGTTGTTCAACCTGCTCTGCCATTAATAAGAAGCATCTAACAACCTGTAGCATGTTGTCTCTGTCTAATCATATTGCTGTGTGATCTTGGAGGAAACTGATTTATTCATTATCTGCATCTAAAATCCACTGAGGATTAGAGAGGAGGCAGCAAGAAAGAACACAGCAGAGAGAGACTAAGAAAACACCCAACACACACTCATATGAAGATAAACTAGTGGAACATAGAGGGTGTGGATGTCACATTAAGGTCGCTGTCACTTGTCTGTCCTTCACGGTGCAATCAAAAAGGACGAGTGAGCTCCAGGGTTAATGTGACAGTCAACCAGCTGAATGTTCACTCACTAATATCAGCACATTATCAGACACTGAAGCCTCACCAAGCCTGGAATATATATTTAAAAAAAGAAAATTGGATAATAATAATAATAATTATATGAAAAAAAAAACATGTCAGTGACGGAAATTAGACTCAGATTAAATTTAGAATAATAATTTGATTCTATGAATACCAGCAGCAACATTGCAAACTAAATGACTTCTTGAAAAATAATCAATGAAATGAATACTAAAACTGCATCTAAGACTCAGGGACTTTTGACTTGGTTCTGATCTTCATAGGCGCCGAAATCCAAAGCTTCCATTATTTTGCATCTTTGCTCGAGGTAAGAAAGCGGAGCCCACAGAAGCTGTTCTTGCATATTCTTTACAGCAGCCGTCTCCGGCGCTTAGAAAAACATTATTCAGGACAAAAGCACACAATGTAGAGAGCAGGCAAATCTGACTGGTCTTCCTTTAAATAACAAGCTCTTTTAAGCTCTGACAACCACCACAACAGCCAGGGGCAAACCTGCACTATTCATTATTCTGACCCATGCTCGGCTTGCCAAAACTTTACGTCAGATTTACATTTCCATTACCGCCTGGCTGAATATTCTCTTCATTATTCAGGCCCACTACTTGTCTTGTTATCATGATTCCAGTTCCTGCTCAAATACGCCGCCAAATAATGCAAAGTGATAACAGAGTTTGGGGCTTGTTATGCCTTTAGGTTTGGGATTAAGCTCTTGGGACTTCATCCAGACCAGTAAAAGCAATCTCCTTCCCGGGAAAAAAAAAAAAAAAAAGGCTGACACAGCTGGAATGAAAACACAGATACATAAAAAGCTGAGAAAACACAATGTATCCTGTTGCAAAGGAACTGAAAAGAGGCTAACGAGAAATGCCGCTGCTTGGTCATCGGTGCTGCGTTGGGCGTGCGCGCGGACAGTTGTTGTCAGCCAGGGGCGTCACTAAGGTTTTAAGGACGGGGGGGCTTAGTCCCCAGGAGCTGCACCGGATGTGAGCGGATGTAGCACAAAATTTCACTAACAGCTCACAAAGAAATTGCTTTTTAACTTTTTTGGACAGATTTAACAAAGACACAGTAATGTGCAGAGATTTTAGGCAACCATTAGATTTGTAGTTATATTTCAGTCTGTTTTTTTTTTTTTAAATGAAAGCTAAGACCTGTGAAATTGCAACCGTAGAAAATGAAAAATTTTCATCTCTGCCTTAAAAAAACAAACAAAACAAAAAAAATGCATTATTGAGAGTTAAATCTACTTTTGAACTTTGACCACAAAACAACAAGGGTAAGACGCACTTTTTTGGACGCATATTTTGTGACACTTATTAGTGTGAATGCAAAAGGCATTCACACTATTGTTATTCGGTTCGGCCATTTTCTTTATTTTTCTTCTTACTACTTTCCGCCTTTCTACGGTTTTAAACTAGTCCTTCATACTTTGTGCGATTTCAACAATTCATATATCAAAACGTGCAGCTTTTTTTGAACTTTATCGGCATTACTTTTCTCTTTTTAACTATTTATACTTTTTAAAATATTTAACTTTTTCTGCTAATTTTTTCCCATAGGAATGCATTGAAAACATCTTCAAACTTTTAAAATTTTCTTACTACTTTGAACCTCTAAAACGTCAGCATACTTTCTCCCACAGACTCCATTTGACTTTTAAACTGTAGACGAACTTTTAATCTATTCACATATTACTCAGCTTATTGATATCTTCAACAGTTTTTAGGTATTTGGCTGTTTTAAAATCATTAAAATTTTCGACAAAATCCAACTTTATAATGGTTGTGTATTGCGCTTAACGAGCAGGGCTTAGAGTGAGTGACATCATCGTTAGAGTGAGAGGGATCGAAAAAACATTCAGGATTTTTTCTGGATAAATTGCCAGCACGGCCACAAATTAAACTCTAGACACATGATTTCCTCACCGGTTTGTAGCCACACTTGTCGTGTCTCATCTGATGTGCTCAAAACAGCAGACAGACTTACAGAATTGTCTCAATGAGCTTAATTGTCCAGCTAGACCCGCTCCAGTGGCTCATCCACTTCAATATAAAAGTAGGAGCTGATTTTTTTAGAAAAACAGAAATGCCCCCCTTTTCTACCTTGCGACGGCAAGAAAAGTTTTTGCCCTACAAACATTTAATGCACATTGGCTCGCTCAGGAAGGTCTCCTTGCCCCGATGGTCAGGACCACATTCTGATCAGAGGTACGGTTCTCTTTTTCTGGGCTGTTTTGGGAAGCTGCACAGAGCTCAAATCTCTCTGCTCTGCTCTGCGCTGTGTGCAGTTGGTCCAGCTGTTGGGGCCAGCTCGTTATCATGTCTATTAATAGAACAGTGCAGGTGCAGCCTGGCCGCTCGTTAAGATGTTTTTAAACACAGCCCCACACACACACATGATAAACCAGACTGACAGAGGATGTCCACGCACAAACACAGGCATCACACTCACACAGACAGACACACACAGACACTCACACACAGTCACACATGCACACATACACAAACAGACAAACAGACACAACACAACACTGTTCCACACAGTAAAATGTAAGCATGGTAGTCGCCATGGTAACTTCTGAGGGCAGGCTGCCACACAGGTGTAATCAATCAGATCATTAGGGAGAGAGGAGTTCTGTGGCGCTTATCAACAGTTTTACTTTCTGCACATGTACACGCAGGCAGAGAGACCGTCAGACTCACACACCCAGACACACACACAGGTTTTCAGCTCAAATTCATCAGCCTCTCAATTATTTTATACTTTTGATGTAAACATCTCCAACAATTTATATTTTTCTCATGAATTTCAGTTCAGACATTTAACCTTTCCACCTCTATAAATAGTAGTGTAATTCCAGGTGGAGCCTAGGACATAGGATCTATCTATCTATCTATCTATCTATCTATCTATCTATCTATCTATCTATCTATCTATCTATCTATCTATCTATCTATCTATCTATCTATCTATACCCCTCCCTATTTGTTAACCCCTCTGATCTATCTATCTATCTATCTATCTATCTATCTATCTATCTATCTATCTATCTATCTATCTATCTATCTATCTATCTATCTATCTATCTATCTATCTATCTATCTATCTATCTATACCCCTCCCTATTTTTTAACCCCTCTGATCTATCTATCTATCTATCTATCTATCTATCTATCTATCTATCTATCTATCTATCTATCTATCTATCTATCTATCTATCTATCTATCTATCTATCTATCTATCTATCTATCTATCTATCTATACCCCTCCCTATTTTTTAACCCCTCTGATCTATCTATCTATCTATCTATCTATCTATCTATCTATCTATCTATCTATCTATCTATCTATCTATCTATCTATCTATCTATCTATCTATCTATCTATCTATCTGTACCCCTCCCTATTTTTTAACCCCTCTGATCTATCTATTCTTTCTTTCTTTCACTCCATTTCTGTCTTTTTACTTCTTTGTTTGCTTGATTGTTTGTTTCTTTCTTTCTTTCTTTCTACTCCTTTTCTCTTCCTTTGTTTTTCTTTCTTTCTTTCTTTCACTCCATTTATGTCTTTTTACTTCTTTGTTTGTTTGTTTGTTTGTTTGTTTGTTTCTTTCTTTCTTTCTTTCTTTCTTTCTTTCTTTCTTTCTTTCTTTCTTTGTTTGTTTGTTTGTTTGTTTGTTTGTTTGTTTGTTTGTTTGTTTCTTTCTTTCTTTCTTTCTTTCTTTCTTTCTTTCTTTCTTTCTTTCTTCAGCTCATTCAGCATTGCATTCACACCATTTCCATTCTTGGAAATGCTTTTTCTAGTTCTTACTACTCTTTGGCAGCTAGTTCGCGGAGCTTATGACAGCCTGTCTGTGTGGTTAGCTTGAAGTGGTAACATTAGCAGAAGCACAAAAGCAGACATGCACTGCCTAGGGTTTGTATTGTGTTTTGTTCTGGTGGCAATGTTTGGTATGGGCTTTTAGCTGAGTTCCTCCCTGTCATTTTTGGTATGCTACATGTTAGGATTGGTGCTTGTGTGCATAGAGATCATCCATAGGCTACAGTATGCATTTCACACATTTTTTAAAACAAAAAAAAAACACTTAATTATTTGGGGGTGGGGGGTTGAGAATATTTTAGAGAGACTTCAGCCCCCTTATAAAATAGGCCTAACGACACCACTGTTGTCAGCACAGAAACAATCTCCAGCATTCTCCCGCTGATTGCCTCGTGTCTAAATTCACTGCGCCGTGTCTTTCCTGATCCACTAATCGATACCTGCCTCATCTAACGGGGGTCCCTCCTCTCATCCTCCCCCTCTGACTGACAGCAGCCATGCCTCTTCCTGCCCATTACATGCTGTAATTGTTTCTTTATTTTCCTCCCGCCGGGCCGCCGGTGTTACCTTCATGTGGCCTTATGTCACCCTCTGGACGCACAGAGGACATAATGCCGGATCAATCAGCTCACCACACAAAGCCCCCCCAACGCTCTTTTATGGCTCACACGTAATTCACCGGTCACATTTCACGCAGACTAACTGGATCTTTTACCACATAAAGCACAGACAAAAGGCCAGAGAACGCATGGCATCTCATGTCAGGGAATACGACTTTAACAAGACTCACTTTACTGAGCTGAGTGACATCCGGCTACTCTTTAGAACGGGAGAAGAGGCAGTAGGGGGTGGCGGTGGGAGTGGGGGCTGGAGGGGGTTATGACCTTCAGATCATCATCAACCATCTGGTTGTTTACTCCAACCAACCGTGATAGTAAATGACCTCCAGGGTCTTATTCCTCCAGTCCAGAGAGCACGGTGCATTCAGGGAGTGTCCATGTCACTTTTGCTATTCTAACAGTGGACAAACAGCGGCTGCTCCTGGGTCATGGTTCAACAGGGTTTTACTCTATTAATCGATCAGGGGAGCATTTTGGCCATAACATGCAATTAACCAATCATATTCCATTCCATTTAAAAGCCAGACGCACTTGTTCCTTGGTGAATTGTCATTATGATGATGATGCAGCTCCACGGTGAAGGAATGGCACAAATCACAACATTAGACGACTTATGAGAAATGTAATGTGACCAACAAAATGTAGTCTAGCTGAAGATGGGAAACACTTGGACACACTTGTAGAACTTCAAAATAAAAGAAGCACCAAATATACGCTCACCATTATATCCACTTACAGCCCATACACTGGCATGCACAAGTTTGGTCAACATTTCTGTTAATGTGAACAGTTCAGCAAGTGGAAGATGAAATGATCTCCAAAAGGCATAGTTGAACATGAAACACTCTTTTGCAATATTTTAATCAATATCAGTGTATTGCTTTTGTTTTCTAGAGTGAAAAGGGGAAACAAAGCAGCAACCTGCAAAAGAATGGGAAACCCAGGAGACTTGAGGTCTTTGTTTTTTTTTGACCAAGGTATCAGACAAGATATTTATTGTTTACATGCTGTGATAGTTTCCAACGGGGGGGGGGGGGGGGGGGGGGGGCTACTAGCTACTAACAATGTAGGGTGGCTAAACCTTTGCTGCAGGTCCTTTTACTGTTCTGTCATTTTGAAAATGTAACATGAAAAAAAAAGAAGTTTATATACTTTATATTGTTCAAAATATAATGTGTCATCTGTTACTTTATGTCTTTCGGAGATCATTTCTTCTTCCACTTGCTGAACTGTTCAAATTAACAGACTTTTTGCAAAAGTGCATGCCACTATAGATGGCTTTCAGATCTATACAATATGATGAAATATAAATCACTATTTTAAGAGCTAAATTACTGCAAATGCTTATTGAGCAAAAATACTGTAAAGCAACAGAACATACTGTATATCTGGTCAACATTTTTGTTTGTTTGTCTGCATCAGTCTGCGGGTTGGTGCTGAGCTGCTCAGTGTTTGAGCTGCTTCACTCAAACAAGCTGCCTGTTGCCACCGGAAACAAGCTGATCTGGTGAGAAACTCACAGGCCAGGGTCTCAAAAAACAAGCCGGATCATTACGAGTGACTTTGTTGCTATGAGTGACCCCTTTCACACAATACAGTCATTTGTGCCATTGTTAAGATAAACCATACTGGCTTTAAGAGGAAGCAGGCAGGTATCATTATAACACTAACTTTTATTTGAGTTATAATGAAATGTTTCTTCTCTTTCTTTTGTTGCCTTTTCCACCCGGTGTGGTAGTCCAGATGTTGCAGCTGTGTGTAGACATCAACATTTTTTTATGTGTAGAGGTCGCATGTAATTACTTGATCTAACTATTGTATTTCATCTGAACAAGACAGGTGGTCAGTGGGTGGAAAATGTTCTCATTTAAACACTGATTCACATACAAATCAGCTCCTGTCACTAGTGGACACGGTACAGTGATTCCAAACTTCAACGGAGCAATATTGGATGGCAAGATTACAGAGGGACCTCCGCGGTACAGACACTTTTATTTTGAAACTTTGAGAAGTCTTTTCATGTGTTTACAGAATCTGTTGACCTCTGTGGATTTACGCCGCCCCTCATTCCTGTTGACATTTAGGGTGCATTCAGACTTGGCTCATTTGGAGCAGTTGTTTCAAAACAGGGAGAGTTTAACCCCAAATATCGGTTTGTTTGGTCGTATGTGAACACAGCAATCAGGCTTTGATGTGGAATAATAGAAGCAGGCCGAGTTCACTTACAATAGAAGGGTCTCGGCTCGTTTCCATTCAAGCCCTGGAGCCGTTCGATTGCAGTGAGAACATAATCAACTCCACGACTGGGCGAGCTGATTCAGGCTAAAAATACATCCCTATAATGACTCAGGCCTTAATTTTCAGGCCTATCGAGACCTCTCAAAATGTCTGTAAAGGAGCGCTTCTGGGACTCCTAGAGGTTTCCTAGAGCTGCTCTTTGGATAGGAAAATTAGTCAGTTTGACTCCCTGACGAAGGCTTGTAGGCCAAAACGCGTAGGCGTTTTTAAAGGCTAAAGATGACCAAGCCATAGGAAGCCATAGGAATAAAGGCTTTTCAGAGAGTGCCTTGGAGATTCTTTTCAAAGCAATACTAAAGAACTTTCAGTTTTGGTTGAGTTTGGCGGCGCCAGTGGACCAAAGCAGTAGGCTAGTGTTTTGCCTGAAGAAAGACCCCATTTCCCATGAGCACCGGCGTGTAGCGTCGTAAACATCCTGATCTCCTGTTCGCTTGCAACAACTCGGTGCTGACCTGTTGATCTGTCTATTTTGTGATTTTACAATCAGTATCTCCTCGTTCATGGTGTCAACGGCTTGAAATGGTGTCTGATCCGCCGTAAACACAGTGTATTTTATTTAGAAAATTAACTGAGTGTTTTGTATTGTATTTTGTACACAATTTCCTGTCCTGCACAAGCTGCTCTGTGCTGAATGAGCCGTTCCGCATCCAGTGGAATTTGCCCGTTACTATGCCTCTTTCATTTTTTAGACAAAGCTTTAAATTTCTTTGGTTTTCTTGCTGCTTCTGCCATGGTAGCAGTAATCCCACATAGGCATTCGCATCAACTTCCGTCTTTTTAATGAATGGGGAAAGGGGGAAGTGACTCATGCCGTAAAGCAGTCAGCACATTTGTAGTTTTTTGTGTGGAGGGGTTCCTACCATCCACCTGGAAGCTGCTTAGTGCCAGTGAAGGCGATACAGACCCCCTCAGGCCATGACAGAGGGGTCATTCAACCTGTGGTAAGTCCATGTACCATCACACAAGTTCTGGAAATATTATATGAAGGTTGAAAAGTTACTTAGTGTTGCTTTAACTACCATTGAGACCTCTATTCCATGTTTTTTAGTTTTTCCTGGGTACAGTAACCTCCTTCCAGGTAAGATTTCTGACCAATGAGAGAACAGTTGGTTTTGAGCATAGCATTTGTTTACAACTTTGGACCGCTTGGGACTGTTACTGTGTGAACACAAATTACCCATGCAACAATTGTATCGGTCTAGCCGCTGAAAAGGACCATAGCAAACGAGCCACAGGCCTGAATACACCCTTGGCTTCAATGGCCGATGACACGTCCAAGCCCGGCTAATACCTCGATGGGCTTTGCTGTACTTTGACAAGCAACTCTCACCTCCCACTTGCTGTCCTGGGTTCTCCTTTTGAGCTGGATGTTCCAGTTCTCGGCGTCAATCTCGGCACAGTGAGCGATGGTCATGGCCACCGGGCAGAGAAGGTCCAGGCCTGGAGGACCGTACGTCACCTCTGGGCCCAGGAGGATTTCACAGCCGTCCAGCGTTTGGACACTAAATGACACAAACAAACACACACACACAGGCACATAGGAGCAGAATGAGTGCAGTGTAAAATAAAAAATAAAAAAAATACAGGAGGAAGAAGTTGAAGCGTTGCAGGATGACTCTGTTATCCTGTAATTGTGTCTTTTTGATGGATGCTGTGATCCTAAGTGCGTCATAAATGTATTTCTCTTTATTGCAGGTAGGAGTTGTTTGCACAGCTGTCCTCTGATTTTTCAACATCTTTGCAATAATTTACTACGCCGCAAGACCGAGAGATGAAACGCTTTAACTGGCTCTGGACTTTTATTTTTGTGGATCTCTCCAGAGTGATCCATAATTTGTGACAGGAAATAAACTCTCCAACAACAACCAAAAAAAAAAAAAAGGAAAGGAGCTCTTGTTACCTTGCACCTGGTGCTGCGCTTATTCTTTGCTTGGAGCATCTGTGATCTTCACACGACTTTTCCATATTTAACATTCTCTATTTATTATCTGAGAGCCGTTAGATGTGCTGCTTAACATCTCTCTTTGAGCCTCGGCCGCTGCATGAGAAACAAGCAGCTAATGAGCTCAGCTTATGAGAAGAGGTGGGCTTGTAGAGAATACACGCCCGCGGGCCGGCTCCAACTTCCAGGTCTGGCTTTCCTGTGCGGACTCTTCTCGCTCCTCAAAGTTCAAGTTACACACACACACACACACACACACACACACACACACACACACACACACACACACACACACACGAGTCGTTGCTGCTGGAATTCATTCCGGCTCAGGTGAAGAAGTCACCGGTGGAGAGTGCTCATTAAAAGCAGCTCACAGCAAACATGTCTGGCCAAGTGAACGGTGGCTGCAGCAGCAACACAGGCAGTTGGTTTGTAGACAACAACAGAAAAAACCGTGCAGGAAGGGTCATGACACCAGAGAGCGACACCTTCAGGGAGCTTTTTGGGGCTCGTTAAGAGTTATTACAGATCTGAGCATTGATTTGTTAAAGACTTCCTCCCCTGGAATTAAAAGCGAAGTCGCGGCGACGGAAGAAGCGGCTTTAACAAGCTGGGAGTGCATTGGGGCTGTTCGAGTGGAGGATTAGTCACACAATCTGCTGTTAAAGACAGCCTGCATATTAATGAACTTCTAGTTTTTAGGTCAATTTTTATTTATCAGTTATGATGGCACGGAATCCAAGCTGACATCAGATCAAATCAGTTGAAAAGAGGGGGGAAAAAAACAACAACAGATCATGTACTGTAAATCAAACTTTGCTTAGTATTGTATAAATACCCATAAACCTGTCATTGATTTCAGTGAGACCGCTTTTTTGGCAAAGAGTGTTACTGATGGAGAGGGTGAAAAAAAAAGTTGGTTGAACAGATTGGAGGAAATTCTTTTTCTTCATCAATGAGGCAGTGTGGACAGGAAACATGACAGAGAGGTGAGAACACCATGGCTGCTTGGCTGGAGCAGAACTCTGGATGTGACAGTTATGTGCTACATAGTGTAAATTAACCACCAGTCTGTGGGGACGCCCCACCTTATTATAGAAGTGTTTGACCACGGCCACTCAATGACACATTCTTTGGAGAATACTGCAGCGCACATGGTGAATGCTTCTGCTGACCTGTCACTTTTTCAGTTATTACTCCTAATATCTGTATTTTATCTTTTTTTTTTTGGTTTGCATTTCAGTGTAAAAATCTCTGTGAAGATTCACTGAAAAAATGTGCAGTTTAGATAAATTGTCTTTTTAAAGGGATAGTTCAACATTTTGGCAAATTCATGCAAAACTGCTGATGCGCATTCCTGCCAGGAGCAGTTTTTCAGCAATTTGCCTCAAAAACGACTCTCTCTCTCGTAATGTTCCGTTATTATCTCATAGCGTGGTGAATGTGCAGGTCACAACTTGTCCACCAGAGCGTTTTGGAGTTGCTGGATTGTGTATTTGATGAGAAAAATCAAGAAATCCCATCAGCCTCCATAGCGTAGCTCTGAGCAGCTCCCCGCTCTTCTCCACCATTCTAAAAATAGCTTGCACTGACAATTAAAGGTAACCGACTCCTAAAACTATAGGAATTATGGCAATGGGCCAATTTGCCAAAATGCTGAACTATCCCTTTAACCTGGCTCTCTAGGATGGTACAGCATCAGCTCACTGTTATCTGAAGCACGGTAACACAACTAACACAGCCCCATGCCAGAAACTCATTCCTGTGAACTTGGTCTTCACTCTGTTGGTTGCTCTAATACCTTGGTCCAGAGTGAATATCAACAACTATGGGATGATGTGTCAAAGGGTCAAGTTGATGTAGCCCCGCCTCCTGCCCTGCCCTGCCCCAACAACTAGACAGGATTGGTTCTTTTGGCTTGTGGTGTAAGAAATATCTATCTGTCTATCTGTCTTTGTCAGGCTCTCATTATTTGACTGCAGTTCAACATGGAAGACAGTTATGAACTGTTTATGACACTCTTTTATTGTTTTGTATGGGATCATCCCTATGTTCCCCAGGTCCTATGTTCCCCGGGTCCTATGTTCCACACTTTGTATGGGACCGGGGAACATAGAAGCTTTTTTCTAAAAAAGGGTCCTATGTTCCCCGCTTTTCCCAAAAAGGGTCCTATGCTCCACTTTATGGGAGAAGCGGGGAACATAGAATTCTTTTTTAGAAAAAGGGTCCTATGTTCCCCGCTTTTTCCCAAAAGGACCCGGGGAACATGCAATTTTTGGTTCCATACCTGGAAGTGGAGTTGTGACTTTGCAGATTTTTTGCCTATTTTTGAGTGAGAAGTTGAGTTGTGACTTTGAGTGAGAAGTGGAATTGTCCCATTGGTTGGGTTTAGGCAATGAAGAAAGGAGTTGGTTAAGTTTAGTCAAATGACCAGGTAGAGGCTAGATAGGCCAGATAGATAGAGTCCAGATAAGTAGAGAGTCCATCAACCAGCAACAGCGGGGAACATAGGACCCTTTTTGGGAAAAACGGGGAACATAGGACCCATCGGGGAACATAGGTACGCTCCCGTTTTGTATTAAAAAACATATTGATGTCGACAAGGTTAAAAACTTGATGTGAGTATGAGTTTTACTCTTTGTCTTCATCTCTCCTCCATCAGCTCAGCTGTACTGGAGGTCTGCTCATTTTGCTTTCCTCATGGGCGTCTATTTAATTATGCTGCTTTATTCCCAGAGCCTGAACCCATAACTACAAAAATAAGACACACATTTCAATAGACCAGAATTAACCTTCAATGCACAATACATTCTAATTTGCAGGAACACCACCGTCCACATTCTCAGTGCTAATAAAAGCCAACAACGTGTAATACCACGCCCGGTTCCACCGCTCCCTCCAACACCCTGGAGTTGGGAGTTTGCTGGTTGCAGACTTTTTCATAGAAAAATGAAAAGAAAAAAAAGTAGAGTCATGTGGCCGTGCAGCTCACTGGGGTAGAGCATCGCATCGGCGCCGCAGCGGTTAGAGGTTTGTTTCCCACTGAGAGCAGCCGTGCAACAATCCTGTCTTTTCACCGCGCTGCCGCCGCTCTGGGATGGAAGTGTTGCTTTAAATGGCACATGATTTACCACACAACAACTGTTTATTTGCAGTGCAATGATTCATGCAGGCTTAATTATCCTAACGGCCTCGAAAACAATACTTCAACTTAAATATATTTATTTCTGACGCCCGCCCACGACTCCCGGGCACTTGTACACAAAGCCTGTGAAACCGCAGCTCATCGGAACGAGAGCTTCTGTTTCTCGAGTCGGCACACCTTGGCGGTGAACGCTCTCTAACGCACCGCAGGCTCTTTTCCCAATCACTGCCTCGGCATCTGACCTTGAGAGTGGGCGGGTCTGCCTCGTCGTCTCTCAGGCCACAATCACAACGCACAGTGATCTCATCCTCTCTTAGCTCGCTGTCGGTTTTTTTCTGTTATGTCAACACAGTCCCTGCTCTCGACTGGTCCCCAGGAGAGCTCTCGATCCCTCCGCCAACAGCGGCCGAGCCTGATCACACATTTAATGCAAAGTGTAGGCAAGGAGCAGATTACCTGCTCCTTTAAGTAGCCTCCAGCTCGGCCGTGAGAGTCCGGCGGCCAACCTGAGAGAAGCAACAGGGCCTGGCCGTCTCTCCTCTCTATTCCACTTGTCATCAGGATGAAGGGCTGTACGGCAGCTTCTTAAGCCCCTTGATGAGGTGCATTATTTAAAGTGAGCGATGACTCACCGCTCAGGGACCCGGGAAGCCACGCAATGTGGCAGATTGGGTCGGTAAGAGGAGAGACGGCGAGTTTAATAAATGCATGCATTAGCATGCTCCATTAGCTTCACCTTTATTTGCTTGTAGTCTCCCACCTGTTTGTCCCACTCGACTTTTATCCATTTTTAAGTCGACGCAGACAACCTTTGACGTGGCTGCTGCGCCGATACATTAATCAAACGGGCGTCTAGAGGTGAGACCCGGTGCAACATCCAGCAACGACGTGCACTTTCAGCTCTCCCACTGTCATCCACATAACATCTCTCTTCTTCTGCCGTCTCCTTTTAGCCGCTTCTTCGTCTTTACTGCGAAGCCTCAGTCAAAACAACTTTAGCGATCAATCACTAACACATTACCTGGCTGAGAGAGCAGCTCCAGAAAGCATTTACAAATCTAATCCCCCGTCTGTGTAAAAACATACCAAGGTACAGTGTCTTGATTTATAATATCACCTCAGTGGTGGTTATTTCTCATCCTAACCTTGGTGAGCTACAACAGACTTTATTGGGGAAATGAGTGCAACCAGACCAGAGTCATACAATCTTAGTAAAGCCGGTTGCCAGGAAATCATTCTTTGATCAGCATATGAACTACATTGCCTGCCTGCCCCCCCCCCCCCCTGTAGTTCGGGGTCCCAATTATTAGACAATTAAAGAAATAGTTCACCAAAAAATGAAATTGAGTCTTTATCGACTCAACCTCATGCTGATAAATACTCCAGAGTAGTTTTTTATTCCTCAAAGTGCATCTGGAGACCCGGGAGGCCGGTTTGTAGTCCAACCAAAACTTTATATTTATAGGGCCCGACACAAAAACACACACACACAAAACAAGTCCATAAGACTACACAAACGCCTTGTAATATTCCGCCACACTGCTCGTCTGCTGCAATCCAAGTGTCCTGAAGGGATATAGTCCAGAGTTTACTCCAAACATCATTTAGGACATTTTTACAGCCTAAACAGTCCTGTATTGAATTCACGTGTGTGAACGTCAGAGCGCAAAACAGGGATGTTTGGGCTGTAAAAATGTCCTAAATGATGTCGTTTGGAGTAAACTCTGGACTATATCCCTTCGGGACACTTGGATTGCAGAGGACGAGCAGTATGGAGGAAGATTTCAAGGTTTTTGTGTAGTTTTATGGACCCTTATGTCGGGCATTATTATTCTCATAAAGTTTTGGTTGGACTATGAACCCCCATCCCGGGTCTCCAGATGCACTTTGAGGAATTAAAAAACTACTCTAAGGGGGCGGTGTGTGGCGCAGTGGTTAAGGCGGCCGCCCCATGTCGAGGCTACAGTCCTCAACGCAGTTCGGTTCGAATCCCGCATCGGGCGGACCTTTCCTGCATGTCATTCCCCCTCTCTCTGCCTCCCTCTTTCCTGTCTATATACTATGTGCTATCAAGTAAAGGCAAAAAAAAAAAAGCCAAAAAAATATACTAAAAAAAACCCAAAAAAAACTACTCTACTATTCATCAGCATGAGGGTGAATGAATTTCATGAATTAAGCTGAGACAACGGCAACAGACCATTCTCAAGAACCACTGTTTGCTTCTGCCACAAACATAAATGCACACACTCATACGGTAATCAGAATTTACTGTGAATGGAGCTCTCTGTTGTACATTAACTTCTGTTTTTAGTAGTGCTCCTGGAAAACAGCATTATTTTTCTGTTTTATTGTCTTTATTTATACTATCTGTACTGGATCCCTACAGAAAATTAAAAAAAATGATGTATACGGAACTGTATCTGGCAGCCAATGGGTGGGCACTACAGGGTTGTTGACCTGCCCATAGCAACAGGCCTGATTGATCTGACCATTGTTCATCTCTCTAGCTCATGTTCAGTAGACAGTTTTTCCTGAGTCATATTCAATGTGTTATTGCTACTGCTACCTCATGGATTATACAACTACGATTACAGAGACTTGTGGTATAAGGCTTTTTTCCATTGTGACTTAACAGAATCATCAGTGTAAACGCATTGCAGCGTGTACCCACTGTGTACTCAGCTTGTCATTGCAAGTTATCAGGCTCATTGTTATTGGTGCAGAGTTCATCAAAGGAACCTGAACACCCAGAAGTCAATTGCTCAGCCTCCAGTGTCTGTTCTACTTGTTTGGGTAAAGTCAATAAAGGACAGAGATGTGTGTGTATGGATGTTAGCTGAATCGTGGGTCTATTTCAGCAGAAAATGGAAAAGATGATGACCATGCTGAAAATCAATGTCTTGTTTACTCCTTATCTGTTCAAAGACAAATAGTAGATTTTCAAGTTTGTATATAGGCCTGGCTGACATTTGCTTCAAAATAAAGCCATAAAACCTTTAAACATATCAGCACTGCTTTTATTCTGAAGATATTATTGACTTTGGGTTGTGATGCTTTAAAAGGCTTCAGTGTTACTTGATGTTGGGCAACTGGTCTGTGTGTCTACACTTGCTTTAATGAGAGATAGAGCTATAACTTGAATATTATTGGTCCCTTGGTGAAAGCTTTCCTATAAAAAAAATAATTTGAATGAACATACCAAAAGCAGGTTTCAATTTGGGTTTAAATGTCCATGTTTTGGTTGTGACTTTTAATTTGCATGTCTGAGGTGAATCTATATGTTTTTGGTCACTGCCTGTTTTTTTCTCCAATGTTGTCATCAGGACACAATCCTCACTATTACTTAAGAAGTACTAAAATCTTTCCGGGAGAAAACACATATATTTTACATTCACAGCACAAACCTCTAACATGCCACATTATACTATTCCCTCTGGTAAAATAAGATGCTGAAGGGATGACTGTGCACATGACATATGGTATAATCCAAAATACAGGTGTATGCATCTACGTATTACACCATGAATGTTCCAGTGATAATGGTTAGTGGGTAACAGGCCAAACCTAAAACTATAGAATAGCAATGTCATATTCACTAAATCTACTGCTCTGTTTCTGTTTTTAACAGTGGAAGTGACCTTTAGTGTGGCAATGTTTACTTTTTTATACCGGCACATATATTATTGAGGATGGTGCTTTTATTTTGAAGGAGTGGGAGGATAAAAGTGTCAAAGTTTCAGCAGGGAAAATGTTACACTTTTTTTTTTTTTTTTTTTTTTTACATTTAAACAGTGTGACATCGTGACTAGTGTGTTTTTAACTCACACAAAGTGAGTTACATAAAGCTTTTTCTGAGTTTGATGAGCATGTGTAAGCTGTGTTAGCCCAGTGTGTCACAACTATTGTTCTTGACAAGCAATCAACATGAACTTGACATTAAGCTGCAGTAAAATATGAAAGACTAGTGAAGGGTGTTGATATTTGTTTGTTTTTCTCTTTGTAACTCTTCAACACATCTGTGAAGAGTGATACTATAATGGCTGAGGTCAGTGTAAACACACTAATGAATAAATAACTGTTAAGGTACTGGCAAAAAAAAAGGAATTTTAACATTTAAAGCCTACCTAATGGAATACACTAAATTATGAGCAGTATTTGCATGTAGCTGGTTAGAAGTAAACGGAATATTTGTGTTAATATAGGCTAAGTCTTAAATAGCTATATCTTCCGACGGCAATCGAGTGTTTGGTCCGAAACACGGGTCTGTCAGTCACTCTGCTCTGCTGTAAGCCGAGGAGAAAACTTTCCTTGTATCCTACAACCTTTATCCAATGAGGAGAGAGAACGGCATAAAGGGGCGGTCCTCTCTGTGTGTGCAGCCAAGGGATGCGCGTGAATGTGGTGACGTAGGGACGAGGGCGGGGACTGCTAACTCCATCGGCTGACAAGAAGTTAGCCAAAACAACCGGATCGCTTACTTCTGCTTGAATACAAACTACTTTCATTGTGCTAGTGCCATTTATGGGAAATCATAGCCTATTTTCTCACCTTTTTGTTTAAAACCAGCACCTAATTTGAATGACAACAATAGTAACGAATGAGAGTTTAGCTATAGCCTATATTTTTCATGCAACTATCACTGTTTAGACAAATCTGAAATGATTTAAGAAACATTACTATTTTTGTTCGCACGAGCAAAACAGTTTTGTGTTGCTTGTATCATGGTATTTATTCAGTTTTTGGGAATCACGATGTCTAGAAAGCATCAGTGGCTCAGCTGACAGGGACAGCTGATGGTGGTAGCTAAGACATCAGGACATGTTAAAACCCTCCCGTTGTCAGACCCAACTACTCCAATTAGCTCAATCATGTTGTAGCCTACCTAAGATATCCGCTGGAAAAAAAAAAAAATTCATGGACCGTTTTTTGAGTCTCTAAGCTATTAAAGTTAAACAGGTAGGCTAACGGTTAGCCCTGCCAATTTACGACAACCATGATCAATTACAAAAACATGCACACAGAAATAGCAATGAGTGTCCAATCATCAGATTAGTCTAAACGGTGATATAGTGATGAGAAAAATGAGATATAACTCTCGTCCGTCACTGTTTTCTACCTGGAAGTATGAATAGACAACAAGGCGATTTGTTCTATACTAGTTACCAAATCCAATCCAATCCATAGTTACCACAGTGACTATAGTTGTAGTTTGATTACGTAACAGTTATTCAGCCAGAAACATGTCACAGTTCAGCCTGAAACAATGCACCTTGTAAGGCTCAGTATACCAGGCAGGAGAGGATGTCATTGTCTTCATCATACTGTACTGTAGATAGAGGAATTAATTCTCCGGCCTCTGGGGCAGTCAGACACTTCAGAACAAGATAGATGTCAGTTTGAAATTTGACGGCACTTGAGCGTGATGTCACCTTGGCAAGGACATGGAGTTGTGCGCTGCGGACTGAAACCTGGACCGGGTGTTGCATCCGTCCAGGGATCTGTGTGTGCTGTGAGATCTATGGACCATGAGACCTGCGATTTAGAGCGGGGGGGGGGGCTGCCACGGCCTCGCCATCCAGAAAAAAACAGATCAGCCGGGGTAGCCAGCGTGGACTGCCTGACTAGACGGGCCAGGCATCCAAGCAGGAAGCCATGTCACACCTAATGCACCGGTGCACTTCTGCTGACAACCATGTATATTAGATTATCATTTTAGCCCCAACACTCTATAAAACCGATCCTGCATAGCGCTGTGGGTTTTCTTCTTCACATGTATGAAGTCAAACGCAGCCAGGACTGTCTCAACAACAAGAAATGATGTTCAACCGGGGCTTCCATCCTGGAGCACACATATGGAAACCAGCTCCATCATTAAAAGCTCTTTTCCGACCAGGACAAAGCTCCTCCTGCCACAATAGGTTGAGGGATTTATCTTACAATACAAAGCACTCATAAAACCTCAGCAGCAGAGGGAATATGTCTGACCTAAGCAAAACTGTGCCTTCAAAAGATTTAGATGAGCCTTTGAAAAGCTTCAATAACACATCTTTTAAAAAAAAGAAAGAAAGAAAAAAAAAGAAGCTTTAATGGAAGTCTGTCAGTGTGTGGAGAAGTAGGTTGGACAGGGATTGCAGCTGGACACTGCAGTGGGCAATAAGGGATAAAATTGTCTGTATGTCCTCTGGCCTGCGAGGATGTAGACAGTGATTGACAGCTGGTGAGGTGACAAGCACAACAGACCACAGGCACAAATGTGGGTGTCTACAGTAAACAGCAACTGTTTGGAAGAATAATAATAGAAAAAAAAAAAAAAACACTTGAAAAGCTCGGCTGTGGCCGGAACTAAATAGCGTCAGGGAGGAGCCTGCAATATATTACTGTGTTTCAAAGGTGTTATGTACCAGTGGGAAATAGCAGACACTTTCTGCTCACAGGGAGGAATATATAACAGGAGATGAAGGCAGCTCCACACCTTTATAAAGATGTCATGGAATCCACATGCAGTATACATTTCAACAATACTGCACAGAGAGAATCTGCTACTTGTGATTCACTGAACTTTACCTACTGCAGCTTATTGTTGAAAAACAAAGAAGAGCTGCTCTGCCTCCTCCGTGTCAGCAGCATGTATCATAGTTCCTTTAAAAGGAAAATGACTTGCTTTTAAAAAGAAAGTGACCTCAAATAAAAGAAATAACACAATAGGTGTCACTCTTTCCGTTGTTGTTTGCATCTTATTATTACCAGTGCCTTGACAAGGCAAGGTAATCCCCCATTTTATTGTGACTAATATCAGAATTATTTTAGTTTTTCATTTACCTTACCTTTGTTTTATTTTTACTTATTCAGTTTTTATAATTTATCTTTATGCATTAATCATATTTACCTCCTTATCTTACACTATGTGTGTATGTGCATAAAGGTATGTATATGTGTGTGTATGGAGAAATGTGTGTTTTACTAACAATTTTTATTTTTGAATTTTACCTATTATATAATTAAAATTAAATTGGCCCATTGCCATAATCCCTATAGGAGTAAATTCATTATTAATTGTCAGCTGCTCAGAGCTACGCTATGGAGGCTGCAGGAATTTCTTTGTTTCCCTCATCAAACTAATCAAATACACAATCCAACAACTCCAAAACGCTCTGGTGGACAAGTTGTGACCTGCACATTCACCACACTATGAGATAATAACTGAATGTTACGAGACAGAGTTGTCACAACTTGTCCACAAGAGCGTTTTGGAGTTGTATTGTGTATTTTATGAGTTTAATGAGGGAAACTAAGAAATTCCATTAGCCTCTGTAGCGTAGCTCTGAGCAGCTTGCGGCTCTGCTCCGCCGTTCTAAAAACAGCTTGCACCGACAATTAAAGGTAACAAATCTACTCCTAAAACTATAGGGATTATGGCAATGGGCCAATTTGCCAAAATGTTGAACTATTCCTTTAACCAATTTATTTATTTATACTCTTAGTATTTCATTCCAGTTTTCCCCATTATTTTCCACTTTTATTTATCTCTTTTTTAAAATGTATTATTATTATTATTATTATTATAACTAATATTTTAGTTTGATATTTAATTAATTCATTATTTTAATTGTAACTTATAACATTATATGGCCTGTCACTCATTTATTATATGAAGCCATATGTCAGGAAATGTTCCGTAAAATGACTAAAATGTTAAAATAAAAAATGTGTGTGTTTTGCGGGGTGTCTTTGCTTTTGTGCGACTCTGCTGCAGCAGAGAACTGCAAAAAATAAACAGTGACACTTCAGAGGAAACTGGAAACCCTCGTGGCTATCTGTGAGGAAGAATGTGCAAAAAAAAAAAAAACACCCCCCTGGAGAGAGAGAGGTTCAGTCCATCCAAGGGTCATTACCTAGCTGTGATCTGAATACATAATGTGCGTAGCGCCGAGATGAAAGGCCTCGGGAGACGTCTGCGCCTTCTATTCCGCTGTGCATGTCCATCAGTGCACCGCGCTCCATTCATCACCGCATTCATCATCGTTTAAACAAGCTTCCCGGGTCGTGACTCTCTCCCAGAGCACCGCTGTTGTTGACACCGAGTGGAGTACATAACTACATATTGACTCTCAGCAGAGTGGTGAGGATGAAAAAAAAGAGATTGGAGGATTGGAGGTTTGACTTTTGCTTCCCTAAGAGTCAGTCGGCTAAATGAGGGACTCTATTGCATCCCCACCACCACCCCCTGGGTTTGCACGGCGTGAACTTGAGTTTTTACTGCAGCAGCTGGGACATCAAAGCCCAGACTACCACCTGTGAGGAGCTTCTGGAAATGAACACCCATATCGTGACACCTAGAGGACTCCTATGGAGAGAGGGAGATGGGCTGCAGCGCTGGCTGGGCCCATCTGTCACGCAGCCAGCCGGTAAACACAGAGATGTGGGGATGGCCACGGGGAGGGTCACACTCTCCTACCCTCTGTACGTCTACTCACATTACAGCCCAACGCATTTATCTCTGTGTTTGTTTATTTGAAGGAGAACCCTGATGATGACCACACAGAAACCAACCATATTTTATTAAATGGATGAATCCAAGTCAGAGTCTGGAGCACACAAAGCACTTGAATGCATTTTAATAGGTGCAGAGGACTAACGTTTCGACACAGTGCGTCTTCATCAGAGTCAAACAATTTTGGTGTGGTTCAAACCATTTAAATCCCCTCCTCATTGTAGAGGTTAAACCGTGATTGGTTGTTTAGAGTGGGATTTCACACTGCAAAAAACACACATTACAAAAATCAGGAGAGGCTGAGCTCCTCATTCAGTCCAAGTCACTCCCTCCCTGAGGAGTGGGGACATTATCAATAAGCTCCTCAGGAGGGAGGCATTTTGGATACATACCCTGAACCTCTTGGACTGAATGAGGAACTCAGCCTCTCCTGATTTTTGTAATGTGTGTTTTTTGCAATGTGTGATTTTGTTATTAAATGTCGATTTATGTCGATTTAATGTCAATTTTATATAATGAGTATTTGGTTTTGGATTTGAGGGCCGAACATGAGTGCTGTCACAGCTGGGTGGTTACACCCCTCAACAACCAACTACGGTTTAAAGGAATAGTTCACCAAAAAATGAAATTCAGTCATTATTGACCCTCATGCTGATGAATAATCCGGAGTAGTTTTTTATTCCTCAAAGTGCATATGGAGACCTGGGAGGCCGATTTGTAGTCCAACAAAAACTTTATATGAGAAAAATCGTCCATAAAACTACACAAAAAACATTTAATATTCCTTCACACTGCTCTTCCACTGCAATCCAAATGTCCTGAAGGGATATAGTCCAGAGTTTACTGGAAACAACGTCATTTAGGCCTTTTTTACAGCCTAAACAGTCCTGTATTGAATTTGCCTGGTGCGCGCTCTCATGTTCAGGCGACGCACGCAGACGTGACCGGACTTGCCTCAATGACGTCGTTTCAGGTAAACTCTGGACTATATCCCTTCAGGACACTTGGATTGCTGCGGACAAGCAGTGTGGAGAAATACAAAATTATTTTTGTTTAGTTGTATGGACGACTCTCATATAAAGTTTTTGTTGGACTACGAACCGGCCTCCCGGGTCTCCAGATGCACTTTGAGGAATAACAAACTACTCCAGAGTATTAATCAGCATGAGGGTGAGTCACTAATGACTGACTTTAATTTTTTGGTGAACTATTCCTTTAAACTCTACAATGAGGAGGCTACTAAAATGGTTCGAACCACACCAATATTGTTTGACTCTGATGAAGACAATTTGTGTGCTCCAGACTCTGACTTGGATTCATCCATTTAATTACCTACGTTGCTGGTTCTCTCTGTGATCACCAACCTCCACCTGTGGAGGGGCTGAAGCGCAAGAGTCTCTTTTTTCATAACAATATTTTACGATTTAACCAATATTTTTATTGCTGTACTACCGTTAATGATTATACTAGTGCTGGGCAATTAACTGATAAAGTGTCCAACATTTAAAGCCTCTAACCAACTTAATCTTCCTCATTAATTTGGTTAATACTTCCCCCAATGCTACGTTAATCAACCGTCCGCCTAGAAAGCTACAGATGAAACAAGAGAGCACACACTGAGCCTCAGGTTCCATCCTCACTGATATAAGTTTTAAAAGGCATCACAGCTGCTGAATTAACACAACACTCGCCTCTGATTGGCTCTTATCAGTCACAACTATCACACAGTGGCGAGGGCAACATTGTTAGAGACCGAAGGTAACAACAACCCCAGTTTGATGCATCGCATGTCGCCCAGGCTGAACTACTAGTGATGATAACAACAACAATAACTCACAGTTAAGCTAATGTAATTTAGCTGCCTACACATGTAACAGCTTCCGGACTTGATTGATTTTGTCAATCATCAATTTAACAAGTCCTAAGATAATAAATCATCTTCATCCTTTAATGACTTAACATAATTGATAATTACAAATGCCCATCAAAAGTGACATTTAATTTAGTGAATTTAAAGTGAAGTGTTTAAATTACTTATTTGACTTAATGACAGGGAGCTCATCTATGTAATAATACTCTGTCTGTGCAGTCACAGGATCATATGAGAGGAGACAGCTCTGAGATTGTTGTTTTTGGAAGTATCAGTCTGTCTGCAGCTCCAGCTCATCGATGCCCTGTCCCTATGACCTGCTCTGACGGCCATGATAGCCATCTGATCAAGACATTTTATCAGCAAGACAATCAGTCAGTAACCTGGCTCTGCCCACCCACTTAAGCTGTCGATTCAGACTAGACCTAGGGCAAATGCACTGAAAAGAACTGTATTGTACAGAGCTATTGTATACTGGAATGGACTTCCGTACTGCCTCATTCTTAAGTGTAAGAAATCAGGATTTAGAAGAGAATTGAAAAAAGCTGTTGTGAGTAAAGAAATTAGGTTAAATTCAGTTGACTGATGTCGGTAAAGCTGCAAAGTGCCTTATTTTGTATTTTTTTAGTTTAAACTTGTATAGAGACAGCTCTTAATGAGCTGATCTCTGAATGTGTCTGTGAATGTGTGGCCATGTGTGTGCGTACGTATTTGTAGGCGCTTGTACAGTACTGTGTATGTATGTACTTGTACTGTGTATGCATGGTGCATGCATGTGAATGTATATATGCACACTATATGTGCCTGTAGGAATTTGATGTATGTGAGTGGGTGTGTGTATGCCCATGTTATGGATGTATACATATACTCATATTTGCCTAGTCATCTAAGTATTTTTATTTCATGATTTATGTTTTTTTTTTTTTCATGGGAATAATTTAATTGCTTGTTTCTTATTTTATTTTTGTATTCTGTATTTTTTGTGATTTCTATTTTGGGAACTCTGTATAGGAACTGTTATATGTCTTGCTTTTTAGGGACCCCAGGAAGAATAGTCGTCACCTATGGTGACAACTAATGGGGATCCAACAATAAATAAATAAACAAATAAACAAATAAACAAATAAATAAACCCACAGTACCTACTTCCACTCAATTTTCATTTCTCAGCTTTTCTCCCGCAAAGAATCTAGCAAACAGAGGCAGCGGCTGAGAATAACGATGTTGAGATTCTGCATTAAGTTTGAAGTTGTAGTTTATACTTAATGGCGGTGGCGACATACGTTTGCCAGGCCATTCGGTTCTGTTGTGCAATGCTTTTGTTGACGGACATTTAGCACACACTTTGTTTTGCTCTGCTCATTGCAATGGGGGAAAGTCGTTGTTTACAGCGTGCATCAGCTTAATTGCGTTCCGGCGCATGATCATACATCACTACCAAACGTTAGCGATTGAATAAAGGCAGATCCAACAGATTTAAACGGGGACATATTATGGAACATATATTATAACATATATTTGGGTGTTTGTCTTGCCTTCTGGCCCCCAAAATGTGTGAATTGACAAAAAGAATCTGTAATGTGCCACCTTGGAACTGCACTGAAACAATGACAGTCTGAAAACAACCTGAGCATTTGTCAGAACAGAGAGAGAGTTAGCATTAGCACAGTCACAAACAGTCTGTGAGCAGCTGCCTGTAAGCAAGCAGGTGGTGGTGAGCGGGGCTCAGGATTTCTCAATGATGCTTAGCTACAGACCTTACCCCCCCTTTTTTATGTGTGAAAACCAATAAACCAAATATTAATAACAGCAGAGAAAAACAGAAGGATTTGAAGCTAATTACAGGATTTGTAGTTTTCATTTAAATCTGTCAATCAATCAAGGCTGTGCACTTTTACATCATAGGTGAAAACTGTCATTTGCAATAAGCAGCAAATCATACTGGAACTAACGGGCTCCATGAACAGAGTTAAAGAGAATGAATGAAAGAGAATACATTTAAATTACAGGTTGTAAAGACACTGCTACTAAATCCTCTATTTTATCTCTAAAGCCTGAAAATCTTTTTTTTTTATTATGTCATATTTAGAGGAAAGACAGAGTGAAGTGGGGATGATAACAAAAACAGAGGCTCAATAAATGGAACAACAACACACAGACAACAACAAAAAAACATGCCTTTGACATCAGTCTGCTTAAATCTAACGCTGTGGTAATTAAACCTCCAATGATAGAGCGTATTAAACTTGTAACCTCCTAATCTGCTTTAGAGGAACTTCTGAGACGACCAAGTATCGCTGCCATGGAAGCAAAGGAGGACGCTGGGTAATTAGAGAGGAGCAGGACGGTGAGGACAGAGGATGAGGACACAGAGGACGTGGGTGTTGAGACGGAGGGAGACTGACAGACAGACAGATGTTGGGAGATGATATTTGGGTAAACTCTGGCCTCACCTTGCCTCTCCCTGATTGATCACCATGTACATCTCCCAGGACATATTTTCAGCCACAGCTCCGTGAGGCACCAGCAGGCTGACCCCTGGAAAATACACACACACACACACACACACATACACACATGTGTCAACAGCAGCCTGACAACACACAGGCAAAAATAAATAAAGAGCTTGCAGCTTGTTGTACACGCCGGGGTTATGGGAGTATATACGTGAGCTTCATTTTAGTTGAATGAGCTGAGTGATATGAGAGAATAAAGTCAGCCCTAGAGTCTGAATAAAATATCACAATACGCCTGTAAATAGAAACACAATTAATGTTAATGACATTATAATTATCTTAGCACAGGCAAACAATGATGGTGTATCAGGAGTAAACGATGTGGAGGGTGTAGTTGAAATATTTAAACAGTATTAGGAACACATGAGGTGAGATCAGGTAAGTACATCACTCTGCTGTGGTACAACACAGTCCCGTCATTTGTTTTCGAGGCAAATGTACAGACTGCTTGCCAAAAAACTGCACCTGTCAGGAACATACATCAGCTGTTTTGCATGAATTTTCCTCGAAAACAACTCTGTCTCATAACGTTCCGTTATTATCTCATAGCGTGGTGAATGTGCAGGTCACAACTTGTCCACCAGAGCGTTTTGGAGTTGTTGGATTGTGTATTTGATGAGTTTGATGAGGGAAACCAAGAAATTCCATGAGCCTCCGTAGCGTAGCTCTGAGTAGCTCATGGCTCTGCTCCACCGTTCTAAAAATAGCTTGCACCAACAATTAAAGGTAACGAACCTACTGCTATGACTATAGGGATTATGGCAATGGGCCAATTTTCCAAATGTTAAACTATCCCTTTAAGGCACATGCTCACATTTTACCCTAAAACAAGAGCAAAAGGCACATTTCCACATGAACATCTCGACATTTGTGTCCAGTTGGCTTTCTTTCTTATCTTTTTTTGACCATTTTAGGTGTCAATGCAGAGGGCTTCAACAGGGGGTCCACAGATGTACTGCGCGGGGGGTTGGGGGTCAAAACATTTTTGTTTGATTAGATAATTTAATTTTTTTTTTTTAATTTCCACAATTATGAATGCAAATCAAATCAACCATTGATTATCATGCAGTTGACAGACATATTGCTGATATTGGCATTGGTATCAGTTAAGGTCTATTGATATGGCAGTGGCACGGCCCCCTTACTCAACACAATTTATACAATATACATATAGTGGAGGGGGGGGGGGCTTTATCTAAGTATATCAATAATATACTGTATATACGTCGTATACTTTACTTTCCTCCATTACTGTATACCTGATATGTTGATTGTCTATTTTGAATGTACTTGTTTGTCTCAGCTATATTGTAAATGAGGTTGCTACCTGAATATATTTCCCGAGTCTAAATAAAGGTTATATTTTAATAACTTTTTTTTTTTCATCAATTCCTTGTTATTTCGAGTATTGACTCATATAATTGAGGTAAAAATGTCTTTCATTCTAAACTTAACACTTTTATGTGGTGTTTTCTACAGGCAGGTTCCAATGAGTTGATGATGTGACTGCGGCATTGTGGGCCAGAATCACCATGGGTGCAGAGGAAAGACACACAGCTCCAGTGTGATGTCATACACAGCTGTTGTCTATGTTTTAGGGTATATTTGTGGGTAATGTTGTTGGGCTAAAGCCTCTTTACGTGGACCCTTGAGACTTTAAAACAATGGAGAGATCTATATTTTTAGTTTCGAAAGTGTCTGTTGTTATCATCCAGAGAGAGAGAGAGAGAGTACAAAAGAGAATAAATCTTCAGAAGAGGAGCCATTATTTGTTGGACCAGTGGCCAAGCAAACTTTCAGGACTGAACAATCAGACCAGATAGAATCTGAAAAAAACAAACAAACAACCAACCAAATCCTTCCAAGTCTAGTTTCACCTGACGGGCCTGGATAGGAAGGAACGGGAAATAGATGAATGACTCAACATGGGATTTGAATTCTGCTGCAAACACACTGTCTGTCTGAATCAGCCACTTTGAACTAGAAGAGATAAAACAATCTCTGTTTTTTTATTTTTCCAGATCTCAGCCAGCAACGTTGACTAAACTTGTGATTATGCAACATCCTTCAAGAAGTAAGTAGAGGGTTTCTTCCCTTTTTTTCTTTATCTATTTTGACTCATCGCTATTCATCAGCACTGCCTGACACTATTTACCATGTGTGTGAATGGAAAAAGCATTCGCAGTGAAGTGCAGGGAGCATATAAAAGGCCTGAATGACAAATAAAAGGTTGAAGGGAGTGGAAGATGACAGATAAAGACGTGTTTGGCAGCTGAACGGAGAGGGAATATTTTGTAACACCATGTGTAACATCACGGGCCAGTCTTTGAAATATGCATTTCTAACCAGTGTGTTTCTATTAAACAAACATGTTGTGTCACATGTTAGTGGAGACTGCTCTACTGGCACCAGTCAGACTTCCACTTGTGCCTTCAGTCACATTTCACAGCAACAAGTTACAGTGTACCAGTTATGCAGATCAGAGGAGACAAATGTACACGAACATAGATGTCCATCACCTGTAACAACGGCACTGATGCAAAGAAAAAAAAAAAGAACGGCGCTGTGCTCTCCAGCTGCAGCTCCACAGAGGAGCTGTCAGAGGAGCTCTGCTGTTCCTCTCTCTTAAGCCTGTCGTTTGGCTGCACTTTGTATGAAAACTGGAAGATCTCACCGCCATCTGAGCAAAGATCAGCTGAGCCAGAGCACAGTGGATGTGGCTGCTCAGCTGTAGCTGGTCACAGACACTCAATAGAGCATTTGAATCTTATCAGTCAACACACTCGTTACAAAACGTGCTCCCTGGCTGGCTGGATTTTCCGTTGGCGTTGCCGTACCAACATGGTAACACGCACAAGATGGCAACGCGCTCTGAAGCAAGACCCTTATGTATATATAAAACAATAGTTATAAGGTTATGAAAACCAAACCGATTTTATATAGCAATATACAGTACACATATATGGGTAGTATATTCAGATTTTGCCTATAAACCTTGTCAATTATTACACACTGGACCTTTAAAAAAAATATTTGACAACACATACAGTAGATATGGACTGAAAATACAAAAGTAAATACACAAACACAATGATGTTCCTGACGGTTACTGTTTATATGCTATTAATTTTCTGATATTATTTAATATCAGAACATTGACAGCATACATTTGACCATTCTGGGCAATATTTCTCAGCCTTTGTACAAGAAACACTGTACATATATTCTAAAGTGATTTGTACAAAGCTGTATATAATGTTATACAGTATATGATGCATGAATAGTAAATTGTGCATTAGTGGAATCAATAAAATGAATGGTGAATCTTGTATCTTTCAGTTTTAACAAGATGCACTTGATAAATAAGAAAGTAGACTGTGAGCTGTCAACTTCATCAGAGCTTCTCTTGTACTGGATGTGATTTGCGACATTTAGTTTTTTTCCTGAGTAAATACAGAATGCACCACATTTTCTCTTCATATTGGTGTTTCTTAATTTTCTACTGTGCTTCATTTAACTACAGCATTTATTTTCTTTCTTTCTTTTTTTAAAATGTCACGTACGTATGTGTTGTCTAGGTGACTGAACACTTTTCTTCTTGTGCTTGTGGATTTTCCATTTTTATTTGTCACCCAGAAACTATTTCTTCAGCTCTACGTACAGTAGTTCATCAAAATGTTCCATGTGAGCTTGCTACTGAGTTATTTTGTTTTTTTCCCCAATCCTGTAAACAGCTCTGTTGATTCCTCTCACCTCCACATACTTTGAAGGCGAGCCTAACTATTTATATACTGCACTCTACCAGCAGTGATTATGGTTACACTGTATATATTGTTGGTAATCTCTGAGATCCCACTGTTTCAGACAAGTGAATGTAAAAGTCAAGTGAACTGAAGGGAGCGTTGCTATTTCGGTCCTTGGGCACCAAGGTGAGGAGATGGCCTCAGTAATCTGCAGTGAAGTGCTGCGTACAGCTGGCTATTCAGTCTAATGAATAGCCGTCCCTGCAGACGGGCTGTGTGAGTGCTGCACTTGACAGCGGCGACTCCTCCACTCACACCCTCAGCCTGGAAGACGACGGCGGGAGGCTGATTTGGCCTCACCTCTCCATACATGAGGACCGGCAGAGTGGGGCGGTGAGGTGCAGCGGTTCACACGGACCGTTGACCTCAAGGCAACTGGAACGGTCCATGCAAACTCCTCCGATCGCTCCGTCCGTGTTGGCGGGACATGATGACTGCGTGACCCCTGTTTGCCTGAGAGAGCCCGCCAGGATGCGGAGGAATAACAAATGGCTGCCTACCTTGGAAACGGCACTGATGGATCGGCAGCAGCTTACAGTGTGTGCGGTGGCTACACAGTGTGCAGATCTACTAATAGCTGTGATACATTGTAGTGAGAGGTTGACTTCTTATTGAAGCACAGACCATGACAAACTGAATTACACTATTAACAGTTTTACCCAGGACTTATTTTTCTTTATCTTTTCTCACTTTAGACCACATTCACCTCTGAGCTTTCAGCTGTAATAAAGGCTCTGCAGCAAAAATACACGCTGCTTAATGCAGCACAGTAGAACTCTGGGGTATTGAAAAAGGCTTTTTAGTCTGGCTATTGACTGAATATTATTATTTTTTAGATTATTAGCACCATTTATTGTTTTCTAATTTCCTTTTCTTGCTTTTAATTGTTTTTTATTGTTCAATTCTTACATATTTTCTAAATCTATACAGTAGTATTCATTCTTTTTATTTATCTATTATCTATTTATTTTATGCCATTTGATTTTTCTATCCTCTCATGACCTGAACAGTTATTTATTTCTTTTCACTTATTTATCTTTTCTTTTCTTTAACCTTTGTGGGGTATTGATTGTTGTCTACTGTTTTATTATGTAAAACACTTTGAGCTGCTTCCTTACTGTATGTATAAAAAGTGCTTTATCAACAACATTTGATTTATTGATTGATGAATGGATGGGTAGATTGATTGACTGATTGGGTGGAGGCAGGGGGTTGTTTAGGTATTGCTCAACCCCCAAAAGTAAACTTTTGCATAACTACATAACTATGTTAAAGGTATAATATGTAGATTACCCCCATCTAGCGGTGCGGTTGCATATCAGAACGTATTCTTGATGTTGCATTCACATGAAATCAGGCAGACGTCAGACAGACAACAGACGCTGCATGTAACAGGATAAACAAGCGTCTATGTAAACAAGTGGTCCGCCAGCACGAGGCAAAACAATACAGGCGTGACAATATGTTGTCATGGTGATGTGGTATTGTTTACCTGACCCACGTTTTACCGTCTTTCTCTCATCGAGTAAAATGACATCCGGTTGGTCTGCCTGACTGCACCTGAATGCAACATCCGTGCCTCCGTCCTTCCTCACACTACACAGTGGTGACAGTTTTAACAGGCCGAGCTGACAGCTCCGCTGAGTTTCCATGGTTACCTACGGTCACGCTGCCACTGAACGTAAAAAATGGCGATGCAACATGGCCGCCTCGGTTCGGTGCATTGCCCACTTATGTATTTGTAACGACTTGTAACAACTCATTCTAAGGTACGAGAAAGCTTTCATTTGTATGCGGCTGTGATTCGACTTCAGTGAAATATGTATTTATGAAAGAAATATTTGATTTTTGCTAATAAAAGGCCAAATAAGTTACATACTGGGGTTTTTCTTTCTTTTAACTTTAGTGTTTTATATGTGTTGTGTATATGGATGTATGTCTCGTTGTAATCAACAATCAGCTATGCACAGAGAGCGACACATCATTAGTATGAATAAGTACAACAGTGGAACATGAGATGATGCTCTGCTCTCTCAGATCAAATAAACAGAAACTGACAACGTTTCACTGTTTCTTCCTCCTCTGCTTCTCCTTGCCCACTTTATGATATTTCATCACAGAAGACACGTCCTGGCGCAGGAGACTGACCCCTGACACGGGGCTGTGTAACCTTTAAATAGCTCCTCTGAGTTAGCAGAAAACCAGAGCCTTAGAAGTGATTGTTTGTAGCGAGGTGTTACCGGACAACAGAACCAGTTTACCTCTGTGACCGACGTGTTCAAACTGTACAAACATAATGATGCAATCCTGGTGCAGTCTCTATCTTAGAAATCACAAACATCCTCTGAGGCTCTGTCTTGTTTTTTTTTTTTTTTTCTTACATCGTTTTTCCCAAAGGAACCAAATCTGTACTGTTGGCTGACTCAGATGTCTGCTGAATATACTTTTAAGTAGCATTCTTCATGAAACTGTCTGTAAGCTCTGCTGTGTGATACAGATACACAAGCTGTTGCTTTTGGATTCTGGCAGATACAGAAAAAAAAGTTTTTGGTTCTTTTTAATTATTGGATATCTCAACTTTGTAAAAGTGAGTAGGAGGGTAGTTCATCTTCAATCACTTGAGCATCCTCACTAATCCTGATTTAGCTGAAAAACCTCTTCAGACTACTGCCTGAGCTCTTCTTAATGTATTAATTATTACTGTTAATATTTCTGAACAAATACTTAAGAATCCTACTTTTCTTAGGAGACATGAAAGTTTCAGAGTCAATCAATGTTAAATGTTGAAAATTATTTAAAAACATTGATATGCTGGTGAAAAAAGCAACGCTTGTAAATCCCCAGATGAAGCTGAATGTTTAATCTGTCTGTCAGAAGAACAGATAAAGACAAAAACAGACAGTTCTCATCTTTTATTCTCTCAATCTGAAGCCGTGAGCTCTGGGAGGTACCACGGGGTGCCTCCACAGCTCTTTTATTCCAAGTCCAATCAGCATTTTAAATGTGAAAAAGAAAAAAAAATAAAGAAGAAGCTGCAGATGTTTCTCCTTGAATTCATTTTGATGCTGTAATCCACTCTCCCACAGCTCTGTGACAGGGCTGCGTCGTACACCTGAGTGTCCTGTTAACTGATTTGCTTTCTGCATCCAACGCTCTTGTTGATGCTTTTACATTTTGAGGTGTAATTTTCACTTTGGTGGAAAACCTACAATAAAGTTGTATTTTGCCTTTTGAAAGCCTCTGTACCACCTTCACTGTAGCACATTTATGTGCTGACAAAAGGAACAATTAAAAACTGCAGCACATCGTTCACACTGACAAGCAGCAGTGAAGAGGAGAGAAATGTAGATGGTGAAGCTGTAGTGCTGGTTGATGATGGCAAAAAGAATCAGAAGTTTGTCCTTCCAGAAAAATACAGTGGTTTTTTGGAGGGTTTTCAAAAAAAAAATGCAAAGGAATATGCTGGGTGTTTATGCAATTTTTATGCGATGAAGTTGCAGGAACTTGTGAAAACTATCTATCTATCTATCTATCTATCTATCTATCTATCTATCTATCTATCTATCTATCTATCTATCTATCTATCTATCTATCTATCTATCTATCTATCTATCTATCAATCACATGCAAAACACATCTCTGTCTCATTCTGTTTTCTCAACCTTCTCATATTTTCATAATTCTACAAGTGGTTGTCCAGTGTCCATTTCAGACTGTGTTCCAACATGCTGTTGCACCAAGTGAAAAATAATTTGCCTCTTTTGTAAGACATAAAGTTCTTTGCGTGATCTTTTGCTTTGGTAAATTAGACTGATTTGTCTTATTCAGCACGGGATGTGCTCTAAGCTTTCCCGATTTTGTTTATCTACTCTCCTCCTAGCGTTTCACGTCACTAGTTTACATCACTTCATATAGTTCCCGAGGCAACAGAGGGAAAATGGCTTGTGTGAATTAAACATGCAACATTTTTCAACAATTTGCACAGATAAACTGCATGTATAATCCTGCAAACCCTGCATATTTCATGCATTTTGCACGGAAATCTGTGATTTATGTGGCGAAAGCGCGCCATCTTTGAAAAAATGCGGTCCCCCGCATAGTGCAAGCTTTGGCTGATTAGGCATTGAATTATGCAGTCACATAGTGCAGTGCAGTCCTCACAGTCCTCACTGCACCGCGGTGACTTTTCACAGATGCCACCTCGACCTGAGCCGACAGCCCCGGTGTCTCCGGTGAGTTTCCGTGGTTTCCTACCGTCACGCTGCCACTGAACGTAAAAACATGGTGACACGACATTGCAGCCAGAACCGAGCTGATATGGTAGATATGAATGATAAGAACGGCAAATTCAGAGCTTACACTTCAGTTTGTTGATGGGGGTAATTATTGATGAATGAAAAACGTACTTTTGAACGTAATAATCGATTTTCGTGAATAGATAACAGGAGAACTTACACAATGTAACTTTAAGCATGGAATAAGGAATTCATCATTTTCATAAATTAATGCAAAACCGCTGATGTGCGTTCCTGACGGGAGCAAC